>NW_025335587.1:14167408-14441598 GCF_004798865.1 Varanus komodoensis
GGTCATCACCAACACCTTGAATTGGGCCCAGACTTCAATGGGGAGCCAGTGAAGCTGACGGAGAACTGGAGTCATGTGAACAGTTATATTTCCTCCACACAGTTCTGCAGAATGCAAGTAAAGGCACGTCTGGACTCTTTCTCTCTCTCATACACGTACAATGCAGTGAGGGACAGTGAGCCTTCTATCCGTTTGACATTTTACCCTCTCTCTTCTTAATAAGTTCTATCCATCTGGCAGTCTGTGTCACTTCTAGGTAAGGTCATTGAGAAAAACATTCCGTCCCATTCCCCCATTGATCTGCATTAAAAACTCTTGGAATACAGAGGGTGCCAAAACTGTATATCCATTTTAAGAAAGAGAAAAAACTGAATTAAAATTATTATACTCAATATATACTGATAACAAAAGATGAATACAAGACACATTTGACTTCTGCAATTACAAGAGGTGCCAAAGTGGTTCCCAGCAGCATCCAGACACTTCTGATTATGGCGAACTTCTGCCTGAGCACCGCCGACCAACGTGTCTGCTTGTATCGCTATGTGTGCCATCTCAGCTTCTTCCTGAAGTACCGCCACCTTTTGAGCAAACGTCACACTACACATTGCTACCGTAATTCAATTCAACGGGCAGTGACTGAAGGAGAAGATCCTAGCCCTTGCTGAGGAGTGAGGCTTAGCAATTTCCCAGTGATGCTGTCCTTCGATGCCAGTGATGGATGAGAATGTGTGGCTCGGATCTGTGGTTCCCTCGGAAGCTGCTTGTGCAATTCTGTGCACTTAAAGCAATTTTTCCTCCAGCAAAACATCTGCTTTCTGTTAATGCAGAGTCGAGCTATTTACAGCTCAGTAACTCTCCCCACACCTCATTCTGTGTATTCCATTTTTACCAGGATGGCCAGAATTCCCACTAGAGAAAGGTGCATGGAAATAGGACTGAGAGTGAGGAAAAGTCATTTTGAGGCACTGACCTCAGCTGCCTTATTCCACAGGCCGGGAAATTGAAACTCCCCCACTTTGGGGTATTGCTCTAATTATTTTGTCTGTGGCTATTCTGCCCCCAAGCCAAGAAGCGCATTAGCTGTGAGAAGGTTCATGTGCATCAACACCAACGAGGGCTTGTTTTTACTGGGGGGCTGCCGGTTGGAGGAACAAAAGTTTCGCAGTTGCCTGGGCTGCATGGGAGGCCCCACGTCCAAGTGGAATGCGCTGCATCGCACAAAGAGAGCCTTTTTGCTCTCGGGAAGGTGGTTGAAAATGAGCCGTCACATTTTCGAAAGTGTTAGAATGTGTTTGACAGTGTTTATCTTCCCAATGGCCCGATGGACAGAGGCTTTTAATTTATTTCCTGGTTCAACCGTGGAGATCAAGGCAAGCACGCTCAAGCACGAATAATCGCTGGACTGTCTGGACAGGGTGGGACCCAAGCAGACTTGGTGACCCCTGACCAGGCCTGAATTTAAGGCAATAGTGGGATATTCAGAAGGGCAGGACGTTGGCTCTCCAGAACCCCAGCAACTCATAAACGCCTAAATGCAGTCCGGCGCGATACAATAAAGAAGTGTTTGTGTTGGGAGCTGCGGCAGGCAGAACTGGGGCCCAGTGTGTGCTGCTACGCCAAGTGGCAAGCGTTGATGGCTGTGGATTTGAAAGCTCCTGGAGCACCAAAGGATCCTTGGGCTACTGCCGTGGCTGCCCGCCTCTGCCGTTCCACCACAGGAAGAATGGCAACCGCCTCATTTTCAATCTAGAACTTGGCTTCAGCAGCAGCACTGTTCTGGAGTGGCATCACACGAAGCCCTATTGGCACCAGCAACGATTTGGTTTTGTGAACATAGAAACAGAGTAAACCAGAAGGGACCTCCTGGGTCATCTAGTCTGACCCCCAGCTCCTGCCGGCTCCACTCACGACATTCATTCATTCATTCATTCATTCATTCATTCATTTATTTATTTATTTCAAGCATTTATATCCCATCCTTCCATGGAAGTGTTCAAAATGGCTTACATAATATATACATTCTAAAATACAATATTAAAACAACAATTATTAAAACATTTAAAATTGAACATATGAACTAAGAAGAAAAGGAAACTAAAATAGAAAGCGTGACTGTGAAACAAAGACAGAAAATCTTAAAATATCTAAAACCCTTAATTATTAAAATGATGGTTAAATAAAATGGTCTTTACCTGGTGCCGGAAGGAGTATAACGTCTGCTACATTCCATACTCTGTATTCCATGCATGCCCACCATGTGCATGTCCAGCCTGTCCTTGAACACCCTCAACCATCTCTCATGGAAGCCCATTCCACACCCTGGGGGTCCTAACCATCAGGAAGTGCTTCCTGGCATCCAAATGGATCCTTGGTTCCCTGAGCTTGGCTCCATTGGAGCGCGTCCTGCCCTCTTCTTCAGGGGAACATTCCCAGGTGGTTTCATGGCCTCTCCTGCCCCTTCAGAATTCTCCTCCTCTATCTCTGTAAAGGAGGAAGGCACCCCAGCAGTGGGGAAGAGTCACACAGGCTGCTTGTCCTGCTCCTGAAAGTGATGCTTCTCTAGAACTGCAGTCATCAGCTTTGCAGCATTGAAAGCATGTTTATTCAACCGGGATTTTGTTTCTGAATTTGCCTATCTGCTCAGATTATTTTCAGCCTCCACAATACAATCCACAGTTTTGACTCTTGACACCGCATGCTGGGGATGGGCTACTGGAGTCTACATCCCAGTTCTGATTTGGTGCTTGCCTCTGGCCTAGCTCTAAGGATTTTCAGCAAATATAATATTGTGCACATGGTAAATAGCCAGTTGCAGCCCTAATTGCGTTTACTGTGTGAGCAGAGATTCCTATTGTTACGATTTCATTCTAGCAGGCTCGGATTGATGAACAGAATGGATGAAAAGTCCGATTTGGGCATTTGCAAATCAGCAAAACGTGAGCTTGCTGCAGCGCTCTGAATTCCATCTCAAAGCTGTTCCAGCTCAGGTCCTTCTCAGATTGTGGGATTGCAGTCCTGCTTCCATTCTTCCTTGCATTAAAATCCACGGTCATGGATACTTTTCCAAATGTGCACGTCCCAGTTTTAAAAGGGATGCCTTTTGCAGTGCATTCATTCTGCAGTGTGGGCTGGAGTGGAGTGAACCTTTCCCCCATCGCTCCATTTCGGAAGAGCTTCTGACTTAACCCTCAGGCGGTCTTCTGCCGCTTGAGGACTAGATAGTGGGAGCACTGAACAATTCTGAATTGGTCAGCCCATTTTACCAGTCTTCTCTTAACACAAGTGTAGGTAGGGAATTAGGGACCCTTCCAATGTTGTTGGACTACAAGTCCCCTAATACCGTACCATTTGCCTTTTTGACACAGCCTGATGGGAATTGGTGTCCCCAGCATTTGGAACATGTTGGGTCTCTCTTCCCTGCTCTCTTGACTGTACATAATCCACTTGTCTGAGCATTTCAGTTTTCAGGATGAGTTGAGTGAAGCTAAGTTGGATCACTTTGGCATCCCACACCTGCCACCTTCATGATTCAGTAAAGACGTGAAGATGATGCTTATGGAAGGCTGAAGTACAACGAAGTCTCCATGAAGGGCTCAAAGGCCGTTAGCATTTGAGAGGGAGCAACCAAAGCACACCGTCAGCATTGCTTGGCCTTTTCCGTGGGGTTGAGAAACACCCGCACGTAATCAAGTGTTAAGCCAGTTAAAGGTCATCTGAAAGAATCCACGATTTAGGGAAAGTCTCTTCGCCTGCCGTGTCTTGTTGCCTGTTCAGTTTTTATCTGACAGACCAAACCTTGCTGATGGCAACTTGTTGATTTGATGGGCATGAAGTCTGCCTTTTAGCTCCATAACGCTCTCCAAGCAAAAATGCAGAGGCGGACAGGGTTACGAGCAGGGGAAATTTGACTTTGCAGGTAGGTCTGATCACACATAGTTGGCCCTCCACATTCATGGGGGTGGTTGTTGTTAGTCGCAACGTTGTGTCCGACCCATCACAACCCTATGGACAACATTCCTCCAGGCCTTCCTGTCCTCCACCATCCCCCGGAGTCCACCTAAGCTCACGCCGACTGCTTCAGTGATTCCATCCAGCCACCTCATCCTCTGCCATCCCCTTCTTTTGCCATCTATTGTTCCCAGCATCAGGCTCTTCTCCAGGGACTCCTTCCTTCTCATTAGGTGGCCAAAGTATTTGAGTTTCATCTTCAGCATCTGGCCTTCTAAAGAGCAGTCAGGGCTGATCTCCTCTAGGACTGACTGGTCTGATCGTCTTGCGGTCCAAGGGACTCGCAGGAGTCTCTGCCAGCACCGCAATTCAAAGGCCTCAAAGGCTCAGCCTTCCTTATGGTCCAACTTTCACAGCCATGCATTGCAACTGGGAAAACCATAGGCTTGACTATACACACTTTTGTCGGCAGGGTGATGTCTCTGCTTTTTAGTATGCCGTCTAGATTTGCCATAGCTTTCCTCCCCAGGAGCAAGTGTCTTTTAATTTCTTGGCTGTAGTCCCCATCTGTGGCGATCTTGGAGCCCAGGAAAATAAAATCTGTCACTATCATGGGAGTTAGAAGCACAAAAAAGTGGGAAAATGTGAGGGGCACAGAAAAGTGGGGAAATGGAAATAACTCTAGCCCCCCCCCCCCCCCACACGCACAGCCCATCTCACTTGCACAACAACGAAATGCCAGAGAGATTTCTCTTTCTGGATAGATGGGGTAGGAAGGGCCCCCGGAGGGCCCCCTCTTCCCTTTTGCTCCCCCTCTCTCTATGGTAATGATGGTTTTCTGCAGTAATTTTGTAAAATTAGTAGACTTTATGGCAGTTTGCTCATAAGTATGAGTTCATAATTTGAACATTGGATACAAGTTGTGCTTGATATGAAGCCATAGCTGAGTGTGAAATTTCCTTAGGGATGCGTTCCAAATTTGGATACTCTTTGCTTCGGGTGACAAGTTAGTGGGCAAACCCATAAATATGGATGTGGTTGTCCCATCACGTCCTATTTGGCTGTCTCTATGCCTTCCTACAGATGGGTGCCAGGAAACGCATAGCTTTCTTCCCTGGTCCAAGACCTGAAGGTTATGCCAGCAGCTGTGAAACTGGCAAAGCACGATATCCAAGACTTCCTGCCACAGGCCATTCTTGTCTCTGCCGCAATAAAGCTGTTTCATGTCTTTCCTCCTCTTTCGGCATATTGTCATGCAGCGATTCCATTTTCATCTGGAGGCAGTTGTCTATTAACCTGACGTAGGGGGCAGATGCCCGTTTTTATATAAGAACGTAGCAGTGAGTTATTTCAGAGCTGGGCTTCCGTGAGTAGAAACAATTCTGCTTTGAGAGAGAGGAGCATTTCTTGTGTCTGTCTGATGACATCATGCCCACATTTCAGCTGCCGAATGGTTTTGGATCTGGGAACTTGGACAAATGTAACTTGCCAAGTTCTGTATCTTTTCTCCCCTCTAGTATGCCACCTTCAGGAGATGGTATTGATTAGATCAGAGGCATGCAACTTAGCTGGCTCTGGAGATGGCCTCTGGGGTCGGATTGGTGTTGGGAATGGTGCCCTTTCCAGGTTAGGGTGGCACCAACTCTTTGGATGAGGACTGACAACTGGAAAACGAGGAGTGCGCATGTAAAGATGATGGAGGAGGGTGGACCTGTCTCAAGGTTGCCATCTCCAGGTGTTCAGGCAGGCCCCGGGGACCGACAGGGTTTGGAAGTGCCAGGTGAGGACTTGGGAGGGAGCAGGTCCATTCCCTGACCCATGTCGTGGTGTTGAGAGAGAAGGGCGAGCCACCTGGAGGGCCTGCACAGCCCTAGGAGGTTAGCCCTTCTCTGGAGGGGCACATCCAGAAGACTAGAGTCCAGGGGTCCTGAAAAGGAGGATGCTTTGAATTCTTGGAATAGTTTCTAGTCTGGGTTCAACAAATCACTCTGGGCATGCTCAGAGACTCTTTTTCTGCTTGCTGTAGTTTGCTAGCTGTGTGTTGCAAATATGCAAGCAGACTGTTGGTTGCTTGAAGGGAAGAAGGGGGAAGCCCAGCTCCCAGCAGTGTCCTGGAGAGAAAATGCAGTGCCATTTCCCCAGCCTCTCTCTTCTTCTGACTTTTGGAATGGCTTTTCAAGCCTTCCCAATTCTCTTCTGTCTCCTTTTTCATGTTTTGGCTTTGAGGGATGGCTAGCTGAAAATGTAGCGCATATGCATGTCTGCTCAGAAGTAAACCACATGGTCTTCAGTGGCACTTAGCCCTTCATTATAAGGAACTGGGGATGCTTGGGCTTATGGAAAGGAGCAGTGGATTTCTTAAAGGTATTCCACTCCTTTGTGCCAGCAAACATGCCCGAAGTTTAAGGAATCTAAGAAGAAATCCTAAGGGGCCATTTCTTCTGTGCATGTCACCTTTCCAGCTTCTCCTCCTCCTCCAGCAATTTCATTTGTAGGACATGAGATCACATTTCCAACACAGTGAAAACTGGGAGGTATTCATTAGCATGGCCTCCCAACAGTGCCAATTGTTTTCTGTGTAAATATTGCACTGGTGCTTTCTGGTACGTACATCAAAAGGCTTCAGGGTACATCAGCCTTAGGAGATCACCTGAAGGACATTGTTGGAAGGCTCCATGATTCCTGCCCCAGAAGCCCCATTCCTGGAGTACCCACAGAAGTAGGAAGACACAGAGAAACTATTTTTTTGCAATGGACCTTAGTGTGTGTGTGTGTGTGTGTGTGTGTGTGTGTGTGTGTGTGTGAGAGAGAGAGAGAGAGAGAGAGAGAGAGAGAGAGAGAGAGAGAGAGAGAGAGAACACAGTAGTTTATAAATAAATAAATAGTAGCTCCCAGAGCATTTTTGCCTAAATGGATTAAATAAACCCCCACCTTTGGGATGGGCTTCCTAGAGAGGTTGTCCAGGCACTGTCTCTACTTTCATTTTGGTTCCAGACAAAGGCTGTTGTCCTTTTCTTGCAGGCATTTTGAAATCTGATTTTAACAACTGGATGTTTTAAGATCTCTTGCACTACCAGCAGTTGCTGTTGTGGTTTTTGTTTTTTTTTTTAACATCAAGGAATTACTTATATTTTGTCTTGTATTTTATTGTTGTATGCCACTTAGAGAGCCCTGTCAGGTTATTCAGTGGCCTATCAATTTAAAAATAATAAATAAGATCCTTTCCCTCTCCAGTATGTGAGACCATCCCAGAGGGTGAAGCTCTGAGTTGCTATCCTTCTCTTATCATGGAGAAGGATCTGCTAGCAAGATACCTCCTCCACCCCCGCCCCACCCTTCAAATCACCCAACTTAAATTGCCCTATTTTTGGAATTGATAATTCGAATTAAGAGTGGCTGTTCTACATATTTTATGCTACATTTACCATATTGCTTTAAAAACACATATACATGCAATGAACACATTAAGGGACAGAAATAGGTTCTTCCTATCTATTTGAAGATATAAAGACGAATAGAAGGCTGGTGCCCATTCCTAGACTCTGAAAATCCATCCTGTGCGAGACCACAGCAACGCATAGCCTGTACCCAGAAAGACTTAAATTTGCAGACCTTTAATCCGCACCCAAAATCTTGTCCCTGAGAGGTGCTCACTGACCAAGTGACTATCCTGTCTCCCTGTGCCTGTGGAGCTGTAGCTTCATGTTTGGGTTCACACGTTTCTGTATTTTCTTTTCGAAAAACCAGGACTTACAATTCCATTTTGCATCTAAGAATGTAAGGAAGTCCTTCCTGGGTCAGACCAGCGACGCATCTAGTCCACTTTCTGATATATAGAGGTCAACCAGATGAGAATCACACATGTGTGAGGAATCTGTTTTGTGCAGAAAATGCAACAGAAGTTTAGCTGAAAGGGAGGGACTGCAGAGAAGTTTCCAGTTTGAATTCCATTCTTCACATGGGCAGATGCTTCTCCCTCAACTTTGGAAGAAGGCTACTGAGAATTCCTACTGTTCTGCAATCTGTTAAGTTTTAATAAAAGGACTGTGCTTCAAAAGATAGCCTTGAGTCTGAAACCAGAAAGAAGGGACCAGCTCACAATGGGAGACAGCCTTTCTCCTGGAATTGCTGAAGAATGGAAACCATTATGGGGTATTTTGGCTTGGCCATGTTTGTTAGAATGTGGGTTTTGTCTGAAAGCAAAATGGTTACTCAAAGCATCAGAATAGGTTTTAAATTGGAAGCACGTCAGGTTGAATGGAAGTTTGGCAGGTTTTGGTAAATCTTTGACCCTTCAGTGCCGCGTAATAGTCCAACCCAATGTAGGCTTTATTCAGCAAAGTGACTGCTTCTTTCTGAGTGTTACCAAAGCTTTTTCATGAGGAGAAATGCATGTCGCGGACTTCTAGTTCACCTCTTTTGGATAAGTGATGCAGAGTTGTCATCTTTTTCTCCCTGTGCCTGTAACCATCTTGGCATAGAGAAAGCAAAGGAAATGTGATGTTCTGTAACATCTGAATTTCACTGAGCAGAGAAGGGGAAATTGTATTAACCCACAAACTCCAGAAAGGGAGTGCTCAAAGACCCCTTGGAAAGTTATTGCCAGTGTTTGTCAAAACCTGTCCAGCAGTTGCCAGTGAAGAAGCATTCTGCAAAGTGTCAAACATTGCTAATGAGGCATGAGAAGTTGACAGCAAAAATAACAGAGATTATAGGTAAGGAACATTCCGAATGAAGTGTTGAATAGGCAGCTGGGATGAGTGACTGACACAGCAAAGGAGCTCAGACAGTCGGGAAAAGAAAGATCCATCATTCACTTAAAGAAAATGGACATGTTCAATTGCTTGATAGATATCTTCCTGTCCAATAATCTGAAGAACTTCTGGAGGGGTTTGGTGTAAAAATAGCCTCAATGAAATCATGAGCTGATTACAGGTCTTTGGGCTGGTGATGTGCTTAACTTTCCAAGTGAAGGAGTGCGGAACTGCACTGCAGATTCACAGATTCAATAGACTTCGGAGCAAAATACAACATGAACTCACAGATGAATTCTTGGCACCCTCTTGCAGACAATGAAAGGGTATACTTGAGGAGTGTGTGAATGTGGAAAAAGTAGGGCTGAAATAGGAGCAAAAATGGTTTGGTTCTTCCTGCACACACGGTCCCAGCAGCTGAAGGCCACACGGTGGAGAGACAAGCCCAGGGCCAGAGTCCGCTGCATTGCAAGAAGCAAGAGGTTCCTTCTTGGGTTTCGAGAACACTCAACCACCTGGTAGGATCCAAATGAAGCTGTTCATTAAAGAGACTAGTTAGCACTGTATATCATAACATAAGCAGGCATAGAATTAGACCGGTTGCCAGCTTACCTTCAGATCCGAAGAAAACCCTTCCCCCATTTGTCTCCAGGAACCCAACCAGTGGTGAACGCAGTTGGCCGGTTTGCAGCCCCTCTGCGCAGCCACTGAGGTTCACCTTCTGTGCCAGTCTTGCAACTTGTAACTGGGTTCTCTCAGAATTTCTGTGCTGTTTCAGAGGATCTTCTAATTCACCAAGATAGGCTGACCTGAGGTGACCTTAAGATAGCTAGTGTAGGTGGACAACAGTTAATGTTTTGTACCCAGCTCCTTTGCTCCTCTGTGTTCCAAGAAGGTACTTCCTTCTAACTTCATGCTTGTGATTTTGGAGAAAAACACCTGCACTTTAGGCTCAAATTAATAAAGTTCAGAAAAGGCATTATGGTACCAATAGGTCATCTTCTATCACCTGCTCCCTTGAGATGCGAGGGTCTTCCAGATCGCAGTGTCCCCCTCCTTGCCTGATAGTTCTTCTGCAAGTGCACACTTTATGGTGTGGGGCAAAAGGAAACATCAACTAACAGAAATGTGAGCTGATAGATCTGAAAAGTTTGGCAAAGGGGATACAGGACGAATTTGATGGGTGCAAATTATTCTCTCACGAACTAATGTGCGGATTGGAATTTAGCCAGCTCATCCCACACGTCTTAAAATGCAAATTCAAATACATATATTGACACCGGGCAACACGTTTAACTGAAAGCTTTTTGAGTGGACCGAAGTAGAAATATTAGAGGAGCAAAGTGAATCGTTGGGTTGGAGGGGGGATCATGGAGGTAATCCCCTCCATGAGCAGACTGCTGCTGAGGATGGACGTCTTCTGCTTTAGAAGTCTGATCAAATAGCTCACCAGCTTCCTGGGCAACCTGTGCACTTGCTCAGAAGCTTGCATCATCTAATTAAATTTCTCCTAATGCTTATTTGAAATCCTTTCCTTGCCATGTGAGCCTGTTGCTACAGGGCTACCATCTGCAGCAAGAGAGAATGCATGTGTTCCACCATCTATCTTACAGACTTCCAATTTGGCTGTCCCACTGCTTGGTTAACTGGGTCTTCTGAAGGCGGAACCTACCCAATGTTTTCAACTTTTCCTTGTGGGACTTGGTCTCCAGGCCAGTCACCATATTTGGTCATGTGTTCCCCTTACTAATAGCCTTCTTGATTATGATCCAAGACATGTCAAAACATCCCATACCAGGAAAAAAAGACATCTATCTGCTCCTGGTAGCAAACTGTATCCCTCCTTTAGTCTGTCCATAATTCAGATTTGTTAAAACAGACACAACGAAACTAATCGGTGGAGGAGTTCCAAAGCATCGATCTCACGTTAGACACTGTGTCTAAATAGCTTTGCAATTGCAGAATCTTGGGAGAAATTCATGCAAGACTTTTTTGGGTGGAAGCATGCTGGGAGCAATACGTTGCTGAAGGTACTGTAAGCAAATATGGAGCTTACATAAATCATAATTTTAAGCCTGGGTCAGGGGTCAGATTAGATGGCCCAAGAGACCCCTTCTGACTTGCTCTGTTTCTATGTAATTGGAGCACAGATTTTTGCTGAAGACAAGCAGGGTGTCATTGCAATGGTAACCTCCAGGAGATCGGACAGAGATGTAGGATCTTGCCCCTTTGCAGAAGTTGCTCCGGTGCCTGGGTTTGTTCTCCTCCAGGATGATCACATGGACCAATCTCTTTGCTTTTCATGTTCTTGAAATGTTCTAACACAGGATCTCTTCTCAGTCATCCCAGAGTGCAGGACGTGGAATAACAGGATCAAGTTACAGGAAGGCAGGTTCTAGCTGAACATCTGGAAGAACTTCCTGACAGAGCAGTGTGGTAATGGAACCAATGATTCTGGTGGGTTGAAGACTGTCCCACACTAGAAGCATTCAAGATGTGCCTGGACAGCCATCTGAGAGGAATGGCTTAAACTGGAGTCCTGCACTGAGCAGAGGTTTGGACCCAGTGGCCTTTTTGATGCTTTCTCACTCTACTGTTCTGTGATTCTATCCTTGTTTCTTTCTTGTCCATCTAACCTCCCTGGTTCCACAGTATGTAAGGTGCCACAGGAGTCCTCATTGTTTATGGTCCTGGTAGCAAAGGTAGCACTTGTAAGCGTCAATCCTATACTCAGGAGAAAGTCCCATTGAACTCAATAGGATTTAGCTTTGAACTAATGCATATAGCAGTACAGTGTAAAAGGCTAAAGAATGGGTTTATTTTGTGTGGCTGATGCAGGGTTGTTAGATTCTCAATTAGGTTATATTGTCCTCTTCAGCAAAGGCCCTTCTCAGGAGCTCCCATTCTAAGGAGGTCGATAGATGGCCTCCTCATGGACTGATGTGTGGCCTGGAACTAAACTAACCACCAGACTTCACATGTTCTAAAATAAATATTCAAATGCATGTATCAGGGAGATACACAGGGAGATACAGGTGATTTTAAGAAGTTTAAACTGGATATATTAGAGAACCAAAGAGAATCATTGAATTGGAAATACTCTAGAAGAGCAGAGAATCACTCAGCTGGAAACATTCCAGAACAGAAAGTAATCATGATGTTTGTATGTGTTTTCATTAGATGACAGCTGGTAATTTTTTTCCTTGATGTGTTTAGGTTGATTTTCTTTTCTAAAAGGTTGCTGAGAAGCAATCTATCATTTTAAAAGTTCAGTTTTAATTAGCTTTAGTCTTTTTTTTTGCATATGGGTGCTTATCCTGAGGGGTGTATTCTGCATGTAACATTATTGTTGTCATCATCATATCGCATCTATTGTGGTGTCTTTTCCCTCTTGTGAGGAATCTAAAGCAGCTTGCAAGGCTCCATTTCATGTTCACAAAAGCAAAACCGGTGAGGTAGGTTGGGCTGAGAGCCTGTGACTGGCCCAAAGTCACCCAGTGAGCTTCATGGCGGAGCACAGATCCTCTGAGTCCCAGTCCAATACTCACATCAACTCACCCCAGAGCTATTGTTGTGTGTCCCAGGTCATCTCTGAATTATGGCAACCCCATGAATGAATGAAAACCCTCCTAAATGTTCTATCCATGACAGCTCCATTCAGCTCTTCCAAGTTCAACACCAACTTCCAAGTTGAACCATCTCCTGGCTGTAGGACATGGAATAATCAATTCAAGCTGCAACAACCCAGATTCAGGCTGGACATAGGAGAAGCTTCCTCACTGTCAGGGCAATATGACAGTGGAACCAGCTTCCTGGAGAGGTGGGGGGCTCTTTGACACTGGAGACATTCAAAAAGAAACTGGGCAGCCATCTGAGTGGAATGGTGTCACGTGATGTCCTGCAACAGCAGGGGGTTAAACCTGATGGCCTTCTTGGCTCCTTCCAGCTCTACTATTCTGTGATTCCTTTCATCTTTTGCCTTCAACTTTCAATGGCATGTCTGTCTTCTCCAAGGAGTCTGGCCTTCTCATGTTCTACCCAAGGTAGGACAGCTTCAGTTTTGTCATTTGTGCTTCTAGAGGAAGCTCTGAATTGTTTTGTTCAATGGCCCACCTCAACTTTTGTTCAGTCCAGAGTGTTCACAAAGCTCTTCTCCAGTGCCATGTTTCAAATGCATCTATTTCCTTCCTGTGAGCTTTCTGCATTGTCCAGCATCCCCACCTGGACAGAGTGATTGCAAATACAATAGTTGGGATGTCCTTAGTCCTGGTCTCCAGTGAAACGTTCTTACATTTGATTATCTTTTCCAGTTCCTTCATTGCCACTCTTGAATCGATGACTGAGCTGAGGTGTGTGAAATCTTTCACACCATAGTGCATCTAGAATTTCTCCAGAGGATTCCCAGCCACCCTCCTCTACCAACCGAAAATGCATGCTTCCCTATTCAAACTTTGGGGTGGAGACAAAGAGAGTGGAGGGTGGTTCTGTCACTCCCAGTCTCCAACCCACCTTTTCATTCCTGAGAACTCTCAACCAAATTCAGCCTCAGTCTAATTATAGCCATGGTGGCAATGGAAGGGAAGCAGGATGCCCTTGTATCTTGAACCTGTTATAGTGCATCAAATCATGGCACCAATTAAGAGTGCATCTGAACAAGGACATTTTTTAAAAAATCAGATGTTCAAAGGGGTAATTGGCTGGAAGAGGAGTACTGTTTGATGTCCTACCCATCGTGTTTTCTTTGGTGCTTTTTTAAAAAGATAAATTTATTACTCAAGAACACAGCCTTCTGGAAAGATGTATGTATGCATGGGCATTATGAGCTAAAAAGTGTGCTGGACGGTGGGGTGTGGGGCAGTCTGGGAGTCTTGACTGCTGTTTTCTTATACCCTGGTGATGTTAACAAGCGGTAGATTGTTAGTGACAATCACACACTTTCTGGCACTCCAAGCTGGAAGCTTGATTTAATCGCCGGGTTGCCATTTATTATTCTGTTCTGCTATTCCACCAGGGAAGGTGCCTGATCAAATGCTTGCTTCCCAGAGCAGAGAAGGGCTTTCTTTTTGAGGGGGGTTATGTCTAAATCCTCAGTACAAATTGCAGTATTTCTGGATTCCCAGAGCATCCCATTACAGCCTGTGGGGCATTAAAACTCATTAATACTGCTGTCAGAGAGAGAGAAGAGGAAGAAGAAAGAAGGCAACTGGCTAGCTATCCAGTCGCTTTGCTTGCTTAGAAATTGGAAATTAATACATCTGCTTCATTAATATTGGCCTGCATTTGATGTTCGTTAGCTGGCAGCGTTAATGATCTAAGTGTTTACCAGGCAGCATGCTTGCTTGAACTGGATCTTCTTTGAATTGCCTAGATTTGTTTTCACCCATCCTCCATTGCCAAAGTCATTATTTCACTAGCAGTGCTAAAAAGAATAGGGGGGTTGTTGTTGTGTGCCTGTTTTAGTAGTAGGTGTTGTTTTCCTGCTTTGTCTCTTGCTGATGTAGGTGTAACAGCTAGAATAGTTGCCTTTCTTTCTTGAATCATGCTTTTCAACTGTGAAGTGGTGGATGATGAGAGAATGACTGTCTGGTCCTTATCGTATATTTTCAGAGCAGTCCTGGGAGGACGTCCTGGAGGCCATGGGATTGCTTGGTCCCTCTCCAAGGCCTTGCGATTTGGTCATCAGGATTAGCTTGATGTTCTGTTCTTCACTTTGCTGCATCCTTGGAAGGGGAGGGTCCTGGTATTTGATAGCCGCTTGTTCCCACCTCCTCACTCCTACCATGGAAAGGACCATGCTATTTGACTTCTCAGTTCCCAACTGCAGCTTTGGAGGACCTCAAAGGGTCCTCTGGGGAGTTATTCTGCTCTTGAGTGTGTGATCGTTTTAGAAGATGACATTGCTCCGTGGCCTCTACAGGGTTTTCGCTCGTCTCCCATGTTGCTTAGTATCGTCTATATGAAGTCGTTGCGTAAGCCAATCTAGCGATTTGGAGCTGGGTGTCCAATGGACCACTGTTGCTGCTTTTCATTAGATCCAGGTGTGGAGGTAGAAAGGCTGAGCTGGGGTTTGAGAGAAGGATGGTCTGGATGAAGTCTCACAAATCCGTCTCAGTCCAGAGAAAATGGAGTGCTGATGGGCAGGAAACCTAAGCAGTGGTTTCAGTTCTGGATGGGGTTTCTTATCCTTGAAGCTTCGTGTGTGGAGCTTGGTGGTGCCACATTGCATGCCACCTTCTGTTCGGATGCCCAACTGGCATCATTCTCACATCATACCTTTTTTCTTCAACTAAGGATAGTGTCCCTGCAAGTCCCTCCTCCTGTGCTATCTCACAGACCTGTTTCAAAGCAGCCCATGGTATAGACATGCTTGCAAACTTCTCAACTGAATTTCTCTCCAGGTTTTCGCATTCCATATTTCCTGGCATGGTTTCCAGGGTGGCATGCATACCTTAGAAAGAGTCAGTTCCATTTATTCAATTTTGTTTTATTTCTGGAAGTGTTACAGTGCATGTCCATGTACAGTTTTGCCACTGTTTAATTCCTTTTAATTGTCGTGTGTCTCTTCTCACTTCTGCATTAATGATGCCCACAGAAATATTGATAAAGCAGGAAGACATTATCTTGACCTGTTCTGAGTCATGTTCCTCAAGATTCCTTTTTGTATTGCACCAGGGCCACCAGTCAAAATAACTTGGATAAAATCAGAAACAATAGCCTATCAAGGTTGTGGTTTTTTTGTAGTTTTATAAAGGAATAAGACTCCTCATGAGTAAGACAGCCCCTCAAGATTAAGAGACTTCTCAGGAACAGGCGATTGGAGGACTACTAAATCTCTGCAGCAACATCTAGACAGAAATCTGAAGATGAGGACACATCACTTGTCTATTCCGGTCTGCCCACTGATGAAACAATCCCATCTCGGTTTTACGTCCTCTCGCTGCACATGACCCTTCACCCAGATCAATCGGTAGCTGACATTTTATTAAGCCAGTGTGCATTATAATAACCCATACTTTACAAGAGAGTTAATGAGAATGCAAAGCGTAAAATAAGAAGCATAACATAAATAACGCAACCCAATTCACTGGAGTGTTTTCTGTAAAGGAGGCAACAGTTCTAGCTGAAGTGGAACTGAGCAGACAGAATTGAGCAGACGAAGATCCGGTGTTGATCCCAAATGCAACATTGCGAAGGTTGGCTTTAAACAGGGCCAGGTCAGGTGGGCACCAGCGTGGCCACATATGTAGGGAAGCCACTGGTCCCTCCGTGTTCCTGCCTCTTCCCTTGTCCTTCCAGAGCACAGAAGCAATGCCAGAAGGGAGGAGATGGTGCAGCTTCCTCTCCTTCACCTGTGACTGCCTTCTTGGGCACTGTGGGAAGAGGGCAAGCAAACCTCAGTGGTCCCTTGACGAGGATGGGGGGGACCTTGCTGACACCCTCCCCCAAAATCCACTCCCCTGCATTGAAGCTGCTCTGTATTTTGAATCTGAAACTGGGACGGAGTTATACTCCATCCTGTGGCTTTTAGAATTGATCAGAGGGTGTGATGGGGTGGTGGGGAGAGACTGCCCCATGGCGAGGATTGAATTTCCATCAATATAAGCAAAACCACAATATCCGGCTGTAATGCCTGGTACAGAAGTCCAAAAGAAGACATGTTCTGGAGAGCTGTGCTAGACACGAAGACGGTCTAGCTCTCAGTATGCCCTTTGCTCTGGTAGTAATTAGAAACCCCGGGGAGCCCACAACTGGGGTATAAAGCTAGCAACCCCTCCCACCGTTCACAGCAATAAAACCCACTTCTGGAGACTTTGGGTCCCCTGAGAGCTAGTAATTATGAAAGAGGCGCTCTCAGCATTAAGCCCTCGAGTGCTGACAGATGAAGTGCTGTTCTAACAGATCTGCCTAATAGGGAACAGGTGAAGAAATACCCCATTGCAAAGGCCTTCACAATCACAGCCTTGTGTTTGGTTGGGGCTGAGCTTCAGTCTCGTTTTAACATTGCCTTGCAACGAGAGTGGTGGAAGAGGGAAAATATTTTGTGCTGGAAGCCTCACAAAGCCAAGCAAAATAGTTCAGATCTGCTCAGATATGGGGTAAAGAAGCGGGTGGTTTGTACCTGCTCTGCTAGAGGAGGAGAGCCCACAAGATGGTTTAAGCTATTTGAGAAACCGGCACAGCAGTTGCGTTCACACAGCATGACAAGCAATCCCACATGGTTTACCATGGTTCATGGTTTCTTTACCCTGATCTGCCTGTCAATCAAATGGTTTCTACATTAGCATGGTTTCCATCCTCCCTGCTCAGTCCTCCTACTGTTGGCCCAGATCCCATCAGCCAGTGTGCCTGAAATTCGGTCCCAGGGTGCACATGTCACCTGGTTATTCATCATCAGTCCAGACATAGAGGCTGGATGGCTAGAGTGGCTCCTACAGTTGCCACTCTTTCCAGAGAACTCTGTGGTAGTTGCACACCAGGACTGTGCTGAAACTTACCATGGAGACATACCATAAATTGTTCAGACAACCTCAGAGACCAACCAGGGTAAAAACCACCATGGCTTGAATGCAGCCACTCTTGCTTTGTAGGTTACTTGTATTGCCAGGTGCTACTCAGGTTCCATCTTCCAGGTGAAGCTGGGAAAGATTGTTGTCTGAAAGGCTATGGAGTTTCTGCCAATCCCTTTCAATCTTGCTGAGCTAGAGAAACCATAGGGCCGACTTGGCATGAGGAACTTCCTTCTATTCCAGAATGCTTCTTGCTGCACCACTAAAACTATTAAAACCATGCGAGGCATTTGCTTCACTTCCTGTATTGATTCCTTTATCCAGCTATTGCCTTTCTCCCATCAACATAAATGTTGGAAGGCTGAGCGCTCTCGTTAAGGAGATGCTAGGAAACTAAAGTACCATCATCTTATCCACTGTTGAAAATAGATCTCAGCTGCTTCAGGATCTGAGATAGCTTGTCTTTGTCTCAATTTTCATGCCCGCTGCCTTTGTTTTGCTTTTGCTTTGCTTTGCTGGTGTGTGCACTACGGACAAGATACTTCAACATCCCACTCAAAGCAGGAAGGGTTCTTAGAGACCTGAGGATGGAGCTGATCATTGAAAGATGCTAGTTCTGGAAGGCACTAGTGTCATTTTAAGGCTCTTCAAAGACTGGTTATTTATTGGCAGAAAAGCAGAAAATCGGGGCAAGTGTCTGGTAAGCTGGCCAGATGGAAAATCTGGCATCTATAGCAGGCTGGTTTAGCAGCACCCATGGGTTGAGCTGCATGCCCAGCCAACTGACCTGTTTGGGTCTGAGCCATGGGTTTGCGGGGTGACAGCTGGCTACACCTGGAAATCCATCCACTGTCTTCTGTAATCAGGAATGTACGAATCCACAAAACCCGAGTTGCTAAAGTTCTCTGAAGTCCATCTCAAAGCTCATTCCACCTGGACTCCATATCAGGTTGTGAACTCCTCCTTCCAGACCTCAATGGCCAAATGACCACCATTGAGCACATTTTTTTTTAACATGCACATTTTCTTTCCCTTACAAAGCACATTTCAACACATTTTTATATGCATTCTGCAAACAGGCACATGTTGTTGAACAAATTAGTGAGGACTCTGTAAATCTCATGGGAAGCTCAGAAATGGAGAGACTTAGATTGCACATTGTGTCTGGGTCCATGCTCAGCCCACACAGTTGTCACGATGAGCTGTCAAGTCATCTCCAACTAATGGCAACCCCATGCATAAAAGCTCTCTCCATGACAGCTCCATTCAGCTCTTCCACGCAAAACTGCTGGATAAAATTCTGATCAAAAATCAAAATGAAAAAATTAGTTCCAGCTCATCTCCAGCTGCTCCATAACAAGGTGAGGAACTGAAATAGAAAGAGACTTCGCAAGAGTTCTCCCTACCAGATAAGCCCGAAACTTACCTGGGGAGGTGTCTGCCCCACACTAACCTTTGGGCCCTTCAGCATGTGTGCACTAGCCAAGAATTTCTCCAGACATGGATCCAGCCCAGAGTAATGCCACTTCTACATTTTCTAAAGAAGGCAAATATTTATTGATTTATTTAATATGCCACCCCATAGCCCAGTGGGCTTACAATAAAACAGGAGAAGAAACAATAAAATAACGGTTAAAGGTATAAAATTCAATTAAAACAATACAGAAACTAGCTGTCAACAAAATTACAACAAGGCACACAGTGGCAGAAATTAAAATAATGTCAAAACCAATGGCTACTCAAATACCTGGTTGAAAAAAAACACCTTTACCTGGTGCTGGAGAGCAAGTAGGGAGGGACCCAGGGGAGGGTGTTCTGCAAACAAGGTGTGATCACAGAGTGGCTGTATGCCGGGAGGAGGAGGCCCGTTGCAGGAGGATTCTTCGCAAGGCTAAGGCTGATGACGAGCTGAGACTTGCCGAGAATATCAAGAGCAACAAAAAGGGCTTCTTTCAGCATGTAAATCGGAAGAGGAAGGGGAGACAAGTGGTGGGACCACTAACTAAGGAGGAAGGAGATCCAGTGACTGATACGAGGGATAAGGTACAGAGCCTAAATGACTGTTTTGCCTCTGTGTTCTCCCCAAAGCAGGACGGCGGAGATTCATATGGGAGATTAGATGAGGCTGGGGACTTCGGGGCACAGATTAGAGTCACCCCCCCTTGAAGTCGAGGGGCTCCTCAGGGCATTGGACATTACAAAGGCGCCAGGCCCCGACGGGTTACACCCGAGAGTACTTAGAGAGTTGGCAGGGGTTCTCTCACGCCCGCTGGCCTCCATCTTTGAGACCTCGTGGAGAACAGGTGATGTTCCAGAGGACTGGAGGGTGGCATCAGTGGTCCCAATTTTCAAAAAGGGTAGTAGAAGGGACATGGGGAATTATAGACCTGTTAGCCTTACGTCCATTGTAGGAAAAACAGTGGAAAGGCTCCTAATAGAGAGAGATCTAGTGATGCTAGATAGGGAAGGGAGGCTGACAGCAACACAACACGGCTTCTGCAAAAACAGGTCCTGCCAGACAAACCTTGTGGAATTCTATGACAAGGTTTCAAGATGGCTAGATGGAGGGGATGCAGTGGATGTGGTATACCTGGATTTCAGCAAGGCCTTTGACAAAGTGCCCCATGATATCCTGGTGGAGAAACTGAGGAGTTTTGGGATACACCAAAGCACTGTCCGGTGGATTAGGGCATGGTTGACTGACCGAAAGCAGAAGGTAACCATTAGCGGGGAATCATTGGGATGGCAGCCAGTGGCAAGCGGGGTCCCCCAGGGCTCTGTCCTGGGGTTGATCCTGTTTAATCTTTTCATGAACGACATGGAAGAAGGGGTGAACAGTCTGCTGATCAAATTTGCAGACGACACTAAAACTGGAGCAGTGGCCACAACTGAGGAGCAGGTACTCCAGATCCAAAAGGATCTGGACAGACTATGGAAGTGGGCAGGAGACAACAGGATGGCATTCAATGTGGATAAGTGCAAGGTCTTGCACTTGGGACATAGGAATAGCTGTCATAAGTACAGGTTAGGTGACAAGTGGCTGGAGAGCAGCACTTGTGAAAGGGACCTCGGGGTGCTGGTTGACTGCAGGCTAAACATGAGTCAGCAGTGTGATGCGGTGGTCAAGAGATGCGATGATTATCTGGACCCATTTCAGTCCAGCTTCAGACCCGGGTACGGTACTGAATCTGCCTTGGTCGCCCTGTATGATGACCTGTGCAGAGAGAGAGACGGGGGAGTGCGTCCCTGTTGGTTCTCCTGGACCTCTCAGCGGCTTTCGATACCATCAACCATGGTATCCTTCTGGATAGGCTAGCGGGATTGGGGGTCGGAGGCACTGCTTTGCAGTGGTTCCGCTCCTATCTCAATGGCCAATTCCAGAAGGTGGTGCTGGGGGACTATGGCTCTGCACCATGGCAGCTATGCCATGGAGTTCCGCAGGGATCCATTTTGCCCCCTTGCTATTCAACATCTACATGAAACCGCTGGGAGAGGTCACTAGGAGGTGTGGGCTGTGGAATCATCAGTACGCTGATGATACCCAGCTCTACCTCTCGTTTTCCACCAATCCAGGTGAGGCAGTGGCTTTACTGAACCGGTGCCTGGCCGAGGTAATGGGCTGGATGAGGGCCAATAAACTGAAGCTCAATCCAGACAAGATGGAGGTCCTGTTGGTAGGTGGGTCGGGCTTCAGGATGGGGGACCTGGACCTTGTCCTGAACGGGGTTGCACTCCCTCTTAGGGACAGGGTTCGCAACTTGAGAGTGCTCCTCGACCCAGAGCTGACATTAGAAGCTCAAGTAACAGCGGTGGCGAGGAGCGCCTTCCTTCAGCTTTGGCTGATCCATCAGCTGCGTCCCTACCTGGAGAATGACTGCCTGGCGACTGTGACACATGCATTGGTAACGTCCCGATTAGATTTCTGTAATGCGCTCCACGTGGGGCTGCCCTTGAAGACAGTCTGGATACTTCAATTGGTGCAAAATAGAGCTGCCAGGTTGATGATGGGGACTGGGCGTTGTTCTCATATAACCCCAGTCCTCCGTCAGCTTCACTGGCTCCCCATTGAAGTCCAGGCCCAATTCAAGGTGCTGGTTATCACCTATAAAGCCCTCAACGGCTTGGGACCTGGTTATCTAAAGGAATGCTGGCGTCCATATATGTCATCCCACCCCCTGAGATCGGTGGGGGAGGCCCTTCTCCGGGAAGGATATTAGGAGGGTGAGCACCCGGAGGAGGCCTTTCTCTGCGGTGGTGCCCCACCTATGGAATGCGCTCCCCAGAGAGGTCCGCCTGGCGCCGTCGTTATTTGTTTTTTGGCACCAGGCCAAGACCTTTTTATTTAAACGATATTTTAATTGTTAAATCAGTTGTTTTATTTAGAGGTTTTAAATTATGGCCAAGAAACTCCCAATTTTTAATGTTATACCATGCTTTGTTTATTTTCTTTGTAAGCCGCTCCGAGGCTTCTGCGATGGGTGCGGCATAGAAATGTTATAAATAAATAAATAAATAATAAGAGGGCAAGCGCCACCCTTGGTGCCATAGCCAGAAGCGTGGCTTCTCGATCGAGAGAGGTATTACTACCACTCTATACAACTCTGGTGCGCCCGCAACTGGAGTATTGTGTTCAATTTTGAGCCCCTCGTTACAGGAAGGATATAGCCAGGTTGGAGTCAGTGCAGCGTAGGGCCACAAGGTTGGTGGCCGGTTTGCAAGGGATGGGGTATGAGGTGAGACTGAGGGAACTGGGTCTCTTCAGCCTGGAGAAGAGGCAACTCAGAGGGGATCTGTTGGTGACATGCAGGTATGTGAGGGGGTGTCACACGGAGGTGGGTAGAGACTTGTTCTCCCCTGCAGGGGAAGGCAGGACATGCTCCAATGGAGCCAAGCTCAGGGAGCCAAGGTTCCATTTAGGTGCCAGGAAGCATTTCCTGACAGTTAGGACCCTGAGGGTGTGGAATGGGCTTCCACGGGAGGTCGTTGAGGCCCCATCATCGAGGGTGTTCAAAGATAGGCTAGACCTGCACATGGTGGGCATGTCATGAGTGGAGCTGGCTGGTTCGGAGGTCAGACTAGATGGCCTGGGAGACCCTTTCTGACTCGCTCTGTTTCTATGTTTACTAGCCCTTTCCCCACTCCCTTCATTGGGGGAGGATCCATGGAGACGGACCTCCATTGAAGATTGGAATGATTGGGAAGGGATATATGGAGAAAGAGCTTCCTTCAGATATCCTGACCAGTTGCTTGATGGAGGCGGGGGGTCCCTTTAATTGGGATATGCTGCAGGCAAGACAGCCAAATCAATTCCTTTCTCCCCTTTGGCTGCTATTGCCTTTTGGGGGGTATGAAATCATGTTTGCAGATCTTCCAAGTCACATTTCGTATGGCCCTGAGAAAGTGCTTTTCCCCTCTACAACAGCAATTTTTGATTCCTTTCACACCCACTTCTCTCCCCCACCCCCAAGCCCATACCTGCCCCCGCTCTTCTTTTTTAATTTTATTTCCCGGTTTAAATCATGCATGTTATAATACCATAAGCAGTAAATCATGCAAATTGGTCGAGGTTACATTTTGAAAAATGTTAAGAGGAAACTGTTAAGAGACCAGCTTCTGACAGGCAATGCATTTTAAAGTTGAGGGATTTGAAATATTTCTGCAGTGGACCTAAAACGGCATTATAAATTAGTTCAACTTATCAGCCCCAAACAGAATTATTCATCTTCCAAAAGGGTATTTCATGCCTGCTAGGCCCGAATGATCGTTCACCTTCATTCTTGCCCTGCTCTAAGGGTAGGTCTCACTTTGCTGAATTCTCTTGATTCATTTCGGTGTGTTACTTTATGAATTTTTTATCAGCATTTTAATAGCTCTTTCAGATGATTGAATGTAACTGATTCTTGTACTAGAACACTGATTGAACAGAAAGACATTAATGTATGTCGTAGGGGTTAGCTCTTAGCTAAGCAACACAATTTTTGCCTACGAGATTTGCACGCAGCTTCCCTCACTCGCTCTCTTCTCAGCTGCAAGGCCGTTTTCCAAGGAAGGCCACTGGTTGCGTTGCGCCAAGTTGACCATTGCTCCGTCTAGCTCAGCGCTGCAGTGGCATTTAAGCTTCAGACTGGGGTCATTCCCAGCCATGCATGGACATGCCAGGGATTGAACCTGGGACCACATGCATGCAGAGTAGGCACTCTGGAATCAGCTATCCTTCTTTCTTCTCTCTCTGACCTTGTGTCCAAGTGGGAAGCAACCAGGATCACCTTTTGGCCTTCTGTTGGAAACTTGGATGCAAGGAAGCGACCTGGCTTGCACGGAAGCTGATCAGGATGAGCACAGTGCGTTAGACG
This sequence comes from Varanus komodoensis, assembly GCF_004798865.1. Taxonomy (NCBI): domain Eukaryota; kingdom Metazoa; phylum Chordata; class Lepidosauria; order Squamata; family Varanidae; genus Varanus; species Varanus komodoensis. The sequence continues at coordinate 14,190,974 of NW_025335587.1, forward strand.
GAACGGTGGGTGGGGAAAATTCAGATTCAAGCCAGGGCCAACTAAGTGCTTCATTATCACACATGTTGCATTGGACAAGTTGCTGTATTACAGCATGACTTACCTTGTGAGACCCTCCTCAGAGAAAGACTTTGGATATAAATTTGATTTAATTTCAGGATCTTGACATTTGCTATCAAGAGTGGGTGAGATGTGGTCAACTTTGGGACCCGGATCTGCCAAACCCAAGGTCATGATGGCACTCATTCATCTAGGTGGCTGAGTTGCCTTGAGCAAATTGCTCCAGCTAAGCCTTGCCTGTCCCATGTGGTCTAATAGGAAACTGCTATAAATAAATCAGGTTAAAATGTTTGTCTATTTCACCCACTATTATCTCCCCTGGTTGGTGGTGGGTCTCCTAGGTCTTAGGTGGAGGAGGTCATCCCCATCACTTGCTCCTCATCCTTCTAACTGGAGGAACTGAAACTTGGGATCTCCTCCATGCAAAGCAGGGCCTCTCTCAAAGAGATGTGCCACTCTCCAATTCTCTCAGTGAGGGGTTGTAGCCCAGAACTAAGTTTGGCAGGAGGGAAGGCATCTGAGCTCGCCTGCTGGGAATCCCAGCTCCACATATACAGACACACACAAGAAGCTTGCAGCTGTTGGGTGATATAAAACTCCCAAGAGCTTCCATCATGTGTCCGTTAAATTAGTATCCCACCTTTCCAGCAAGGGGTCCAAAACAATGCACACCACCTTTCTCTTCCTCTCCATTTATCTTCACAATGACACTGTGAGCTTGTGTCAGCTGAGAGTCAATGACTGGCCCGGAGTCATTTAGTGAGATTCAGGCCTGTGTGGGGACTGGCATCTGGATGTCCCAAATTCCATTTCAACACTCTAACCACGACACCATTCTGCCTCTGAGGAACATCTGTTTACGGGGAGCCCTTGTGCTGCTTGGACCAGCTTTCAGCACTCCAGCTTAGGCTTGGCCTCACATCCAGCTCCTGCCCGAGGCATTCAACCCCCCCACAGCTTGAGTAGCTAACAATTCAGCTCATTAAAATGCCGTCCCTGCTTTAAAAGCTTTCTTAATGTCTCTGTTTGGTGGTTTGCCTTGACTTTGTGGGCCATTCTTGCTCTTTAATTTTTAACCATTTGTCAATATGAAGAGCTTAACCCTGTGCAACATGGTAATAGAACTCAACATCGTGTCAACTCATGCAAAGAAACTTTTGATCAGAGGGTTCTGATATGCCCCAGAAAAGACTGAGAGAGAAATCCAGGAGTGAGCAAGTGCAGGGATACTGTACTTCCAGAGGTCTGAGGAGCAAAGCATCTAGAACTGTGTTTTTGGTGGTCCGTGGCTTTCTAAAGGGGTTCATCATGCACCATTTTTTTAGGTGGACCCATGGCTGAAGGAGGGGGCTTCTGGAGAGATGATGTCCTTCTGGATTTCAGCAGAGATGGTCCTGTTCCTTACCTCTTAGAATAATGTTGTGGTTGGGCCAGGGCAATCCATCAGGTTTTTCACCTTCTTGATGATGGCACTTGTCATGTGCAAGCACAGGGACAAGCTGCCAGGATGCGTATGACCAGTTTATCACTTTGATGGGAATTTGAGCTCAGACAGTGAAGATGAAGGAGCTGTGGGACACCAGCAAGTGGCTGTTTCAGATCAAGGCCAGGGAACATCTGGGGAACAAAGAGGGGGCTTGGTAGTCCAGGTGGGTGGAGGTGATGGCCCACTGGCCCATGAAGTTGACACTCAAGGCTGACTGGGGTCTATGGGGTGTTCTCTGGGGCCATATTGCTCAAGGTCTCCTGGCATAAAACGGAAGGGAACTGAGAGTTGAAAGGAGGGTGTGTGTTTGCTCTTTACCATTGGCTTTGAGGATTACCAGCCAGTACTATTCTGCTCTGATGCAAGAGGAAAAATAGATATCAACTTCTTTAGATTTCATGTGTGAGCCAGAGACAATCAAATTGTCTTGCAGTGCTTTTGCACAATGTTCGGCCTGAACTCGACGGCTGGCTAGGCAGCCAACCTTTTTATCTTTAAAGTATTGGCGCCACATTTCGTGACACCTTGACAGGCCGGTATTACACCCCACTGGACAGATTGGCCGCCATTTTTCGCTGTGCGTGATGCTGTCTCTATTGGAAGCATCCCAAAGGGTTTGTATCACATGTTTTTATTGTCCATCCTTTTCAGCAGTTGCTGTGTGTTTTTAACATTGGTTTTTTTTCTTTGTGAGCTGGACATCCAGACTCGGTGCTGTTTTGCACTGCAGATAGCAAGAGTTCTCACTTCCAGCCTCTTTTACTTTTTGTTTCCTAGTCTTAAGCTGATTTCATTCTGTTTCCACATCAGCTTATGATTTTTCATTTGAAAGTCTGCTTTAAATGCATGCTCTTTTTCACAGACATTTCCCCTAACATATGCCATGTTGAATGCCATTTCTCCTACTATAGCACATTTATTATAAGTTGCTTTAACATACACAGTGTTGTGTTCATGTTCCTCTTATTTTGTTCCTACACAATTTTGAATGGCTTTTTTGGTAGGATAATTTAATCATAAAATTCAGACAAAGCAAATATCAGAGGTTTTCAGCTTCAGTTTCCATGCCAGCTGCAAAATTCTTTTATAAAATTTTCTTGGTGGCTTTTCACTCTCAAAGCAGTACAAAACAATAAAGCACACAATACAAAAGAATGCAGTATTAAAAACAGTAAACGTGATAAAAACAGCAACGATTGATATTGTTAGTTAATATTGTTAATAGTATTAGTATTACAAATATCGTTAGGGAGAATCATATTAAAATGCAAATTAGGCAACCTCCTTTCCCATCCCTCCTGGTCCTTTCCCTATTGGATGAGGCTGCAAAGTCCCCTTGTTGCACACGAAAGTTTGCCAGCATCTCCAGGTGGGCAAGGTGAACACCTACCTGAAGCCTTGCAGAGCTACTGCTGGCCAGCTTTGACCATCCTGTGCTACAGGAACTAAGGGTCTGACTTGGTTTAAAAGCATGCCTTCATGTACTATTAAGGATTTCTGTCTCTTGGGTACTTCTTGGCTTTTCCATCAGTGGGGGATTGAAACATCCCGCTTTCAGCTTGTGGCAAAATTCGGGTCATGCTCGTATGGTGTGGCCATCTGGATGTTGTCACCCTGGGCTGGGTCATACTCCCCTAGAATCAGAATACTAGAGCTGGAAGGGACCAAGAAGGCCATCGAGTCCAACCCCCTGCTGTTGCAGGACACCAAGTCACACCATCCCACTCAGATGGCCGCCCAGTTGCTTTTTGGATGCCTCCAATGTGGGAGAGCCTCCCACCTCTCCAGGCAGCTGGTCCCACTGCCATATTGCCCTGACAGTGAGGAAGCTTTTTTTTTGATGACCAGCCTGAATCTGGGTTGTCACAACTTCACTTGATTATTCTGTGACCTACACACTGGTATCAGCAAGAAAAGATCGTGACCTTCCTCTTTGTGGCAGCCTTTGAGGTACTTATGGAGGGATATCATGTCCCCTCTCAGTCTTCTCTTCTCAAGGCAGAACATGCCCAGTCCTCTCAGTCTCTCCACACAGGGCAGTGTCTCCAAACCCTGGATCATTTTTGTTGCCCTCCACTGGACCCTTTCTAATTTACCTGCATCTTTCTTAAATCTTGGTGCCCTGATCCATACCCTCTGCAGTGAGCTCCTCCCCTAAATTTCCATTCCCAGCTCTGTCCTGTTCCACCATTTTCAGTCATTAGCTCCCACTTGATCTGAGCAGATGCCAAGAAAATTCCCAGAAGTCCAACTTGGCTGCTAGTCCAAGACCCTCACCCGGGAGGTTTGCAACCAGTTGGCCGGCTCGCTCAGAACAGCTGGCCCACGCCAAAGGACACCTCTTCTGCCTCCCCCCCATCTTCTACCTGGCTCCTGTGATATGTACGTGCGCAAAACAAATGGTGCAGCATTGCAGAAGAGAAAAATGTTATAGGTTTATGAGGAGAGTGATTAAAAATGTATCAAAGAGCCTTGTAAAGCTTATGGTTCAAGTTAACTGTATGAAGTAAACAGCTTTTAACAGCCTCCTGGGACGATGACAGATAGTCTGTGGGTGTTACGGCAACATGGCGCGCGTGATTGTTCCGGCCATCCCAAACTAATCACCATCTGCTTGGATGACTCTCTGGGGAGAGTCTCGTCATTGGACGATCATGGCTGTTAGCATTTTTAATCAGTTTCTGTGCCACGCAGACAGAAACCGTATGCTCCCACCTTAGCTTCCCCCTTCTGGATGGGGGACTTGCTGACTCTTAAGAGGCGAGGGAATCGGAGGGGGTGTAGACAAACAAAGCGGGGAAGGGCATAAAGGGAAGCTGGTTCAGAGCGTTGGTCCCTGAGGCACTGCACGTTCCCCTCGTCCACCTAGGAGGCCTCTGACACCTACGGGTAGAGAAAAAGCCCGGCTTTTCATACTACTTCTTTCCTGCTCTTAGTAAATCGCTAGCGACAATCCCTGATGGAGCAGGGAGTTCAGAAGGAATTGCAGAGTGGTGTGACTATCCTACCCATAGAGGCTGAGTTACTGTGGCAGCCTTTGCATTTATGTATTTTATTTGTGTATTTATAGACCATCTGTAACTGCCGAGGCCTTCCTAGGTGGTTTACAATACATTAAACATAATAAAACACATTAAAAACCTATTAAAACACTAATCGATTAAAACATTTGTAATAGCAGTATAAAAAGGGCTGCAGCATTCAGGGTTAAGCATTAATTTTTTTTTCTAAAAAGGTATGACTTTGATTGGCACTGAAAGAAAAATAAAGATGGCACCAGGCGAATTTCCCCAGGAAAGGAGTTCCAAAGATGGGGAGCAGCAAGGAGAAGGCCCTGCACCTGGTTGCCACCCGGCTCGTCTCCCTGAGGGGTGGTTCTCCCAGAAGGGCCTCCTGAGCTGATCTGAGGGGGCGGGTAGGTAAATACAGGTGCAGACGGTCCTTCAGATAGCTGGGCCCCTGGCTGTTTAGGGCAATACAAGCAACTTGAATTGGGCCCAGGCCACAACTGGTAGCCAGTGAAGTTCTTTCAGAACCGGTGCTGTTTGGGCTGTTCTAGAAGTATCAGTCACCAACCGAGCAGCCCAATTCTGCACCAGTTGCAATTGCCGGACCATCTTCAAGGGCAGCCCCACGGAGACCACATTACAGCCATCTATTTTGGCCATTACCAGAGCATGGGGAACTATCTTCAGGTTCCCACTGCCTAGGTAGGAACACCTCCAGACCCTGTCCTTTAGGGGGAGTGTGACCCCATCCAGGACAGGGTCCTGCTCTCCTAACCTATCAGAGATCCCCCCTACCAATGGTACCTCCATCTCACGAGGATTAGACACAGTTTGTAGAGACACATAGCCTAGAAAATCCATAGACATGGCCCTGGATAGATACTGCCCTGAACAGGCAGTCCAAAAAACACGGATCGCTAATATGGTCTCACAGGTGAGATCTTTCCAGGTGATGACAGCATCTTATGAAGACTTACCTGGGAGTACACACCACTGGACCCAATCCCCTCCTGACTGACTGCTTTGGCTCAACCAGTTGAGCTTCAGCAAGAGAGACCCAGTGAGCTGCAAATCAGCCATTTTATTTATTTACATATTCAGTGTCTGATGTTGCTCAAGCAGAAAAGCAAACATTCCTATGAAAAAGATTCAGCTGCTAGCAATGAGTAAGAGAGGAATATTTGCTCTCTGCTTGAGTATTTTCTTACTTCTTTGCAAATCTACTAGAACATTTCTCCTATGCTAAAACTTGAAAGCCTCGTTATTGCTTCATTTACTTGCTGGAGTGAGCCTGGTTCTCAGGCACATGGGCATGATTGCTCCTGCTCTGAAAATAACTCCAGATCCTCTTTGTGTGCCAATCCACTACACCATGTTCCATGCTTGGGTGGAACACTTGTTTAAGATTGTCCTTTTGGTAGGACAAAACATATTTCTGCCATTTTATTCCATGCTTGAATCAGAATTTCAATCCACCCTTGATTTTGTCCCTTCTAAATGTCTATTTCACCATGGGAAATTTCTAAAATGTCTAGATTACTACAAGCTTATAATGTGAGCTGGCCACACATTTGCAATTCCTTCTGTTCCTTTGGATCTTTTCATTTGCATTATTGTTTAATTTGTGCATGTAGATAAAACACCTGGAAAAAGCCATGCGGTTCTGCTTGTTTGCACAGATCCTTTCCTGTGTAGTGTATTGCTGATGCTTGTATGCAGAGCATGCCAAATTAGCCAAGCAAAAACGACGTGTAGATGCTCAGACTGTGTTGTTTCTTGTGCTAATCAGATCAGTTCATTGATACAGCAAACAGGACTCAAAATTAGACTGATAGGACAGCAGGTAAGGAAGAATAAAATACAAAGCAGTTAAAGAAGTACCCTGAAAGAAGTACCCTTAAAGAAGTAAAGGGTATCTTTATTAATACAGAAAAAGAGCCAAGTTTGACAATATTTTGACCATCTCCTCATTCATCTCAGCAAACAGCTAATTACAGTTTCTGTAAAAGACTCTTTTGTATTAGAAAAGAGACAAAGAATATACTATTCAGATCATTTTCCAAGATACAAAGAGATCAATGAGTTCTAGAGACTGTAGTGGAAAAAGATGGGAGGGAAAAGCATGGCTCACTGTTTAGATTTCTGAAAACAAAGACACTGTGTTTGGGCTCACACAACAAACACAACAACCTTCACTCAAGGCTGAATGTGGATTTTGAGTGAGAGGCTCGTATGTGAGCCAAGCTGCGCTACCGAAACATAATTTAATTGTGAACTTACCCATGAGGAGAACCCCTCCTTTGTGGTTGAGTTGTGAACAGTGAGTTGGTTCTGCTGGACCTCTCAGCAGCCTTTGATGCTCTCAACCATAATATCTTTCTTGATTGTCTGAGGGAGTTGAAAGTTGTGTACTGGAGGCATGGCTTTGCAGTGGTTTCAGGCCTACCTCTTGGGTTGGTAGGTGAGGCTTGGAGGGTCCTCTTGGGAGGCTTGAAGACTGCTGCTTCTCTGAGAAGTAGCTGATTGCAGAGCCACTCGGATTTGGGACTCTGATTTGCAGAGTACCGTCCTGTCTCCAATGCTGTTTAACATCTGCATGAAGTTGCTGGGAGAGCTCATGGGGAGGAGTGAGGTTGGATGTTGTCAGTACATTGATGCCACCCAGTTCTACTTCTCCTCACCATCATCTGCTGCTTCTTCTAGAGAAAGTGTCTGCTGCCTGATGCTGGAAATGGGCTGGAGGAGGAAAAGCAAATTTGAGTTGAACCCAGACAAAATGGAGGTTCTTGCTGTTAAGGGTCCAAATCCAGTGTTAGAAGGGTCATAACACTCCCCCTAGGGATGCAAGTAGTGCAGTGGCTTTAACTGCTGTGCTGCTGTGCTGGTTGGTTGAAAGGTTGCTGGTTCGGATCTGCACAATGGGGTGAGCTCTCATTGCTCTGTCCCAGCTCCTGCCCACCTTGCAGTTCGAAAGCATGCAAATGCAGGTAGATGAAAAGGTACCAATTTGGTTCCATGCTCTTCGGTGTCTAGTCATGCCAGCTACATGACCACGGACACTGTAGACAAACGCTGGCTCCCTTGGCTAGGAAACCACCATGAGAACCACCCCCAAGAGTCAGGTATGACTGGACTTTGATGTCATGGGGAGACCTTTACCTTTTGTAACACTCTCCCTGAGAGACCATGTTCATAGTTTGGGGGAGCTGGTCCTTCAGATGTTAGCTCAGATAGAACTGGAGGCCAAGAGCATCTGCTGTCCAACGGCCTCCCTTCGCAAGGGAGAATGACCCAAAGGCAGTCGTAACTTCTAGACCCCCTTTCTGCATCGTGCTCGAGATAGGGCTATCCTGGTACCTACTCGGAAACTACGGCTAGTACGCCTTGGCCCATACGTTCCACATCATCAACTAAGGTCCTCTGGGGATGCTATTCTGAAGCTCACTTTTGTCAGGTTTATGCCTACTACCAAGCAGGACTTTTTTGGTGGTTGCCCCAAGTTATGAAATGGTCTGCCAGAAGAGATACACCTATTTTCTCAAATTCCCACCTTTAAGAAGCAGTTAAAAATTATTTTCTTTAGACAGGCCTTCCTGAATTTGTTTCCATGTCAGTTTTATTTAATGTGTTGTGTTAGTCAATATTACTCACTGTTGGTTTAATTTCTTGTAAACTGCCACAAGTCTATGGGAAGGAGGTGGCATATCAATATTAAGACAGATAAATAACATAGAAACAGAGCGAGTCAGAAGGGGTCTTCTGGGCCATCTAGTCTGACCCCTGGCTCCAGCCAGCTCCGATCACCACATGCCCACCATGTGAATGTCCAGCCTATCCTTGAACAAAGGATAATCAATAAGGATAATTCATAAGTTGTTAACAAACCATGGCTTGTTAACATGGCTGAGTTCACACAGCAAACCAGTCCAGAGTTTACCATCAACTCACACTCAGCCTATACTCAATCTGTATCATGCAGTACAAATCAAGCCAGTCTTTCTAGACCTCCTGTCCAAGAAGGCTGAGGGCATTGCCTGAAAATGTGCTTCGAAATTCTTAATATTTGCCAGCCTTTGGCTTGAGAATTAGCAGAATCCAGATGAAGGTCAACTGCTGAAGGAGAACAGCTCTTATTTGCTGTTGAAAGTAAATCTTGAAAATCTTTATCTTTAAGACACTGAATTATAGAACAGGTGGGCTTACCAGGGCAGTGTAAGTCAAGCAGAAACTGAGAAAGCCCTAGATTAGCTACTTGATGACTTAACATCTTAACTTATCTAAGAGAACCGATGTTAAGTAACATGCAGGCGATAAATGGTAAATTACATAATCAAGGCTTTTCTGTAGGAGACATAAAGCAAAGCCAACATTTCAGAGCTGGAGATCAAGCTTTAGGTGTTCTGTGCTTATTATTGGTAATATTTACATCCCACCTATCCTTCTTTCAAGGAACCCAAGGCGGCTGACATAATTCCCCTCTTCTCTACTCATTTTTCATACACTGTCCCAAGATGTCTGTAGTGGAGGGGCTAGAAAAGCTTTTAGTACAGAAATAAATAATACAGAACCCTTCACACAGTGAGGGGGCTGGTTTGTCTCTTGAGACCACAGTGCACCCAGGGGATCAGTGGTCCCTGGAACATTAGAAGGTGCCTTTCACGGAGTCAGGCCAGCTTTCCAGGGCTTGAGGGAGGAATTTGTTAGTATTTCCTAGAGGTGCCTGGAGTGGAACTTGGGGACTGCTGCATGGAAAGCAGATGTTCTTCAGCTAAGCCATATCCTCTTTTCTGCCTCGCCTTGCTGAGAAGGACCTGGGATCGTCTCCTCCCAAGGTACCAGGCTTCTCCACTTCTTCTGGCACAGACAGTTATGTGATGCTGGTGTGTCTGAGAGCCCTAACTTATTGCCTGAAGAGAATCTCCCAGTACAAGACATGACACCAACCCTAGCTGGAACCCTGTCCTTGAATTCAGTCCAGAAACACTGCTATCCAGATGCGATCCATCTGACCTTGGTGTCTTTACTAGTGCTCTGCCAAACACTCCTCACATTTTTCTGCCTTTTCCCTTTTTTACTATTCCCAATCAGTTGGATAGAGTGGAAGTTGCTTTCAAAAAGAAATTCCAAGGAGAAGAACTTTTCTGTTGGGAATAAAAGAGGGAGTTGTTCTCGCCAGGGATTTCAAGGCCAAGGAGACTCAGACTTTTCAGAGGTGGAAAAGAGGAGCCCTGGGAAATGGGGCCTCCAGATGTTGAGACTGAAGAGGCAGACGGTTCATCTCAAAGCTGCCCTCCCAGGTGTTCAGGTGGGCCCTGAGAACAACCAGAGTCTAACTGGATCCTGGATCCTATGAGGCAGCACTGGGAGAGCAGAGCTGGCCACCTAGAGGGGTGGCATATGACTAAGAGACTGGTTTGCCTCCAGAGGTTGGAGGCCCAGGGTTACTCCAAAGAAGGGTTTTCAGAGATAGTTCTTAGGGTGGGTTCAACAGACTGCTCTGTGCATGCTCAGAGACACTCTCTGCTGATAGTGCTCTGCTCAATGTCCATTAGAGAGCTTTTGCCAAAGAATAGTCGGTTGTTCTGAAAAAGCTCAAGGAACCAAGGTTCCATTTGGATGCCAGGAAGGACTTCCTGAGAGTTGGGACCCCGAGGGTATGGAATGGACTTCCACGGAAGGTAGCTGAGGCCCCATCAGTGAGGGTGTTCAAAGATAGGCTAGACATGCACGTGGTGGGCATGTCATGTGCAGAGCTGGCTGGAGCTGGGGGTCAGACTAGATGGCCCAGGAGGTCCCTTTTCATTCACTCTGTTTCTATGTTTCTATTGTCAATTCCAGAAACATTTTCATGGGCTGGATTCAGGTTTCTCGTGCTTAGCTCACTTAGGATCTGGCTAAGGAGTGTGTGTGAGTGTCCTGCCTTTCACTGTACAATCCTCTTTCTGGCATTCTGTACCATCCTTGGCTTCTCGCACTCCAGTTAAAACCCAGGAGCAATTCCCCCCAGAGGGCTTTTTTCAGATCAGGACATGAAGTTCTGGGTGTTCGTGTTTTCTTTCTGTTGCACATCCATGTGGAGATAATGGAAAGAAAACATGCCTTGCCATGATTGGAATTTTGGAATTTAGTCGCAATGTTGTGCCTGACCTATCGTGACCCCATGGACAACTTTCCTCCAGGCCTTCCTGTCCTCCACCATCCCTTGGAGTCCACCCAAGCCCACACCCATCACCACAGTGACCCCATCTAGCTCCCTCATCTTCTGCCATCCCCTTCTCCTTTTGCATTCAATCATTCCTTGCAGCAGGGTCTTCTCTGGTGAGTCCTTCCTTCTCATTAGGTGGCCAAAGTAATTGAGTTTCATCTTCAGCATCTGGCCTTCTAAAGAGCAGTCATGGTTGATTTTCTTTAAGATTGACTGGTTTGATCTCTTTGCTTTGGTTCTGTCCATGGGGTTTTCATGACAAGGTTCCTGGAGTGGATTGCCATTTCCTTCTCCAGTGCACCACCTTCCGCCAGAGCTCTTTGCTATGGCCTGTCCATCTTGGGTGCCCCTGCACAGCATAGCTCATAGCTTCACTGCGCTACACAAGCCCCTTCGCCACAGCAAGGCAGTGATCCATGAAGGGGTTGCCTTGATTAGGCGATCTCAAAAGAACCAAATCCATATTGAAAGACACCCTAAGAATGAAGCATAAGACTGGAAACCTCCTGCATTGGGGAAGAAAGGGGAATTGAATAGCCAAGTTTAGCAGAAGACTGCTTTCAGAGAATTGAGGAGCCAAGTTTAGCAGAAGACTAGTTTTGGAAATTGAAGAACCTAGTTTAGCAGAAGACTAGTTCCACCCCATCCCTGGAACTAGCTCTTCTCCCACCTTCAGAGGCAAAACCTGAGGATGGGCTTGCCACACCATAGGTGATATTGCCTCTTGTAGTGGTACCCACCCCCTCCCCCAAAAAAATAACTTACAGAAGGAAGCAATGCTACAACCTTTGCTCTGGGTGACCCCCACTTGTGAGAAACTCGTTGAGAAATTCTCCTCCTCCTGGAAAAAATCGGTACAATGTCTCCTTTCCCTCCTCTCCAGTTGGTCTCCCAAAAAATATGGTGGAGAGTTTGGAGACGCTGCCTATGTACAACTCTGTTTCCAGGCTTACTGGTTTGTGGCATGAGGACGGCACATGGGCCTGCTAAAATGGGAGGAGGAGAAGGTAGAAGTTCTTCACTTCCTGCCTTCACCTTTGCTGATTTACGATATATATGCAAACCCTATTAAAGTTAAACCAAGCTTTTCAAAGAAATGAGAATTTCTTGCTAGCAGTTCTCCTCCCCAGCCCCACAACTTTTATTATTTAAGGGTCCCAGCGACTGATGCAGGCAGCAGTAATTGGCTTCATTGCTAATAAAGAATATTTGGAAGAGGAGTTAGCGTACTTAACCCGTTAAGTGAGAAATGGCCCATAAATCACAGACATTTTTCAGAGAAAAGTAGCATGAAGACCTTATCTCATGAGCTGAGCTAGAATGATAGCCTTCTATGGAGTCATTATATTCCCTTGTTCTGAGAATTTGAAAGGTTAAATATCAAGATGGAATTAATGTGAAAAATGGGGGTAGATCAGGAAAAAGAAATGGGAAAGGTCGTTGGGACGTCGGATGGGTTCCACGTTTCTGCTGTGGTCCAGGCACTTTCTGGTTTAGTCTAGAGAGAATAAGGCTAGGCGTGATATTTAGGGGAGTCTTCAAGCTTGTTCTCCCTTGTTCCAGGGGAAATCTTCAAGATCAATGGGTGGAAATTACAAGGAAACATATTTTGACTAAGTATTAGTAGCTGAGCAAGGTTTTTGCCTGAAGCACAGGGTTGGACTAGGTGTCCTCCAAGCTCTCTAAAACATTGTGATTTTCTCCAGAATTCAGCACAACAGAGGGCTGGTAATGGCCTGGTTCCATTTATGAACTCAAAATATCCAGGGCAAATCTTGGAAACATCTTGGTAGGGAAAGGGGGTGGGGAGATGTTTTTTCATCTTTCCTGTGGCTTCAAGAGGCGAGCCTCATTCTCTTTAGACCGGCGGGGTGCCAAACGAATGCAAAGCTCTCCGTGAAAAATGTCAAAACCTCGTTATTTCTCAGCGCCAATTAGAACCATAGCTTGAAATAACTTGTGCCATTCTCTGCCATGATTGCACACCATTACGGACTCCCCACACCCTCCCCCCTACCGCACCTATATTTCAGTTGGTGGCTTGTGAAAATACCGAGAAACATGTTCCCAGATAAAATCGCTCTTCGAATATTAAAAATGGTTCCTTTTTATGATGATTTCCACTGGAAATAGAGGGCAAAGGCAGGTATTTTCCTCCTCTCATTTCAGACAAATGTTGTTCCAATTATGTTCTCTTTCAGCATAAAGTTGAATGGAATATTCTGTACCGTTTCTGGCTGAGGTGAAGCATGATTTGATTAGGGTTTTATGCTGCAGAACCTCAAGGCTCCTGGGATTTAATGGCCATCTGCGGGAAAGTGGCAGGGCATTTTCTGGCTGGACTTGTTAGCATCAACTTCCGAGACTGCTGTGTACGAACAGGGTGCCAAATAAAGGGGGGCATCAAGGTGGGGGACCCACAGAACAACAGCTAGCAAAATTAGAACCCCAAAGATGTGGGCATGATGACTCATGAGAAACCTGGTGTCTGGATGAACCTCCTGCAGGTATTCAGAGGTGCTCTGGACCGAGGTGTGAGCCTCTGGAGAGAGTGAAAGAGGAGGAGAGAACAGCTTGGGGAAGCTTTTCCTTGTAATGGCTTGGTGGAAAACTATGGGGGATCTTGGTCCTGGAAGTGGGGGGTCAGGATCGGGGATTTTCTGGGCCTCCAACTGGTGGCCAGACCCAGTTTATGCTTTTATGAAAGGGGTGTTATAGCAAACCCACTGAATAAATTGGGGGTGGCATTCAAACGTCATTGGGATACTGCATTTGCTGTGATGTCTCCCATAACAACATTTCCTAGAAGGCTGCAAAGGAGGACTTGATATGGCTAAATTTGGGGGATGCAGATGGTGGTTCTTTCAGGCCTGGTTGAGTGGAATTTGAGCATTAGGAGAGAAATAGGATCCTTATATTGTTGTTGTTGTTGCTGTTGTTATTATTAGAACATTTCTATGCCGCCCCTTGCCGAAGCCTCAGGGCGGCTTACAACACAATAAAATACAATACAATACAAAAATAACAATATAAAATTAAAATTAATAATATAAAATAAATAAAAAATATAAATGACTATGAGGAAATGAAAGAGATGGGTTAGGCTGAGCGTGTGATGGGTCCGGTCATGCAGTGGGCTTCATGGCTGAGTGGGGACCACCACCATATCATCACATTACCTTACATTTCTATGCCACTTATGGTCAAAGCTCTCCTGGCAGTTCACAAAGTCTGAGGTCCCCCATCCTGATTTCAACCCGTCTTGACTCTGCTTAGCTTCCAAGATTAGGCAGGCTCAGGCACTTCAGGCTGCATGGAAGCCCCTAGAACCCACATCTCTTGGGCTGCTTGCCCAACACCTTCACACTAGGTCTCACAAGAATATATTGGGTGCAGTATATTATTATGATTATTATGATTATTATGATTATTATGATTATTATGATTATTATTATTATTATTATTATAACATTACTGTGCCGGTATATTATATTTAATCTTGTTCTGCTTTGAGGGCGAACACCACCCTTGGCTGCATAGCCAGAAGCATGACTCCTAGATCGAGAGAGGTATTCCTGTCCCTCTATACGACTCTGGTGCCCCCACAGCTGGAGTCCTGTGTCCAGTTCTGGTCCCCTCATTGCAAGAGGGATATAGCAAGGCTGGAATCAGTGCAGTGAAGGGCCACTAGGAGCGTGGCTGGTTTGCAGAGGAAGCCATATGAGGAGAGACTGAGGGAGCTGGGTCTTTTCAGCCTGGAGAGGAGGAGACTCAGAGGGGGCCTGTTAGTGATGTACAGGCACATGAGGGGGTGCCACATAGATGCGGGTCATGACCTTTTTTCTCCTGCGGTGGAGAGAAGGATGTGTTCCAATGGAGCCAAGCTCAGGGAACCAAGATTTAGGGTGGATGCCGGGAAGTACTTCCTGATGGTTAGAACCCCTAGGGCCTGGAATGGGCCTCCACAGGAGGTTGTTGAAGCCCCATTGGTGAGGGTGTTCAAGGACAGGCTGGACATGCACATGGTAGGTATGTCATGAGTGGAGCTGCTTGGAGCCAGGGGTCAGAGTAGATGGCTCAGGAGGACCCTTCTGACTTGCTCTGTTTCTATGTTTTCTGAAGAAAATGAAATTGAATGCTCTAGAAATAAAATAAATAGCGCCTAGAAAAGAAAACCAATTGGAATCTGCTGAAAGCACACAGTATAGGATGTTAGATCCTTTAAATTGTTAAAGAGCAGAGAAAGGGAGAGGAAATCTTGTTTTCAAGCCATATTAAGCTTTTTTCCCCATTCCATCCCTCCCTCCTTTCTCCCAGAAGCTAAGAAAGCCATCTGTTGGAACCTGTTCGCATGTTTGTTTTCTTCAATAAAATGCAAAATACTTCTTCCTGTTAGAGGGTTATGCCATATGTCACTCTCTGTAACAAAACCAGAATGTTTATTAATGAACCCAATCAGATATAGGGATTTAGAAAGGTTTAAAGAGACTTTACCCCCAATTCAATATTTAATGGTGTGTGTGTGTTGTGGGAGTGAGGTGGAAGGACTGCGGATGTGTTGTTAATGTTGTACTTGGAACGACAAAAAAACAGGCCATGCTTTTCATAGGAAGCGTCTAATTTGGCAGTAAGACACGTGCCAACAGGAGGAAAGCGCTTCCCTGATTTATCTGATTGTTTCATGCATCGAAACCCCCGGCTGATTTTGAACTGCAGTTTATATGTGATTAATATTTCATTTGATCAGCACAAGTGTGTTGTCATCCAGCCATCTTCTCCCCTCTTCTCCTCTCTCCTGATAAGCTAAGTAAAGCACGAGATGGCAAGGGGAAGTGTGCCTGTGTGTATGTGGCTGAGCTTTGCTGGATGCCTCTTAGGAGCACTGCTAGAATTTTGCCATTCTGGATTATACAGACATGTTTCCAAAATGGAAGCAAGTGGTCAGGAATCCACAAGTGCTTCTGTTTGGGTTTCTTAATTGTGCATGCCATGGAGGGCTGGTCACTAGGGTCTTCATCAATGGCAGCTTTTTAAACTATTTGCATGAGCTATCCAGGGTGCTGAAATGCTTCTGCAAAATAGATTAATGATGTTGTTGTTGAGTCATAAAGTCATGTCTGACTCTTCGCTACTCCATGGACAACATTCCTCCAGGCCTTCCTGTCCTCCACCATCCCCTGGAGTCCACTTAAGCTCACACCGACTGCTTCAGTGACCTCATCCAGCCACCCCATCCTCTGCCATCCCCTTCTTCTTTTGCCCTCAATCCTTCCCAGCATCAGGTTCTTCTCCAGGGAGTCCTTCCTTCTCACTAGGTGGCTAAAGTATTTGAGCTTCATCTTCAGCTTCTGGCCTTCTAAAGAGCAGTTGGGGCTGCTCTCCTCTAGGACTTGACTGGTTTGATCGCCTTGCAGTCCAAGGGACTCGCAGGAGTCTCCTCCAGCACCACAATTCAAAGGCTGCAATTCTTCGACCATTGGCCTTCCTTATCATCCAAATCTCACAAAATACTGTAAAAACAAACAAACAAAAAAACCATTTGAGATTGTACTTTTGGGGGACTCAGAATGTGTCTGTGTGTGTGTTTAATGTTGCACATCAGTAAAACATTGCACTTTTGGTGCAGTTGTGTGTGGCTGGTTGGAAGAAAGAAAAATGCAAATGCATGCAAATGGTAGTCTTGGGCCATGGGCAAACCAGAAAGCAAGACTGGAGATCAAGACCAGAAATACCACCCCCACCAAAGCTCAACTAAATCTTATTTCTCAACCAACTTTGTGCTAAGACAGGAAGTCCACTTTTATTTGGTCAAGTTGGACAGGGTTAGAATGCTGTAAGGACATGGTTTGGTACACATGGTAGAAGTGAACCATTCCTAGGAGAAAGGAACTGGGAGCTGCTGAACACTTTCAGAACTGGGGTACATCGGTTCTGAAATTATTTTTAGAAACACTCCTCATTAAACTGGAATTCAGGAGGAGTGGGACATAGGAGTGCTTGACCCCATGGAAATTTCACCTAATTTTCTTAAGAAGGATCAGCCTTACCTCTTCTATATTACAGAATTTTGCCTAAAATGGAGTTAAACTTGGTGGTTTTGCCAAATTAGAATCATGCTCTGAAACTGGGTAATGGCCTCCTACATCATCCAAAATTGCCCTTTCATTGGATCTACTCTGTTATTCATCAGCCCCATGCTGTATGAATTCTTCACATGTCACCAAAATTGTGTGTTGTAGTTATGAGCAAGGCAATGCATGCACAATAAATAATGTTCAAACCAAGGAATTCATGATGCTGTGCGGAGGGAAGCATTCTGTCCCACGAACATCCAAGCCTTGACGTTTCAACCAAAGTATGACTCTGAGAGAGCCCAAGGGTAAATAATAACCCAGTTTAAGCCCATTCAAGATGTACAGATGGAAGAATGGGAGATGAATGTTGTATTTTTAATAGCTAACAACAGATAGTATGTCTACAGTATCCTTGCATTGCTGGAGTATCTTCTTCCTTTGGGCACTTGGGAAATAGATGGGTGTGTCAAAAGGGAAAATTTCAGGGATAGGCCCCAGGTCTGAGGAGTTCCTGAAGTCTCTATGTGGATTCTCTCTCTTCCCTCCCACTCCCACCTGGGACCCTCACCTCTTTTACCTGTACAACAAAAAGACTGCTCCTTTCCATTCCGACTATCCAGCAGCAACTGGAGAAGTAGAACCCTTGCTTTTGTGCTCTGGGAAGCAACAGCTGCCATCAGAAACATGGAAAAGTTGAGAAGACGATCCAAGTGAAGGAAAGCTACCCAAAGGATGCTAAGTGCACTGCTGGACCTTGCCAGGTGAGGTGGGTGGACGGCAAGATGCATTAAATCATCTAGTCCTTCGATCCTTACTGTAAAGGGAATGGTTGAACTTCAGATCCTGTTCTCTCCCATCTCCACCAGTGGCGCTTTCTCATTTGGGCCTAGGAGGCACCGAGAAGGCTCTTTCCCTCTTCTTCCAGGTCTCTACGGTTGTGTGTGTCTCTCACTGTGCTTCAGTGTCAGCTTTCCCGAAGCTGGTGCCAGATGCCTAGCAGCTCCCCCACTCTGCTCCTCAGGACACAGCCCTGTGAAGACCAGCCCCCAGACGGAAAGGATGCAAAGCCCCACTCTCAACTCATTCCTCCCAGCAGCCGAGCATCCATGCAGCGGGACACCGCACTCTCCCCGCTGCAGCGAACACACGTTGTTGTTCTGGCCGCAGAGCTTGGCTCGTTCCTGAGCACATGCTTTGCAGATTAGCCTGTTTGTACAGCCAATTGAACATGTGCTCCATTAAAAATTAAAGCATCCTGTTTTGAGGATGGACCAGGAGACATCAGCTGCCATCCTGCAACAGATATGGAAAGCACCTCAAGCCCATTACCATAGGTTACAGCAAATGCTCATCTGTGCCAACTCCATTAAATAATGCAGTCCATGCAGATGGCTTGCTAGTACTTCTACTCACAGATGTGGCCTCTGGTCCCCAAGGTTGCTGTATCACAGGAGTTGTCGGGAACAGTCAGATTTGATGTTGACGGTCGCAATCACCATTTGGAGGAGGGGGACTCATTGGCAAGGGGCACCAGCCAAAGATTAAACAAGGCCTGCATCATCACACTGAGCAAATGCAGCCCAGGACATGCCAAAACTGAGAAGAGAGATGTCTTGCGAGTGGAATGGAAATAATCTGACCGTGCATCGTTGCAAACGAGGGAATTGTGTGGGGCTTTGTTTTAGGCATGTGCTGCGGCTCCTTGTGGGAGGTCTCAGAGGTGCCATAGGCCTGCCCTTGGGAATAGTCCGAGTAATTTATGCCTTCTGGAGGAATGTATCCTCCCAGATTCACTGCAATGTTCTGCTGTTTTTTCTGAGATGGACCTACTGCCTAACAAGCGACCGGAACTCTGTGGCACGGTACCTGCTGAATAGGATCTGCCCAGTTAAGGAGGGCCTGGTCATGGGTGGTGAGAAAGGCCTCGGCCCATGAGCATAGAGAGCAGTGCTAGTCAGATTAGACAATGCCAAGGAGAAAGGTTTGGTGTGAGACCCACAGTTGTTTGCAGCCACCAGCATCTCAAACAGGTCTCCATCAACAAGACTGGAAAAGACCTCTGCAACTGTTGGTTGGGGGAGAGAACAGCTTGGGGAAGCTTTGGGTTGTTGTGGTCTTCATTGCCTTGGTAGAGATCTACTGGGGATATTCATTCCTGAAGGGGGACGTTCAGATCTGGGTTCCTTTAGGACTTCAACTGGTGACCAGAACCAGAAGTCCTTCTCAGCATTCACAGGGTTGGTCCAGACGCTGCTGGAGCTCCCAGTCTCCCGAGGAGTGTCAGCTGAGAGCCTCGAGGAAGAACTATTCAAAACCAAGCCCTTCGCTGGAGAACGAGTCTGAAACAAGTCCTCCTGTTTGCTGCCGTGCCTACATCCTCCCGGACCTCCACCTGCCTCGCTGTCTTACCCGGGTCTGTTGGCTGGCTGGCTGTGCTGTGACTCAGCTCCTGTCCCCTGCCTGACCCTCGCTGCATGCGGTGGTTGCATCTTGCCTAGCCATGTTGCCCTTGCAATGCAGGTTTACCTGCAGGCAGTCATTCCGCTTCTGCATCTGGACTGACCCTCGCCATATTTCCGGCTTTGCTATGTGCCCTGCCCAGTTATCCTTCCTCATCCCCATTTGTCTTCCTGTTCTTGGCCCTTGGCTTGGTCAAAACCTCATCTTTGTTTGCTCGGACACAGATTCTGGTGCCAGACCCTGGCCTGCTCTGGGACGACAACTTGAACTTTGCCCTTGAACCTCAGCACTGGTCTTTCGACTCTGTCTCACCATACGTTCTCTTGCTCTGGTCCTGGTGCCACCAATGTCCCAGACTTGGGCCCTGTCATGAAGAAGGCCAGAGCCAGAAGTGGAGCTACTGAAGCCAGCATGGTTTTGCAAGGTGGCCAGGGCTTGAAACTAGACTGCAACTTTTGCAAGGTGGCCAGGGCTTGAAACTAGACTGCAACTTTTGCAAGGTGGCCAGGGCTTGAAACTAGACTGTGTTTCATCTGTCCTTCAGGCCACTGATTCCCCACCCCTGCAGTAAAGATGAGAAGGATCTCATCTTTTTATTCAAACGTCATGTTAATTGTTAATAGTATTTATTTATTTTATTCTTTGGCCAGGGCGACTTATTTTATATTGTTAACTTGTTTTATATTGTTAATGGATAGTATTTTAATTGATTTATTTGTGAGCCACCCCGAGGCTTTGGCGAATGGGGTGGCATAGAAATTTTCTAAATAAATAAATAAAAGGATGAAGGGCTGATACAGTCTCAAGGAGTTCCGTGGGATGGTCCACGATTGCTCGTCTTCCACAAACTTTTGGAAATAACACTGGAATGGTGTATCATTCTGAAGATCAATATTTAAGAAAGCAGCATAAAAAATTAGGAAGAGTCCAGAGGAGGGCAATGAAAATGGTGCAGGGTTTGGAAACTCTGCCCTGTGAGGAGAGAACTGGGCATGTTCAGCCTTGAGAAGAGAAGACCGAGGGGGGATGTGATATCCCTCTGTAAGTACCACACAGGCTGTCACAAAGAGGAAGGTCAGGATCTCTCCTTGCTGATGCCAGAGTGCAGGACATGGAAAAATCAAGTTGCAACAACCCAGATTCAGGCTGGACATCAGCAAAAGCTTCCTCACTTTCAGAGCAATGTGACAGTTGGACCAACTGCCTGGAGAGGTGGGGGGCGCTCTCACACTGGAGGCATTCAAGGAGAAACTGGACAGCCTTCTGCATGGGATGGTGTAACGTGGTGTCCTGCAACAGCAGAGGGCTGGACCCCATGGCCTTCATGGCCCCTTCCAACTCTCTGTTCTAGGATTCTAGGATTCCATGATCACGAGAGGTTCTTCTCCAAGGATCTCCTCCCAGTGCAGCTAGGGGGGAAAGGGCAAGTGGGGGGCATTTTCTGTATTGGTGCCCTGGTTAAAGAACACGCTTTCCAAGGAAGCATGGCTGGAGCCGTCACTGTTTGCTTTTCGGCACCAGCTGAAGAATTTCTCTTTTCAGCAGTTGTTTGGCAGCTGACTCGGTTCTGCCCCGTGGCCCTCAGTTCTGTTGACTGCTTTTTAAAGTGAGTTCTTATCTTGCATTGATTGTTTTTTTATGTTTTATATCTTTTATATGGTAAGTTTTGTTTTGATCAGTTTTATGAATTGTATGATTTTTTTGTATTAGTTGCTGTGTTTTAATGATTCTGTCATTTTATTGTAAGCCACCCAGAAAACATTTTGGGTTTGGGGGCAGCATATAAATGCCACAAGCAAACCAATAAGTAAACGCACGTTTTTCCAGGTTTCAGTACTCAGCTGTGTGGAAAGTCATGACAGGCAGATGAATATGTCAATTTTGTCACCCACCTTAATCTTATTTCATCCCAGTTCTGCATAAATCTGCATTCTAAAAACCTGTTTTCAAATAAGTCATACATATCTTTCCACATGTTTCCATATTTGCATTTCTTGGCCAATTCTTCTCAGAATACGCTGTTCCTATGCAGTTTTGTATGTGTTTTTGTAATTTACCCTCTATTTTCACAGATGCACACGCGTCTGAGTGCACTTTGCCCTGATATATGCATTTTTATAAATTGGAATATATGTGTGTGTGTGTGTGTGTGTGTGTGTGTGTGTGTGTGATATATAAGCCATAAGGAAGGCTGAGCACTGAAGAATTGAGGCCTTTGAATTGTGGTGCTGGAGGAGACGCCTGTGAGTCCCTTGGACCGCAAGGCGATCAGACCGGTCAGTCCTAGAGGAGATCAACCCTGACTGCTCTTTAGAAGGCCAGCTAGTGAAGATGAAACTCAAATGCTTTGGCCACCTAATGAGAAGGAAGGACTCCCTGGAGAAGAGCCTGATGCTGGGAACAATAGATGGCAAAAGAAGGGGATGGCAGAGGATGAGGTGGCTGGATGGGGTCACTGGGGCAGTGGGTGTGAGCATAAGTGGACTCCAGGGGATGGTGGAGGACAGGAGAACCTAGAGGAATGTTGTCCATGGGGTTGCAATGGGTCGGACACGACTTCACTATACAACAACAACATGCATTTTTGATAGCAGTTCCATATCCTCAAACTGAGAGATGTGAGAACGTCGAAGCAGGACTGGCTTTTAGTTTGTGGAGTGGTTCTGAAAGTACAAATTTGATCAGGCCACGTTGAAATGTGAGCCAAACAACTTTCTCCCCCTCACCTAAAGCAAAGCTCCTTTTCTCTTGTATTCTTACTCTGTTCTTAATTAAAATTGAGATCTGTTACGAGTGTACGTAGCAATGTTTTCACTATGCTCAGTAGCTGATTACTTTAACACACCTTCTTACTCTCCAACGAAATTCTCCTTGATTGGCTCAACATTTTAAATGTGGACAAATCTTTAACACAATACCCCAGCAGTCCTGGTTGGGAGTATCCTATATATCAATAGCAAATACAATTCTCCCAGTGTGGATCGTTGTATAGTCTACACAGCACTGTGCAGGGGCAAGGGGGAGGCTTCAGCAGGCTGCGGGGAACGCTTTTGCAAAAGTTCAAAGGAAATGGGGGGAACCCCCCAAACAGCCCAGTGAGGACTGAGCAGGTTCAGTGTTTGACTGAGCTTTGAGGAGGAAAAATGGAAAGCCATCTGGCAGGGCAAATGGGATGGAATATCCTGGAAAAGGATGTGGTTGTCTGGATCCCAGAATTAGAAGGACTCCACACCACCACTAGATTTTATAGCAGTTTTATATATATGTTATAGATTATATGTGTTGGGTCGCAGCAGTGGGTGGTGGATTCATGTTTCCTCTCACTCTGGCTGGAGACCCACTTCCAGGAGCTTTTCCTGGAGTGTACAGGAGGATCCTCAACATTTCATGGGTGCTTGCTTGGAGGGTGGGTGGGCAGGTGGGGGACAGGCAGGTGAATTTGTACAAAAGCCAACAAAACCCTTTGCAGCTTTCAGCTAGGAAACGAGCCATCTTTTCCCAACCTTCCACATTTCATTGTCCGCAAAGGCAGTGTGATCAGCGCACATGTCCAAGAACTGAGAAATGACCAGGAGGTCTGAAAATCTTCTTTCAAGTGTTTAGTGATGGTGGCTCATTATTTGTGGCTCAGATACAAGGGAAATGGAGAGGCAGTTGTAGTCGCGAGGTGAATTAAAGAGTTGTCAAGTTGACCTAGGAAAATAAAAGGTCACTTCCTCATTTCTCAGCAAGGAAGATCATGTCATAGGACAAGGCCAGGTCCAGGTTTAAAGGAGACCTCAGTGAAGTGTCCTCGGTGGGCCTCTGGCTGTTTATTTAGTAGTATTTATTTATTTAAGGGAAATACTATGAAGATGGTTTCTAGACCATCTACTGGCATCTCAGGACGGTTTACAACAATGGCCATGGGCTTATCTGACATTACATTTTCCTGGAGTGCCTGATGCAGGGTCAATTTGGGGCATTATGGGGAATCAAAATGGCCTCCCATTAAAAAGGCGCATCCACAACCAGAACCCAGGGTGTTTTTTTGATCCTCTGTGATGCTGGCAGGTGCCAGAAGGTGCTTGGTGCTGACCCTGAGCTCCTGCAGTGATTACTTTTGCAGCCTGGGGAGAAGGCCAGAAAGGTGATATTGGAGGCACACCCCTCCAGCTGCTTCCTGAGTAATTTTCCTGAAACTGCCCTTGCTAAGTCAGGAAAATGGTGGAGTGGAATGCTTTGGCAAAGGGGGCCAATGATAAACCAGTGGGGTAGAATCAAGGAAGGTTCGAGCTAGAATTTATTTTTATTTTATTTATTAAAACATTTTTATGCCCCCCCATTCGCCAAAGCCTCGGGGCAGCTTACAACAATAAGAATGTGGAGTCCCCTTTACCTAAGCTGGGAAGGTGCAGGCCTGCAGCTGGATGGGCTGACCACATGTGGAAGCAAAGGAGGGGGTTGAACTCCTTATGGGCCCCTTCCAACTCTACTCCCATTCCATTCCATTCCTCTTTCTAGTTTAGATGGATCCTCAAAAGCAAAGAGGTAAGCGTAAGTCCCTGATTTATACTTGTTGCCTTGACATCTCACAGCTGCAAGCGGGCTGCCTTTCCAACAAGCCAGCTGAGATAATGGTCTCCTTTTAAAAACCTTTTCTGCCAGTATCGACAAAATAACCTTTCTGAAAGTTTCATAGGCCTTTATCTCCTAAACATGCAGCAACTCTGTGTGCTGGTGGGAAAGGTTGAGCTGCTTTCTGCTTTTTAAACCACACTGCCTTATCTTCAGAAGACAACTCAGCAGGTCCAAAGTCCTGAAAAACGGAGCCTTGATCAAGGAATCTGGGGGAACGGCTCCCGCAGCAAAGCCAGGGAGAATCTTCCTGGTGGGAGGGGAGCAGAGGGAGGTGGAAAACATCTTTAACAAGCAGGTCCCGATTTGGATGATCTACATAATCTCTCCATTGACACATTAGCTGTCATCTCCGCATTGCATCCATTGACCTGATGTAGCAGCGACTGTCTTTCACTGTCGCTTCCAATAAAGCGTGTGGGTCAGCTCAAATTCCCTGGGAATGCAGCACCGTGTCTTGTGAACTACATGTGCCCGAGGCCCCTCATGCATGATTTAATGTGCTTTGTAAATGTCAATAGCGGGGGGAAAGCACTCGGCTCCTCGTAGACCTTCTCAAATCCTCGCCGGACCGCCTGTCGATTATGCGTGAGCCATTGTAGCTTTTCCAAGGCCTGTCCAGCTCAGCCCCTGCCTAACTGGAGGAGACTGCATGCAGCTCTCTGGAGTGTGCACTGAAGTATTGCCGGGAGCAAAATATTGGCAGGTTTCAACACTGTGCCCACCAGCCAATGGGCTGTTTTGTTCAGCACACCTTGGTTCCCACCGCAGTCCCGTATCACATTCTCTGGATACACCTTGTAAACATTCAATGCCCTTCAAATGGTTTGGTTTCATGCTTCTATTTTAAATATATTAAAAGAAACCTACCTTTCTCTCTCTCTCTCCCCTCTGGTCACCTCCAATTCCCCAAAGCATCTTAAAATGGAACATAAACTTAACAGTACTAAAGGGAGTTTTGGCCTAGACTCTTTGGGGATCATGAGTCTGTTTAGTATTAATCTTCCAAATGATTTGTCCATAAAACCTTTTGATCTTGTTTATTTCGCTTATATGTTTCTGTTCCACCTTTTGGCCAAATGATTCACCATGTCACTTGCATGCAAAGCCAGATAAACAACTCAGGCTGTTGTCGGCCCTGTCAGAACTTCCTCTCTTCTGGCTTTGCCTCTGGGCACCCAGGTCAACTTAAGAATCCTCAGAGAAGGTGATGAAGGACCTCCAAGTCCCTTGTGAACTTAATAGAATGATCTCCCAGGATTGCATCGCCATGCCTGGTAGCTAAACTCTTTCAACAGAAATGCACAGAATTTCTTTCTTTCTTTCTTTCTTTCTTTCTTTCTTTCTTTCTTTCTTTCTTTCTTCCGTCCTTGATCAGCCCATGTCCAATTTACATTATAACAGCCCAGGGGCAGGGATATATCTTACAATTTGTGGACCATGACACGCAGTGGGGGCATTAAACAAACAAAGCATTGCACATTTCAAGCATCTCCAAAAAAAAAAGAATGCCTTGTTCTTTTCAAACCGCTGAGCTTTGGAAAACATTTTCTTGGGGTAACCTGCCATGGGCTGCATGGGGATGGTGGTAAACCAGAACCAAATATGGGCAGAATTAAGCTTTGTCTCTCTCTGAGAGTGGCCAGGAGAGAGAGAGGCCAGTTTTTCTAGAGGTCTGAACTGCTGAGAGCTTTTGAGGTTTGTCTGAGGCCTTTGTGGATTCTCCAGGGGTTCTGTATAAGACCAGGGCTACAGATTGCCCATCCATTCCACCTGTAGCACCTCTGGAAAATGGTTTCCTCATGGATTTTGTAGTTAATCCTGTTGTCTTTCAGAGTGGTGGAAGGGAAGGGGCTTCTCCATCTTTCAGTGGTACAAGGAAAGACAAAATCCTGCAGGTCTGGTTTTCCCAGTGCACAATGATGCAGAGGTGCCTTTGAAAGAGATTTCCCACTTGTGTTTAATTATTTTTTGCAAGGATAAAGGATGTCAAACAATTTCTTGGAAAGATGGGTCATTTCAGAGCCCAGACAAAACCCAGACAAAATTCCTTCCTGAGCCAGAAATGGATTGTTCATTTTTCCAACTCAAGGTTCATTCTGAAAGTGCCCTCATTATTCCCATGTTCTGATATTGGACTGTGTGTATGTGCATGAGGTGTTTTGAGCCATCCTTATATCAGATGAAACCACAGAGAGTCCTCAGAAGAGCACCAGCATAGCTTTGAAATGCCAACCTGTCCATTTTTAAGCAAATGATAACCACTGAGAAAGCTTTGCTATCACAATCGTCCTAGGTCACACGCTTTATGTTCCCTTATCTCTGAATTTCTTTTAGAAGCTCAGCTGTTCCTCTTGAATACTCTGACATTAAAAAAAATGGATGTCAAAATGAGAAGGTCTTTTTTTGCCACAATGTAGATTTCAGAACCAACTGCGGGCCTTCGAACTCAAAATAGTCTGCTTTCATGTTCCAGAATGGAGCCAGTGTGGCGTTGTGGTTAAGAGCATGGGACTGGGACTCAAAGGATCTGGGTTCGAGTCCCCGCTCAGCCATGGAGCCAACTGGGTGACTTTGGGCCAGTCACAGACTCTCAGCCCGACTTACCTCACAGGGTTGTTGTTCTGGGGATAAGATAGAGGAGGAGAATGATGTAAGCTGCCTTGAGCCCTTTGTAGGAAAAAGGCAGGATATAAATCGCAATATAAATAAATAAATAAATAAATAAATAAATAAATAAATACATACATGCAGTACTCTTAGGGTTTCCATTAGGGAAATTCACCTGGCTGGTATTTTAAGAGGAAACTTTCTAATTTGCACTTCCTAAGGCTGCACAGAAAGCCTATCACAGAGACCGTTCAGTGCTAGTTCTCCAAATGTTGTGATGCTGAGTCTATCAACAAACAAAAAAGTACGTGTCAAGGATATAGAACCAAAATGGTGTTATTCATGGAAATCATGTACAAAGTATTCATTTTGTAACTAGAAACATAGAAACATAGAAACAGAGCGAGTCAGAAGGGGTCTCCCGGGCCATCTAGTCTGACCTCTGGCACCAGCCGGCTCCGCTCACAACATGCCCACCATGTGGACGTCCAGCCTATCCTTGAACACCCGCACCGATGGGGCCTCAACGACCTCCCGTGGAAGCCCATTCCACACCCTCGGGGTCCTAACAGTCAGGAAGTGCTTCCTGGCATCCAAATGGAACCTTGGCTCCCTGAACTTTGCTCCGTTGGAGCGCGTCCTGCCTTCCTCTGCAGGGGAGAACAGGTCTCTACCCACCTCCATGTGACACCCCCTCACATACCTACATGTCACCAACAGATCCCCTCGGAGTCTCCTCTTCTCCAGGCTGAAGAGACCCAGTTCCCTCAGTCTCTTCTCATACCTCATCCCCTGCAAACTGGCCACCAACCTTGTGGCCCTGCGCTGCACTGACTCCAACCTGGCTCTATCCTTCCTGTAATTAGCAAAAAAGCAAGCAACTAGCATATGTTAGAAAAATGCACATAAAAATAGTAGACATAAAAAATGGTGTCTTGGTTTGGAAACTGGTTAAAATGAACTTGAGGCTGGGAGGAGAAATGAAAAACCTAAAGACACTGGAATTCACAGGTATCTTTGACTGGAATGCACCTGTCAGGAACTGCTTCAAAGTGGGATGGAAAGGTCTCTTTCCCCCTCCCCCACCGCTGCCCCTATGTAATCCATAGATCCAAATCTCTCATGTCAGCACCACCTTTGTAGCCGGGCATTCGGTTGAAGTATTTTTCATTACCTGTCTATTCCTCTTCCAAAAACCGGAAGGATTGAAGAGAAAACTATCTGAGCCCGAAGGTTCTTGACTGTCCTCCCTAAAGCTTCACCACCTGATGTGATTTCATTAACGCTCCGCTTGGCAGTGTCCTTTGTTCTCACACGTATAAGGAGGAAGGGGTAAGTGTTGGTGGACTGTATGGGCCCCGGCAGTCCTTCAGTTGCATCTCTAATCTGTCCTCCAGGGAGGCAGCAAACCTGATGAGCCCACGGGTCACCATGACATCTGTGTGTTTCCACCCCAAGCAACAGGGAGTCTCCCTCAAGTAGCACTCTCCTTGTTCTTGCAAGGCTTGGCATCATCACCGCTACTTGGTGGACCTTCAGCCTCTTGTTCAGTGTTGCACAGGAAGGCTTGCAGGTCTTCCACAGCAGGCTGCCCTCCAGTCTCACCCCTGAATAACTCAAAGAGGTTCAAGAGTTCCATTGCTTCCACTGGTGGACAGCATCTTCTAGTTCTTCTAGTCCTTCTGCACCTAACCATCACTCTTTTCCAGGGAGTTTCCTCCTCATTTTCCCTTCTCTCATGATCCCCTACTTCTGCCTCAGCTTGCTATTGAAGTTCTCCTGTCTGTATTACTCTGAGCTGTTGCAGTTTCACTAAAAGCTCTTCATCTAAGGACTTAATTCTCTTCATCTCTTATTCCCTTGAGGGTGGACGCTCAGTGCTCTAGTGCTCTCTTTTCTTCTAGCAACGCTGCTAGCTTGCACTGGTTGCATGCGCAGGCTATGTTGCCCTCTGACAGGAAGACAAACATCGAACAGATGTTGCAGGTCACCATCCCTGCAGAGTCGTCTTGGTCCATTCTTTCTGCTACCTTTCTGATTCTGTTTTGTTGGGCCTATTGTGACAACTGTAGCTCTCTCCTGTCTTCTCTGAGGGTTAATAATACAGTCCTACCAGTACACGGGAGTGAGTGACAAAGAAAACCACAAAGGGAAAACAACCCCTTTGCCTCTACCTTTGTCTCCTCCTCCACTGCAACTCTACCACCGGACTCTCATTTGCTTGTCCTGGTTGCTTGCTCTGTTTGCTCACTTCCTAGCAGATCGGCTCCTTTTGTCCCAGAGTCCCTAGACCAGCTTCCTCGAATCTGCTTAACTAGAAGTCAGGGAACAAAGGTGAGAGCTTGCTCTGCTTTGGTCCCAGATCTCTGGCCTTTTACAGCTCCCACAACTGGAATGTGACCCTGGAGAATTGTCGTGTGTGTGTGTGTGTGTCAGTATTAGCACCATATCATAAACTCCCAGGCCACAATGGGCTTTTCATCCATGGTCCCTGCTGGGAGGCTTGAATTATAGAAGGACCTCATATCCTGGGCAAGCCACTGTGAGGGGAGAAGAAATGCAGGGATTCTTGTGGACAAAAGGTCAGCCATGTCCCCACTTAGAGAGATCAGGCAAAGCAGCCCTGCAAGGAGGACAACCCATTGTCTTGGGTCACCTGCAAATTGCCTCATCTATAGCTCCTAGCAAGCACGGACTAAGAACTCACCTCTTGCCCAGGAGAAACAATAGTTAAGACCACCAAGAAGCCATCAAGCACCATTGCAACAAGTAGCATAAGCCTATGAAGCTCATCTGTTCCGTAAGTCACATGTTGAGAGACATGGTATAAATATCAGGGTGTTAGAAAGTCTCTCTCTCTCTCTGGAAGAAAGCTTTTTCTCTCTTTAGAAATATAGAGTAAGACTGGGATGCAACAAGAATGTTTGCTGTCTGGACAAGAGCAGGTTAAAAGCTTGCACTTGCTCTACATTTTTCCAAGGAATAAACTTGCCCTTTCCTTTCCCAGTGCTGTGTGTGTTTGTGTGAATGCAACACCGGGGCTGCTTCTCTCTGGCTGTGCACATTAAACCCCAGCAAAAGGTCCCAAACCTTTCGAGGCAACATGGGCTGGAGGAGGCATCTGTTTTTGGGGTGTGTTGCTCCCCAGGTTTTTCCTGGTTGCACACCTCTGCTCTTACCACAATGACTTTCTCCGTGTTGGAGATTCCTTCTCTTCCTGAGGCAGCTCTCTGTCTGCTGGGCCTGAATGAGGAAGATGAATGATCCTTCTGCCCACTTTTCCTGTTAACACTCTTCATTTGTTTCATTACTCGCATTTATGTGGTGTTCTCTGCTTCCTTTCCCACACTATCCTGCCCCCGCCCCCGCCCCTGGTTTCAATAGGGATCTTATGACAGCTGCCAGTTGATTTCCTGGTGTCTTAGAAGGGGGCTGTCTCCCAGAGGAGGGAAAAAATAATCTCTAACCCCTAAAATGGCTCTCTGGTGTACAGCAATACCCCTGCTCCCTCCACGCCTGGGTTCAGTGTTTTGAAAGAAAATGAAATTCCATCTTCTGGACTAAGCTACCCAGATAGCCATTTCCTCCAAAGAATCACAGAATAGTAGAGTTGGAAGGGGTCAAGAAGGCCATTGAGTCCAACCCCTTGCTGTGGCAGGACACCATATTCTATCACCCCCTCTTCCTCTTCTTCTTCCTCTTATATAATCATAGAATAGTAGAGTTGGAAGGTGCCATGAAGGCCATTGAGTCCAGCCCCCTGCTGTTGAAGGACACCAGTTTACACCACCCCACTCAGATGCCTGTCCAGTTTCTTTTTGAATGTCTACAGTGTGGGAGAGCCCCACACCTCTCCAGGCAGCTGGTCTCACTGTCATATTGTACGAAAGATCTCCCCAACCCCTGACTGAGTGGGGAATGGGCACAAAGGTGACATGCAAAGGGCAAATAAACTCCCAGACCACTTGTCACTCATGGAATTCCATTTGGAGTGAATGCAAATCGAACTGCCGGAGCTCCAGTTGGTTCACGTTTGCATTTAGTTTAAAACGAACATGCATCCCCTACACTGGCACGCATAGTGGAAGGTTGGGGAATGGACAAGTGGACATCAGCTGGCCAGATGGGTTGCTGTTGGCTCCTTTAAGAATCCGAAAACAGTCGTTGCCCTTCCAGGCATCCAGAGTCTGGCCTCGCTTTTCCTGCCCTGTCCTGGCTCTCCCGTGTGCAGGCACGCTTCCTCCCATGTTCCACACAAGCCGTCCAGGTAATCTGGTCGGCCATGGAGGGCTCAACTTGGGTCCCTGTAGAAAGGGTGACAGCTGTCGGCTCTAGATAGTAAGTTCCAGATCCTAGCTGCTAAAACTCATTCATTTCTGCCACAGATCGTTGCTTGCAGCTGGAAGCCTCAATTTACAGCCCACCAATTCGCTGGCAAAAGATCTACATACCGTATTAGCAAGGTCAAGCTGCTAAGATAAACGCTAAAACCTTGGCCCTTCCGAACTATTTTTAAGCAGATTGTCAGTGATTTGGAGAGAGCTTCTAGTTTTCCTCTCCATCTGCGGCGTATGACAATTTCGTTTCAGTTCTCAAAATGTCCACATTTACCCCATTGGTTGGCATAAACTTGGATTGTTTTTGAAAACTAGGCACCCATTCCTGATTGTGCCATAGCATGGAAATGCACGTTTTGAAAGGTGCCATTTTCAAAAACAAGCGGTTTCACTTTTTAGTTTGGTGGGGGATGCAAAGCTGGGAAAAGTGCACCTAAATGAAAAGTAAATAGAAAAATACAGAAATGGGTGTGAATGTTACTGAGCTTGAAAGTGAGGTCTTGAGCAATTGCTCAGGTGAGGATACCTGGTTCTACCAAACGGGCACAATGTCAGAGAGCTTTTTAGTGCAACCACTATTTCTGTCATTCTCTCTTTCTCTCTCCTTCTCTCACCATGGTAAACAAGTATATGCTGCCTTGGGAATTTCCACATATGTTACAGGGTCAGGATCTTCATAGATCATGGGTGACTTTTTGTCCATTTATTTATTTGTTTTAAGGACTTGTACCCTACTTTATATCCTTTAGAAAAGAACTTAAGGCAGACAACAAGGAGTAGATCAACAATCTTTATTCCCTTTGCTGTTACAGCACACTTAACCTGCAAAATTCATAAGTAACAAGGGGAATCTCTCTAAGAACAGTCTAAATTAAAATTAGCTCAAGCAGTGTTTCCAAATGCTTTCTTAAAGAGCCACATTTTGACATGCTGCTATATTTCAGTGGGTACAAGAGTCCCAAAAAAGGGGGTGTAGCCACAAAATACACCCTGGAGCTTGTGAATGGCATTGTAGGGGGTCCGAGGTAATGCTCCACAGGATGGCCAGCTTACACAGGGAGAAATATTCAGTGTGGGAATTGTGTGTATTTACACACACACACACATGCACACCCCATTGCCACCACACCAGAGAGGAGGAAAGGAAGAGAAAGCAAGCAAGCAGTGAAATATTATTCCTTAAAACATATTCAAAGGCATAATAAAGCATTAAAGTGAAAATCTTGTTGAGGCAGCTTTCATTACACTTGTTTCAGGCCTCATTACGGCTTAAGCAAAAGTGACTGAACAAAAGAGACATAATAGTATCTGCATTGAATTTCGATTATGCTGGGAAATGCAACAGAGATCCTGAGGGTGGCTAGTTTGCAGTGAAGATCGGAGTCAGAACTCTCCTGGAGAGACTGAAAAGTTGGTCCCCTTTTCATGGCCCACTGGCACTCTTGGGGATTGATCTGAAGCCCTTCCATCAGGAAGGAGGGAGCAATCCTTCCCCGCACAGAAGGGCCTCCTTGGAAATGAATGGATGTGTACATGAATTGTGCTTTGGGCATATTGTGTTGTAGGACTTTGCTCTTGAGGGAGATTAATATTTCAGTTATTCCACTTTGTTCAGTGCTTCCAAACGTCTTCAGAATGAAAAGAGAGGTTAAAAGAGGGGCTCCGGGAACGGCTGGCTACAGAGAGACTAGATCATTTCATGAAGGGAAATCAATTAAAAAAGGTTGACTGTGAACATTTATCCATTTAGCTCAGCTGCTATTGAATTTTCATGATGGACTTCGACTCTTTGGAGAGTGCCGAGTTAATGGCAATTGTTCCCTTCTCTTCAAAATTTATTATCTAGTTTATTCAATGGAAAACACTCCATCAAACCAGAGAGAGGCCTAAAGTCTATTGATAGGTTTGTCTGCGTGGGGTTGGAAATGGGGTAGTTCGTTGCAGATGTCCAGCCTTTATTACGGAACGCTTCAGTGGTCCCCAGAGGTGGTCTTAGAGGCAGCCGATTTAATGAGCTGGGAATCACAGACGTTGCCAAAGTTCACCTCGGCCTGTCTTTCTGAAGAAGTCCCCTATTTAGGCCCACTCAAGCAGAGGAGAAAAGCACCCCACCGCTTCCTCCCATTCAACTCCAAAAGACAAGGATAATACCTTTTTCTTGTGCCATGCATCCAGAGGAATTATGTGTGCTAATTTGATTAGGGGGAGATTTGATTAACTGGAAAATGAGGGCTTTGCTAAGACTTTCACACGCTTAATTTATCCCTTGCAAAGGAGACGCAACATTGTGTCATGAAACTCCGAAAGGCATATGGGAACCCTATTCAGGGGAAAAGCTGCCTTTCAGGTCTGACAATATCAAGGATTGCCACGCTTCATATTGGAATAATCATTCAGAGCATTTGCTTTGCTGCAGAATACAAATTGCATTTGGCATTGCCAGTTAAACGGTTCAAAGAATAATGAGATTAATATAGTACCGAACTTAGTTGAGCGAAATGCTCTCTCACTCCCCCTTTCCTCCCCCGCCCCTCTTTCTCTCCCCCTAACCCCAACGCATAGCTAGTTTGAACAGAGATGAGTTTAAGGTAGAGCGGAAGAAAAGTGTGCATCTCATCGCAGTCTGTATTCATTCTATCTGTTGGCTTCCGAGCTTAATTCTCTTTCTAAACAAGGAAGTAAAAACCTCAGCAAGGCTTTCTAGACTTTGGAGATATTATTGTTTAAAGGAGAACCCATTCCATCCTTTCTGGCTGAGCTTATTTGTATGTCCGGTCTTCCCAATTCACTCCTAGAGGCTATGAATTTTGCCCAGTTTCCACCCTGCAAAGACTCTGACCAGCCAGCCAATGCATGAGTGATGTTTTAAAATAAGAGTGGATGCTAATGATTAGGAGCACAATATGCAGCTTTTGGCTGAAGGCATTAAAACTCAGGTGTGGTCTGGGATGTGTGAAGAATCGGGTTTGCAGGGCAGAATCAGTTGGATGTCACCCTGGGTTGTATAGCCAGAAGTGTGACTTCTAGATGGAGAGAGGTATTCCTGCCACTCTACACGACTCTGGTGAGCCCGCAACTGGAGTATTGTGCTCAGTTTTGGGACCCTCATTACAGAAAGGATATAGCCAGGTTGGAGTCGGTGCAACGCAGGGCCACAAGGTTGGTGGCCGGTTTGCAGGGGAAACCATATGAGGCGAGACTGAGGGAACTGGGTCTCTTCAGCCTGGAGAAGAGGAGACTCAGAGGGGGTATGTTGGCGACATGCAGGTATGTGAGGGGATGTCACATGGAGGTGGGTAGAGACCTGTTCTCCCCTGCAGAGGAAGGCAGGACGCGCTCCAACGGAGCAAAGCTCAGGGAACCAAGGTTCAATTTAGATGCTAGGAAGCACTTCCTGACAGTTAGGAACCCGAGGGTGTGGAATGGGCTTTCACTGGAGGTAGTTGAGGGCCCATTGGTAAGGGTGTTCAAGGAAGGGCTGGACATGCACATAGTGGGCATGTCGTGACCGGAGCCGGCTAGAGCCAGGGGTCAGACTAGATGGCCTGGGAGACCCCTTCTGACTCACTCTGTTTCTATGTCCTCAGCTTGGCTTCTTGGATTTGGGCCTGATTTCTCTCTTCTCTAAGTCCACTTCACAGTGAGCATTTGCATGGACGTCTTGCAGAAAGGTAGTTCAAGTGGAATTCTGCTTCCAAAGTTGTTGGTTTTGTGTCCTTTGCACAAAGAATTGTGTAATTTATGTATTTGGTATGAAGAATCACATGATTTGCATATCTGTTTGGTGTCTGTTGTTCTTGCTGTTGTTGAGTCACAAAGTTGTGTCTGACTCTTTGCAACCCTCTGGATGACCTTCCTCCAGTTTCTTCTGTCCTTTGTACAGTTGTAGCTTTCTCAAGTCTTCACGGACCCAATTTTTTCAGCTTAGCTCACTTTGGGGCC
This sequence comes from Varanus komodoensis, assembly GCF_004798865.1. Taxonomy (NCBI): domain Eukaryota; kingdom Metazoa; phylum Chordata; class Lepidosauria; order Squamata; family Varanidae; genus Varanus; species Varanus komodoensis. The sequence continues at coordinate 14,225,773 of NW_025335587.1, forward strand.
AGGGCCAAGCAACGGAAAGATGTCCAGCAAGCTCAACAAAGCTGGATTCTGACCTGATCTTTGCATCCTTAACTGGACCACCATGGGTTACTTAACCCATGATGAGCTGCAGTGAGGGCTAAGCATGCAACCCCCCATCAGGGTCATCAAGGTTGTGCCATGGAATGTGAACCCAACTATCATGGGTTCTTCACATGTTCGGCAAGCTACACATAACCTGCAACTAGTAGTACGATTATGTGAGGGTTTTTCAACCCTCAAATAACCTACAGAAGCCACTGTGACATTCCACAATGCCTAATTGACCCAATTAGGGGTTACATATACAAGATGGTGGCCACACAGGACCTGATAAGTGAGCCATGTTGTGCAGCCTTGCCGCATATCTGCAATGTTTAGGCTAGTATCCTGCACTCATTTGCCCAGGAGTAAGCTTCACTGAGATAACTGATAGTGAGAGGATTACACTGGTGTCTCCACATTTGGTTGGATTACAGTTCCCATCAGCCTTGTCCATTGGCCATGCTGGCTGGGGGGAGTCTTAAAAACATCTGGGAATATGTTGATCTCCTCAAAGAGCAGCATGTGATGATTTGTTAAAAGATTTGAAAACTTAACCCAAGTCTTTTTAGGCATTCTTCAAATGTCACAGGAAACCATGACTTTTGTGGGCATGTGCTTTCATTGTGAAGAAGCCACTGTTTCCTAGGACACCCAGACTTGGGGGCTGTGTTTAAACTGTGGTTTTGGAACAAGCCATGGTCTTGACATTCTGGTTTGATCCTGGCTTGCGGGTGCAAAAAACGAACACCAAAAAGGTGGGGTGGCCATCAGGGGAAAGCTAGTTAACCAAAGGAGTTGAGCATTGCAAACAACAATGCATGCATCAATTCTGATTTTCCTGGAATTTCACTTTAAGTATCTTTGAACCAGTGGAACATGGGGCAAAGCAGCCTGGACGGATCCTGTTTCTGGCTCCCCCAGTGACTCCCATCTGCCATTTTTCAGGGGTTGCCCATAAGACATGGTCTGGCTCAACCTTTCCTGAATTACCTGACTAGAAGTCAAGCTTCCGCTCAGCAGCAGAGGGAGGGTTGAGGCTGGGAAGAAAAGTTCGAGCTGTGCTGGCTTCATTAAAGTGGGAAGACACGGACAGAAGAGCGGTCTCTGGCTGCATTTGCTTTCTGACTTCCCCATCTGCTCGCTGTGGTTTTAATTAAATCTATTGAGATTTTCCCCCACTTTCCTTTTTGGACTGCTCTGAAAAATTGGAAAGCCAGGCAGTTGGTGCCAATGTCCACTCAGCCCAGCTCTGGGTTGCCAGGTGCTAATGAGAAGACACAAAGGGGAACAGGAGACCAAAGAGATCTATGTTCCCCCACCTACCTACCTCTCTCTCTCTCTCTCTCTCTCTCTCTCTCTCTCTCTCTCTCTCTCACACACACACACACACACACACACACACACACACACCTGCCATATGCAAGCACAAGCAAACGATTGATTCCACTTTGCTCATTACTAGATATGGCACTTTGCAGATATCCATAAAGTCCATGCCAGGATGGTCGTCTGTCCGATCAGGGGATTCTGCTAGCACCCGACTATTTCAGTTTTGTCCTGACATTCGCAAATGTTCTTTCTGGATGCTGTCACATAGGAGGATTATCTTCTCTCCATTGGTTCAGGGAACTGTCTGCTTGATGCGATCAAGGAGAGGACACTTAACATGGCCCGTCAGCCTAGCGTCAGATGTCAGCCTATCCATATATCCATTAGGAGCGTTTCGTTGCTCATTCACAAGGAAACAGCTCCAATATCTGCTTAGAGATTCTGCTTTCACATACAGACGTGGCTTTTGGAAGGTTGCCCATTTATGCTGCTTGTTTGGCATTCAACGTTTTGTGCAAGGGCTTTCCCTTGTGAGTATGTGTGTGTTGGAGGGACACAAAAGATTTTATTTATTTGTTTGTTTGTTTATTAAAACTTTCCCATCCCGTCTCCTACAAAAGATGAGTGCTACTCATGCCGAAAAGGCAGCCAGCCTCCAGCTGAAGTACCCCGAAGAAGAATCCGTTTTCTGTCTCTGAGCATCTCCAACCAGCTCTTCCACTTGGTGTTCCACACCAACTGGCATTCCCACCCTGGATTAGGAAGTAGCATCCAGGTCAGGAAGTGCAACATGGGTCATTTCTTACTGACTAAAAGTTTGTGCTGCTGCTGGAGAAATGGTCGGGTTCAAAGAACACGGCATGCATTTTTCAAAGTGTTGGTTTCCACGGCTGCAAGCAAACATTGTGGTCTCCAGCACCATTCAGCAAACCAGGCCGTGCATTAACACCGGGCTAACAAGTGAGGGGGCCAAAGGGAGATGGAAATGCAGTGGATTGGCAGCTGTGGTGTCAATTAAAGCTGGGCTCTTCTTGCATGTCACTGCGATGACCTTGTTGCAAGAGTAGAGGGCTGGCAGGAGCACGTCGCCTTTCTGACCCTGCACCACACAGATCGGCTGAGGCCAAAGCAACTTGAAAAGGCCTGTGGAATCTGAATGTGGATATGTGTCTTAGGCATCTACCCAAATGTCATTCTGCTACAGCCATATTTGCATAAATGACATGGAAGAAGGGGTGAACAGTCTGCTGATCAAATTCGCAGATGATACTAAAATTGGAGCAGTGGCCACAACAGAGAAGCAGGTACTCCAGTTCCAAAACACAGAAACAGAGCAAGTCAGAAGGGGTCTCCCGGGCCATCTAGTCTGACCTCAGGCACCAGCCAGCTCTGCTCACGACATGCCCACCATGGGCATGTCCAGCCTATCTTGAACATCTTCACCGATGGGGCCTCAACGACCTCCCGTGGAAGCCCATTCCACACCCTCAGGGTCCTAACTGTCAGGAAGTGCTTCCTGGCATCTAAACTGAACCTTGGTTCCCTGAGCTTTGCTCCGTTGGAGCGCGTCCTGCCTTCCTCTGTAGGGGAGAACAGGTCTCTACCCATCTCGGTGTGACATCCCCTCACATACCTGCATGTCGCCATCATATCCCCTCTGAGTGTCCTCTTCTCCAGGCTGAAGAGACCCAGTTCCCTCAGTCTCGCCTCATACCTCATCCCCTGCAAACTGGCCACCAACCCTGCGGCCCTAAGCTGCACTGACTCTAACCTGGCTATATCCTTCCTGTAATGGGGGGCCAAAACTGAGCACAATACTCCAGTTGCGGGCGCACCAGAGTCATGTAGAGTGGTAGTAATACCTCTCTTTATCTAGAAGCCACATTTCTAGCTGTGCAACCAAGGGTGGCGTTTGCCCTCTTGACCACCGCATCACACTGCTGACTCATGTTTAGCCTGCAGTCAAACAGTACCCCGAAGTCCCTTTCACAAGTGCTGCTCTCCAGCCACTTGTCACCTAACCTGTACTTATGACACCTATTCCTATGCCCCAGGTGCAAGACCTTGCACTTATCCACATTGAACGCCATCCTGTTGTCTCCTGCCCACTTCCATAGTCCGTCCAGATCCTCTTGGATCTGGAGTACCTGCTCCTCAGTTGTGGCCACTGCTCCAGTTTTAGTGTCACCTGTGAATTTGATCAGCAGACTGTTCACCCCTTCTTCCATGACATTAATGAAAAGATTAAACAGGATCGGCCCCAGGACAGAGCCCTGGGGGACCCCGCTTGTCACTGGCTGCCATCCTGATGATTCCCCACTAATGGTTACGCTCTGCTTTCGGTCAGTTTACCATGCCCTAATCCACCGGACAGTGCTTTGGTGTATCCCAAAACTCCTCAGTTTCTCCACCAGGACATCATGGGGCACTTTGTCAAAGGCCGTACTAAAATCCAGGTATACCACATCCACTGCAGCCCCTCCATCTAGCCATCTCAAAACCTTGTCATAGAATTCCACAAGGTTTGTCTGGCAGGACCTGTTTTTGCAGAAGCCATGTTGTGTGGCTATCAGCCTCCCTTCCCTATCTAGCATCACTAGATCTCTCTCTGTTATGAGCCTTTGGATGCCAGGAAGCACTTCCTGACAGTCAGGACCCTGAGGGTGTGGAATGGGATTCCACGAGAGGTCGTTGAGATCCCATCCATGCGGGTGTTCAAGGATAGGCTGGACGTCCACATGGTGGGCATGTTGTGAGCAGATCTGGCTGGTGCCGGAGGTCAGACTAGATGGCCCGGGAGGCCCCTTCTGACTCGCTCTGTTTCTAAGTTTCCATTGTTTTTCCTACAATGGACGTAAGGCTAACAGGTCTGTAATTCCCCATGTCCCTTCTACTACCCTTTTTGAAAATTGGGACCAGTGATGCCACCCTCCAGTCCTCTGGAACTTCATCTGTTCTCCACGAGGCCTCAATAATGGAGGCCAGTGGGCGTGAGAGAACTCCTGCCAACTCTCTAAGTACTCTCGGGTGTAACCCGGCAGGGCCTGGTGCCTTTGTAATGTCCAATGCCCTGAGGAGCCCATCGACTTCAAGGGAGTGACTCTAATCTGTGCCCCTAAGTCCCCAGCCTCCTCTAATCTCCTATGCGAATATCCCCCGTCCTGCTTTGGGGAGAACACAGAGGCAAAATAGTCATTTAGCATATGTGCCTTTTCCCTCATATCAGTCACTGGATCTCCTTCCTCCTTATTTAGTGGTCCCACCACTTGTCTCCTCTTCCTCTTCCTATTTACATGCTGAAAGAAGCCCTTTTTGTTGCTCTTGATATTCTTGGCAAGTCTCAGCTTCTCATCAGCCTTAGCCTTGCGAAGAATCCTTCTGCAACGGGCCTCCTCCTCCCGGTATACCCTTTTGTCTATTTCCCCCAGTACCCATTTCCTACGGAGGTTCCTCTTTCATCTAACCCCTTTAACCACCTCCTTTCGCATCCATGGCGGCGCTCTCCTCCGCCTCCCCACCTTACTGACTAGAGGTATCGTCAAGGCCTGCACCTCCAAAACCTCCCTTTTGTGTGCCATTCACCCCTGCTCAACAGACTATGGAAGTGGGCAGGAGACAACAGGATGGCGTTCAGTGCAGATAAGTGCAAGGTCTTGCACTTGGGGTACAGGAATGGGTGTCATAAATACAGGTTAGGGGACAAGTGGCTGGAGAGCAGCACTTGTGAAAGGGACCTTGGGGTACTGGTTGACTGCAGGCTAAATATGACTCAGCAGTGTGATGCGGTGGTCAAGAGGGCGAACGCCACCCTTGGTTGCATAGCCAGAAGTGTGGCTTCTAGATCAAAAGAGGTATTCCTGCCACTCTGTACGACTCTGGTGCACCTGCAACTGGAGTATTGTGCTCAGTTTTGGGCCCCTCATTACAGGAAGGATATAGCCAGGTTAGAGTCAGTGCAGCGTAGGGCCACAAGGTTGGTGGCCAGTTTGCAGGGGAAGCCATATGAGGCGAGACTGAGGGAACTGGGGAAGAGGAGACTCAGAGGAGATATGTTGGCGACATACAGTTATGTGAGGGGATGTCACACAGAGGTGGGTAGAGACCTGTTCTCCCCTGCAGAGGAAGGCAGGACACGCTCCAACGGAGCAAAGCTCAGGGAGCCAAGGTCCCATTTGGATGCCAGGAAGCACTTCCTGATGGTTAGGACCTCGAGGGTGTGGAATGGGCTTCCACGAGACGTTGTTGAGGCCCCATTGGTGAGGGTATTCAAGGATAGGCTGGCCATGCACATGACGGGCATGTCATGAGCAGAGCTGGCTGGAGCTGGGGGTCAGACTAGATGACCCGGGAGACCCCTTCTGACTTGTTCTGTTTCTATGTTTCCTCTGTTCTCTTGCTCGGGTGGGTATAATATTCTGGATCTAGTTCTGTAGCAAAGGGGAAGGGGAGGGACTCAAAAGGGATTTTCACATGGCTGAGGAGAGAGGTTTCCCACATTGCATTGCATGTGTACCCTGCCTTCCTTCATCTTTCAAAGCACCCAAGTAGCATTTGTGGCTTTTCTTCTCTCTGTTTTATCCTTGCAGCAATGGCCCTGCAAGGTGGGTTAAGCTGAGAGGCCCGCAGTCACCCACTGGGCTCCATGGCTGAGCGGGGAGTAGAGCCCGGATTCTAAGCTCCCCAGCCCAACGCTGTAATCTCCACAGCACACTGGTCCTCATGATGCTGTCAAAATGATGGTTGCTCATGATGCTGTCAAAGCCCTCATTTTGACAGCTAATGACAGTCCATCGGAAGTGGCCCATTGGCTTCTTTGGCCTCTTCTCCCTGCCACTTTAATTCTTCCCACCAATATTATACGTATCGTGTCTCATTTATTCTGTGTCCCCAGGCATTCGCTGAAATCAGAGTACAGGAATCTGGATGATTTCTATTGCATCAGCTTCCCCCTAGACTAGCAGGGTTTTGCCCACATCTGCTTCAGCACCTGTCCCAGTCCCCTGCCTGAAGTTTTGTTTGATATTAAAAGACCTTCTTTCCCCTGTCCTTATATCCCATTTTACAGAAGTGCTGATCCCTCAGAAACAGGGGCCTTAGTGAAGTGATATACATGATTATATATATTATACAATATATTATATTTTTAATACCTGTATTATACAATATATTATATATTTGTGTGTATGTGATTATATATATTAGTGATTGATCTAGATTGTGATTGTGGTAAACCAACCTGAGACACTAGTAATGGGATGGTGTATAAAAGGTTTACACACACACACACACACACACACACACACACACACACACTGTTTTAATTCATGCTGTTTAAACAGATCTGGTGTGGGCCTCAGATCTTCTTGGCACTTCATCGCACCCCAAATACAGAAATACAAGTCCAGAGCATCACCCCAAATACCAAAATACACACTTGTGAGTGAGCCCTGATGGAAATAATCTTACCAATTAATTCACTTTAAGACTAGGCACAGGTGGATCTCTCTCCTCCGCATGTGTGATTTCCAGTCCAACTTGTGGTTCTAGATAAGTATGTAAACTGAAATTTGTTTGTTCTTCTTGCAAAAAACAGGAAATAGCCTAAGTTATACATTCTGATACCCATCAATTAGGAGGTTTCCATAATATCACGAATGCAAGGCTACACCCACCACTAAAATTACCTCATTCAAACAGCAGTGAGTTGATATTAGTTCAGTTTTAAGGCTATTAATGCTTCTATTTTTCTTAAGGATTATAACGCTATTAGAAAAGGAAGCAAGAGAGAAAGATCTACGTATATACACTTGCATATAAATAAACAATATTCCAACCAAAGTCACTGAAATGTATGTACTTAGGCCATTAGTAAAGTTTTCTCACCAAATGATCAATGAGATGCACTTTTTCTAGTTCAGGTTTCTCACTCCAAGTCAAGTTGATCACTAGGGATGTTATTTCTGGAGCTGATCAGAAAATGCCTCCCCAGTCTCTCAACCACAGTCCTCTTGTTCCAGAAGTGAAAATTTATCCATGTTTTAAGAAAAGTGGGAGTGGGAAATCACATTTAGAAGGAATTAGTGATCAAGTTTAGTTTCCACTTTTTTTCTTTCTTGTCTTTGGTTCAATGGTTTTTGCTGCTGTGTGTTTTTGTCAGTCTTTCATGAGAGCTGTATGCAGTGGGAGCATACTAAGCTGTTCATCATAGATCTGGGAGGAGACTTTAATATCCTGAAGCTGTTCCTTGGAAATGAAATGGTTAAGGTGCATATACTCAAAGGGATCTTCCTCTACTTCTAGTAGCTCCTTCCTTCCTTCCTTCCTTCCTTCCTTCCTTCCTTCCTTCCTTCCTTCCTTTTATCCCATCATATCTCTACTTGGGATCTCCAGACAGCTAACAAAGTAAGAAAAACGTATAACAGCACTTGAATAAAACAACTTACAATATAGAAAATATTCAGCAACAATCATTCTAACCATTAAAACACTGGGTAAATAAAAAAGGTTTGCACCTGGGGCGAAAATGAATTAAGTGTTGATGTCAGGTACACTTCTCTGGGGACCAGGTTCCTTAGGGTGCTACCACTGAGAAGGTCCTTCCCCAGGTAGCCAGTCTTCTAGCCTCTTTCAAAGAGGGCTCCCAGAGAAGGCCCTAAGCAAATGATCTTAAGGTCCAGGCAGGTATATATGGAAGGAGAAGTTCCTTCCGTTGTCCAGGTCGTGCACCTTTTAGGGCTTTACACATCAATGTGAACACCTCAAATTGGGCCCAGACTTTAATCTCAGTAACTGGGGGAGATGATACAGCACTGATATGTGAACTTGTCTGCCAGTCCAAGTAAGTAGTCTCACGGCTCTATTCTGTATCAATTGAAGAATATGGACCATATGCAGCCCCACATACAGGATGTTACAATAGTCCAAGCTGGAGGTTACCAGAGTGTAGATTACCATTGCTGGGCTCTGTTGGTGTGCCAGGGTTGGGGGCTACCATCCGAGCCATCTCCAGTGGCTTCAAGCCCCCCCAACACACACACCCATCCACACACTAGTGAGCTCACACTGGTCACTGGAGTGATACATTTGTGCGGTAACTAAATGTTTATCCAGTTTTCGTTCTCACCCAGAAAGGTCAGATTTTGAGAAAAAACATGTTTGGGCTGATCACAACAAATTGTTGCAAATCAGTTTTCATTATGTCCAAACGCTGCTATTAAAATTTGTCCGATCCATGTATAATCATATTTATTAGTAGTGGTAATTTATTTGATGTGACCCTTTACTATAGATTTGGATATTTCTCTCCTCTTGCCTTTTCTGCAATGATTTAGGTTTTAAGCAAGTATGGATTGATGGATAGATTAATACTGTCTGTTGAGGAGTGGAGAGGATAAAGGTTTGGATTCACACAAAGTGCTATGCTCAGTCTCAGCAGTGTATTGGGACCAGCCAGGAAGCCCTTCTCAGACAGAGAAAAATATCCGTGCTGATGGGTAGTCAATATGCAGAGCCAACTACAAGGGGAACAAACATGCACAGAGTGTTTTATGGGGCCAGAGTCACATGCCCAGGGCAAGGTGGAGAATGAGATTCTGAATGGGTAAGAAGTGGAGAACAGTGGGGAAGTGCAAAATCATTAAGAAATCATTATAGATATCAAGAAAAAAATTGACCTATTGAAGGTTGGAGTAACAGTTAACAATGGAGTTACAGGATTCTAACAGTTTTTGATGTTTGCTTTTTCCAGAAAGGTATACAAAATTGCTTAAGACAAAGCATGAGCTGGCCTGGTACTTTTTACGTTGCAAAGGAAGCACAACTGCCCTGACTGGATTGCAACAGTTTCCATGCATAACAAGAGATGTGTATGCATCCCAACAGACACAGTTTGTGGATCCAGCTTGCAGGATTGTTTCAATCCTTTTTCCCTGCCAGGCTGGGGAATCAGGAGCTATGAACCATTCACATAACTTGGGGCTGTTTTTCCTTTTCCTGCAGGAGAAACTAGAAAGGAAAAACCCTGCAGGTGGGTAGAGGGAGAAAACAGGCACGTTTCTAAAGTATACAACGTATAACTTTTATTAGGGCAACTCCAACAATGTATTTAATGGGGTTCCCCTTCCTGCAAAGAACAGCCCCTTGCACTGAGAAAGTTAAAAACTGCTGAAGCAAATGAAAGAGACTTAGTGCATGCATTGTCCAAGATTTCTGTGCACTGAGAAAAAGGACTGGTCAGATCAGGCCTAATTATCTTTGATGTTTTTATCACCTCTGTGTTGGAGCTCAGAGCTAGGTCTGTGATTGCCCTGTTTGAGCAAGGTGTGGAGGCAAAACTGGAAGAGCTACTGCCTGGAGGTGTTGCACCAGCACAAATCAACCTGATAACCCACTGATTCCTAGAGCTGCTCAGGGCCAGGGTATTTCTCCTGGACTAAGCAAGCATGAGGCTTGCCTTCTTCTCCCAAGGAGGCACCATGGATGTGAAGATCTGAGTCTGATCTAGCACTGCCTCACCAGACCTGCCCTTCAGTCCAGAATCATCTTCACCACTATTTCTCTGGTTCCACAGCTGATGGGTGGGGGGACAGATCTGGAGCCAGATGTCCTGAAAATGGGCAGTGGGGTTCCCAGTGGATATGACATCTGACTGTGCTTCAGGAGGAATGAAAACACACAGACTCTAATTTGCTGGTGGCCAGTACAACATCCTCCTCCTCTTCAGAAGGAGAGGCTCCTTTGAGTCCTGGTGGATGCTAACACTGCCCATTTAGTTTTCTGGTTAGGCTACATGGAAAGGAGTTAATAGCTCGTGATGGTGACCACTGAGCTTCAAATTGTGTGGGGATCTCAACTTGAGTCTCCATGAACCTAACCTGACATTCTACCCGTTCCATCAGCCTTCCCCAACCAGATGTCCTCCAGCTGTGTTGAATTGCAAGCCCCACAATTTCCACTAGCATGGCGGTAAGCGGGGAAGGCTGGGAGTTGTAGTCTAACCCATTTGGTGGCCATCCAGTGGAGTTAAAGCTGCAGTATGCCATTGTTACAGGGACTCTGGGAGGGCATAAAATATGGTTTCGATTATCTTTTCAATGAGCACCATCAGTCGCCTCTGGGCTAACATGAGGAAGAATCAGCAGAAGCAAGATGTGTTTGGGTTAATAAACAATCCTCTACAGAGTCTTAATTCCTGCATTGAATGGCCTACCATTTTTCCTTCCTTATTTTCACACACTATTGAGAGGGCTCCTAGCATGCTTTTTAAGTGGTGCATCTGAAATCAGCATGGCTTTTTGCACGCAAGAACCTAATAGTTTGTGGCATGGACTCCACCTTTGTTTGCTGCTTTATCCTGCCCATTTCAGTTTGGGTTTCAACAGTCAGGCATAGGCTGGCATTGCACACTTGGGAACATGAGGTTTATAGGGGCTTCTGGATTTATTTATGTGTTATTAACCCTTGGGCAGCTTTATTAACACATTCGTCTGACAAGCTGCTTTCTTGGGCTAAACAGAGGTCCATTCTTCTGAAAAGCAGTATATTCTTTAACCTTTGCAGATAGACCGAAAAGTGACCCCATATTTTAGAAAGAGGTTTTGTGTGTACAACCTCAATCATTTTCTCATGGAGTTATTTTTAAACAATTCCCACACAAGCCTAAAAGCACACACATCCACCCTTTCCACCCACTCTTCTTTCCCTACTTAACCTATTTCTTTAAAGTTAAGTATAGCTGAAGATTGGTTACATTACAGTACATATTCTCAGTTTTCAGGTTTGAATACCATGTGGGTGATGCTTTATTATCTATAAGTGCAACTGTGTTTACACTGTGAATGGTTACTCTCCCTAAAAGTCCTAATCAGGCTATTTTAATCTTTGTGATAGTTGGTATTAACAAGAACTTTGTATATTGCAGCATCTTTTGGTCTAGCCGTCATAGCAAATCTTCCCAAATTTTGATTGGAATCTTGGGTGTGGGCTTGGTGGACTCCAAGGGATGCTGGAGGACAGGAGAGTCTGGAGGGATGTTGTCCATGGGGTCATCATGGGTCCAGCACGACTTTGCAACTGAAACATTTGGATGCAAGAAGAGGCTTCATTTAAATGTAGCAACTTCTCCACTCTCTGGCTAGAGCTAAGCAGGCATTTTTTCAGAACGCCTTCATTTTCAGAGAAAATTTCTGAGATACTTCTGCATGATTTCTGTGAGAAGACCTGTCATTTCCCCCTCCTTTTAGAGAATTTCCTCTCTTGCTGGTTTGAATGATGGCTGAACTGAAAAACAATTCAGTCTTATATCATCTACACTGATTGCCAATTGAAGTCCGGGCCCAATTTAAGGTGCTTGTAAAGACCTATGAGGCCCTAGATGGCTTGGGTCCAGGATACCTGAAGGAGCATCTTCCCTATGTGCTGGCCCACCCCTAGAGATCGGGGGCAGGGGTCCTTCTTGGGGAGCCCCCTTTGAAGGAAATTAGGAGGGTAGCTTCCTGGAGAAGGGCCTTTTCAGCAGTGGCACCCCGACTGTGGAATACACTCCCCAAGGAGGTTCACCTGGTGTCATCACTTTATTCTCTTTGGCATCAGGTGAAGTCTTTTTTTATTTTCTCGATATTTTAACAGTTAATTGGTTTTATCCTTGCTTTTATCATCCTTTATTGGATGCTGTGTGTTGTTTATTGTATATGGTTGCTTTGTTTTTTGTTTTCTTGTTTTTTGTAAGCCATCCAGAGACTTTTAGTATTGGAATGGTATATAAAAAAGTTAAATGAATAAATAAAAATGAATGGGCGGGAACTTTATAGCCCATTTCCCTGTATACATCCTCTTTCCAACTCCTCCCACTTTTTCTGCAAAGGTTTGAGACAAGACTATGTTTTCAGATACCTTGCATTAATTAGCATGTGTTCCAACTGCAAAAAATGTGATTTGCATAGATACCTTGACTGTGTTCCCTCATCAGTGGGGGCAACTTAGTGTAGCTTTCCCTCCAGGAAAGTTTGTTGTTAGTTACGCACCATCAAGACATCTCTGACTTACAGCAACTCTATAAATGGGTACCCTCCAGAATTTCCTGTCCATGAAATGCCTACTTAGCTGTTCTAAATGCAAGGTTGTGTTTTTCCTGATGGAGTTGCTCCATCTCTTATTTGGTCTTCCTCCTCCTCCTCCTCCTCCTCCTCCTCCTCCTCCACCACTGACTTTCCCATGATGGTCTTCCCTTGGGAGTTTTGCCTTCTTGTGATGTTCCTAAAGTACTGGAATTTTTTGCAGTGGCAAAGAGCCTCATGAAAAATTTGCAAGCATGAATAACAATCCCAAGATGTGCCTGACTCTGAACCTTGACTGGGGTTTTAGGCACTCAGATGTTTTCCAGTTAGAGATACCACTAAAAGTTGTATTTCCTGGCCCAAAAATATAATCAACATAAGCTCATGATGCTCACCAAAAAGAGCAATAGACTCAACTGAGCTCCTTTTGCACTGTCTTCAAAGCATCTTAGAGGCAAGCACATTTATTATGGGATGCACATTTATTGAGGACCATCTATAAATGTAATATGGTCCATGAAAATTTAGAGCATAATATTTGGTTCATCTTTGAGATGCTGTAGGATTCTTCATAGCATTTGCAACATACAGTTTTCTTTTGATTAGAAATCAGTTATGATTGTCAATATTATTGCTAAAAGTTGTAAGTTATGACTGCTGATATGGCAAAAGGGCAGATTATGGACATGAACAACTGCAGGAATTTATTTGGGGAAGTGGAGATTATATTCTGCATGCGTAGTTGACATTGTTGTTATGTGCCATCAAGTTTTCTCCAACTTTTGGCAACCCTATGACTGAAAGCCCTCCAAAATGTCCTCTCCATGACATTCCTGCTCAGCTCCTCTAAATTCCAGGCTGTGGCTTCCTTAATGGAGTCCATCCATCTCATATTTGGTCTTCCTCCTCCTCTTCTGCCTTTGACTTTCCCTAATGTGATGGTCTTCTCCAGAGAGTGTTGCCTTTTCATGATGTAGGACAGCCTCCATTTTGTCATTTTTTTCTTCTTGGGAAAGTGTCTGCTTGATTTGATCTCAGCCCCACTTGTTCACCTTTATATCAGTCAAAGCTCCCCTCCAGCACGATGTTTCAAATGCACTGATTCTCTTCCTGTAAGCTTTCTTCTCTGTGCAGATTTCACAACCATGCATAATAATTCTAGCAGGACCAAGGGCAGAATAAGGACCCAGTGGAGGTACTTTACTGAGTAGCCACTCGGTCCTTCCCTTTTCCCATCCAGGGACTACGGATAAACCAATCATCTGCTGGTTATGTGCATCGCAAGTTGCGGCAGTGTCAGCCTCATCAGTAGCCAGTGGAAAAAGAGTCTTCTGGTAGTTCATCAGGGACACCCCTGGTGGTTTGCAGCGTTCCACCTGACCCATCCCTGCCTGTGTTCTGTTGAACCACAAGTGGGCTTGGAACAGGGTTGAAGGAGCTCTTGGGAAGAACAGACAAGGCAGTCCTATTGCAAGGTCTCTCAGGTTGCCCTGGGTATTTGCTGGTGGTACACAAGAACTGAACTCCTTCTCCTCCAGAGAGCTCTTGCCAGGGCTGGGTAAGTGGAGAACCTGATGCTAAGATGCCAGCAGGACTTCTCCCTCTGCTGGAGAAAGGTGAGCAAATGGTCCCTCCAATTACCTTGCCTACAAGTAGGGTAGATAGCTTATGTATACATACATTTTAATGTATTATTGCCAGGGCTGGGTAAGTGGAGAACCTGATGCTAAGATGCCAGCAGGACTTCTCCCTCTGCTGGAGAAAGGTGAGCAAATGGTCCCTCCAATTACCTTGCCTACAAGTAGGGTAGATAGCTTATGTATACATACATTTTAATGTATTATTTTATTTCATTTTTATGTTGTCCAATAGCCCAAAGGCTCTTTATACAGTTCAGATGGTACATGGAAATTAAGGTTCAAGGGGCTCCCCTCTCCTTTTCTCTCCCACCCCACTCTTTTCACTACCAAGTATTACTCCATGGGCACAAAAGAAAAAGTTGGCAATTCTCCCATTTTCTGAACAGAACAAACCTGTCTGGAGAAAAGCAGCTTTTCACACCATAACAAGCAGCGAGCACCTTTTAAAATATCTAACGAATGCAGTAGTGGAAATACGACTGCGTAGATGCCATAACCTCATAATTTAATAGAGGCGCTTTCTATGCTACTAGTTTACATTAATTTTTAAAACTAATCTTGCTTGGCCTGCAGGGGAAAATATTTTTTTCTTTTCTTTTCCCTCCCTGTCTCACTACTGCTGCTGCTTCCTGGTTCTGATAACCTAGATCTCATTAGCACTTTTTATTATTCTTATTGCTCCTGCTCAACGCTTATCTATTACTGTCCTATTTATGACTGCGGAGTAATTTTTTTTGGCAATTGGGAGCATAACAGGGAGGGGGCTTTTGTTTGGTTTCCTCTTTGTTGCAGGCTCTTGTTTTCCTTCTGCTTACACAGGATGCTCCTGCCCTTTTCCACAACTGCATGAGGGATATGGGAACATAAGGTGATATCCTTTGGCTGAAGATGGCACCTTAGTATGAGAAGAACCTACAAATGTGCTGTGAGCTATATTTCCCCCTTGGCACTTTCAAAACAATAGACTGCTCTATGACAAAAGCTCCAGTGCACTTCCAGTGAGCAAAACAACAAATGAGGAGTCCCTGAGATGAAGAATTTGGGTTCATTGACCCCAAACTTGTAACTACTTGTGAGCATCCTCCTTTTGAGTACCCCTTGGTCACCTCTCTCTGGGATGTCCCTTTTGGAGGCAGACAAATCTCTTCTGAGTCCATCACCTCTCTAGTTGGTTGGGCCATCGCTCCCAACATCACACCATGGGGTCAAGAATGTGCCAGGCTCAGCTGGCTGTGGAGCTCTTCTCCCACACTCCCTCCCTGTAGTTGATTATTCTCAACAACTGCCTGAACATCTGGAGAAGGTGTCCTTGAGGTGTAAGTCCCTCTGCTTCTCTCAGTTCAGCATCTGTGATAGTTGATTCCCACATCCCCTCCTCTTCCAAAAAGTCCGAATCTGCTTGACGTTGGAATGCTCTGCCACTTCTATTCCCAGGAACATGGATCCCTGAATGCATGTAGTGTTCCTCCAAATCTTTGAGTGGGTTGGTGAATCTATCCATGGCTTCACCATTTGTTCTTCTGCTGTATCCTTCACAGCAACAGCAAGAACCTCAAGGTTTCCCCTGCCCCATTTTGCCACATGAGTTTGCAGCAGGAGGCTTACAACCCTCCTTGGGCAGTACTGAAATGAAATAAACAATACAAACAAAATAATAATATTTGGGGATGCTGCACCACCAACAGGGGTTTGGATATACTTCAGTGCATGAGGAGGACAGAAAGTCTTCAGGCTATACGTTCCACCCGGCAGTGCAGTTTGCAGTCAAGATGCTTGAAGGTTTTGTTCTCGGCAAATTTCAATACTTGCATCCATCCATCCCTCCTAGATGCAGTCTTAGTTATCCACCAGCTTTGACAGCACTGTGATATTTTGAAGAGGCACACAATGATGTGCAAAGATGCAAACATTTGGAACAACATGTGCCAGAATATGCACACACTTTTGTGCACAAAAGGAAAAAAAAACAACTGATGCAAACTTGAGTCTGCATGAGCTTTGGACTGGAATCCTGAGAACCTTGGTGAACTTGTGTTTGGCTGGTGTGCATGTCCTCACCACAGCTTACTGGAATCTCTAATGTAATAAGAACAGGTGGCCCTCAAAGACTAGCAAAGAAGAAGCAAGACAGCTTAAATTTCACTATGCATAATTATGGAGTGTAGGCATTTCTTGTGTGGAATGAGAGGGCAGTTTCCTTTCAATGACTGGAGGTGGTGATCCTTAGGAATATGTAACTCTTTGCGGCAAGAGGCCTATAAGCTGTTGGAGAAGTTTCTCTCAGGAAGATGAGGGACTGCAGTCGAGAGGGGAACCCTAAGAGAATCCTCTTTTTGGCTTCTCGCTGTTGAGCTCAGTGACACAAGACAAATACCCTTTGTTCCAGAGACCCCCCTGTTCTGTAAATGGGGGTCAAAAATTTTCATAAATTTCACATCTTTGGCTCTAGCTAGCTGTTATCCTCCTGATAATGGAGACTTTGAGTAGCAAACTCTGTTTGCTCTCTTGGGGTGCCTTTGGATTTGGGGTTTCTTTTGGCTGGTCCTTCCCCAAGATAACATGGCAGTGTCCTTGATTAATTTGGGGGCAAGACCATCTCATGACATTGAGAATTGGTGTGGTGTGGTGTTAGACAGGGGAGCTGAGTCCCTACTCAGCCATGGAACTCCATGGGTGTTTTGAGGCCAAGCACTCACTCTCAGCCTAGCCTTCCTCACAGGGTTGTTGTTGTGAAGATAAAATGGATGAGGGGAGGACTTTGTAAGCTGCCTCAAGTTCTTCATAAGTGGAAAAGGATATAAATGCAATGTGGTGATAATAATATAATAATAAATGGGTAACTATGGAACTGAAACTCAGGATGGCAGTTTCGTACAAAACATAAGCGGGGAGCTGATGGATGGTCGGAATGAATTACTCCTATACTTTGTACCTTGTCCTGGGAGAGGTGGAAAGGGGAATTGAGTTTCGAATAATGGTATTGCATATTCACAAGCACAATCACACTTAGTAGCAAGCAATTATGAAACAGGATAACTTCCTAGCAATTAAGAGTTCAGTAATAAAGTGGAGTCTATTGTCCTAATTGAGTGGAATTAGCGGTGGCACTAGAAACATTGGAGATGCATTAAGGTCTTCACTTTTAATTAAGAGCATGGTATTTGTTTCATGGGGTTTTTGCAGTGAAGCAGGGAGAAGTACCATCTTTAGAAGCATGCAGGCAAAGACATTCACAACTGGCTTTTGCAACCGGGCTGGGCCTTCACATCCAGCTAAGCAGCTGTGTTAAATTTGGATTTCACTTCAGTCAAAGTCAGGCTTAAGGGCCTTGTGTTGACCACTTCTGTGCATATGGAGTGGGCCTTTTAAGCAAAGGTTAAAGTTTTGCTTTCCTGGAAACAAACTAATGGTGGCTTGACTGCATAACATAGGGCCTACTTCCAGAGCACGTAGGTATTGCATCCTTTTTTGCCCTTTGTGCAAACTGGGATTCATGCCACCACCATGACCCCTGTCCAGCATTTGTGATCACGCTCTGCCCTCCAACCCCATCCCGTGTAGGCCACTTTGCTGGACCACCGTCCACTGTTCCAAGCTTTCTGTAGCAGCCACCAAATGCTTCAATACTAGCTGAGGAATATGTGGCTCAACAGAACTGAACAAGAAAAATTTCTCAGAGTGATTGTGGACAATAGGTTAAACATAAGCCAACAATGTGATGTAGCCGCCAAAGGGGCAAATGCTATTTTGGGATCTATTAATGGAAGTATGACTTCCAAATCATGAGAAGTAGTAGTTCCTCTATACTCCTCACTAGTCAGACCTCAGCTGGAATACTGTGTCCAGTTCTGGGCACCAAGATTTAAGAAAGATGTAGGAAAATTAGAAAGGGCCCAGTGGAGGGCAACCAAAATGATCCAGGGTTTGCAAACACTGCCTTATGAGGAGAGACTGAGGGAACTGGGCATGTTCAGCCTTGAGAAGAGAAGACTGAGAGGGGACATGAGATCCCTCTATGATATCCCTCAAAGGCTGTCATAGAGAGGAAGGTCACGATCTCTTCTTGCTGATGCCAGAGTGTAGGGCACGGAATAATCAATTCAAGTTGTGACAACCCAGGTTCAGGCTGGACATCAGGAAAAGCTTCCTCAATGTCAGATCAATATGGCAGTGGAACCAGCTGCCTGGAGAGGTGTGTGTGTGTGGGGGGGGACTCTCCCACACCAGAGACATTCAAAAGGAACTGGACAGCCATCCAAGTGGGATGGTGTAATGTGATGTCCTGCAACGGCAGGGGGTTGGACTTGATGGTCTTCATGGCCCTTTCCTAATTTACTATTCTATGATTCATATTCCAGGTGTGCACTTGGGCCCCTTCTTGATTCTTTAAAAATCCTACCCCACTGCATCTCAGTGGCCAAACCTGAACCAGCTTTTCAGAGAGCTGCGAGTTGATGTACCTTTCACGTTATCAATACGCTGACTGTTTGGTATCACAGGTGGAGCAGGGTGGGGCTCGGGAGCAGAATATTTTGTGTCTTCAACCACTCCATCAGGCTTGATCTCTTATCCCCAGGAGTTTTGCTGTGCTATTTAATTCAGAATGAAGGGCAGGTGGAGGCTGGGGGAAGAAAGGTTATTCCTTTCCATTTGGATATCTTGGGAAGGGAGGAAAACCCATAAAACATTTCCCTCGAGTGCTTAACCCATCTCTCTTAATGACTGAGAGAGCTGAGTAATTCCAAGGGAAAGGGTTGAAACCGAAGAAGTGCCGGTGGGTGTACAGATGTCATCAGTGCACCGTTGGCGATTCTGTGTTTGGATTTCCAGCCCTCGGGGCTGGTGCTGGGAGCAGATGGGGGAGCAACTGTTGGGGACCACACCTGCAGGGGTCCACAGTTTTGATCCTCAGCCCCCTGGCTCTGCTGCTCTTCACTTGCCTTGTATGGACCTTCTAGGTGTGGATTTCATGGCAAAGGACCAGGGGCTTCAGGCTGGAGGAGAATTCTTGATCTTTTGGGAAACGTGCATGCTAAAGGCACCTGCCCCAGTTCCCCCCAAGAACTTGGCCTTTGTCCTACCTTTTCTGCTCTGGAAAACAACGTTGTGCCTAGAGTAAAAGAATGCTCCCTGTCCCTCCCTCCCTCTGACACACACACACGCGCGCACACACACACGCACACGCACATACTGAATAGTCTCTTTGCAGTGTAGCATCCTATTTTCTCTCCAGTGTTTCCCCTTGGACCCTTCCTGTTTATGCAGCACTGTTGAGGGATTAATCGCCCCCACTCTGACCACAGGGACACCTTCCTTAAAGCATCAGACTGTCTGCTGCCTCCCTGATCCAACAGAAACAGCCCTCAAATCAAAACCCTCCCCTGCCTTGTCTTTCCTGTCTCTCGGCCCATGTATCCTGACACATCCCTGCCTATGAGGCAAGACTGAGGGAGCTGGGTCTTTTCAGCCTGTAGAAGAGGAGACTCGGGGGGATCTGTTGGCGGCATATAAGTACATGAGGGGGTGTCACACGGAGGTAGGTAGAGACCTGTTCCCTGCAGCAAAGCTCAGGGAACCAAGATTTAGGGGAGATGCCAGGAAGTTCTACCTGACGGTTAGGAGCCTTAGAGTATGGGATGGACTTGCATGGGAGGTGGTTGAAGCCCCACCAGTGAGGGTGTTCAAGGATAGGCTGGACATGCACATGGAAGGCATGTCATGAGCAGAGCCAGCGGTCAGACTAGATGGCCCAGGAGGCCCCTTCTGACTCGCTATGTTTCTATGATAGCCCTTGGGCTAATAAAGCAGAATATAAGTTTAATAAATGATAAATAAAAATAAATGTGAACTTTCCTCAGCCAGCTCCACCGTGCTCCTACCCCCTTTAAAGACTCGTCTCTTTCCCCCATAGTTTCAAAACCTTTTTATTTAAGCGGTATTTTAAAAGTTAATAGTTTTAATGATTCTTCCAGTCACTTTTGCTTTGTTTTATTTTGATTCAATTTGATTCATTTGCTGTTTATTTATAGCTTCATATAGTATTACTGTTTTAATCTGTTATGGGATGTTATTAGATGTCTTAAATTGTTTTTTAAATTGCTGTTAGCCATCCTGAGATAATTATATAAAGGATGGCATGCAAAAGTTTTGAATGAATGAATGAATGAATGAACGAACAGCTGTTCTTACATCCTTCACAATGCTTGTTAAGAAACACCTTTTCACTGTAGCTTGTGGCATAGCCCCCGTGCAGTGTCCCAGTATGGTTTATCCCAATCCTGATTCTTGTGCCCTGGCCTGCAACTAAGCATGTGGACATGTAACAGCAACAGATTCAGGGTGTCCAGGAATTCTGCTTCGGAAAGGGCATGCCTCTTTTTTAAAGCCTCCAGCACCTGCAAATCTCAGGTGGGATTTTTCCAGCCCAGTCTTATTTTGTGTAAAGGGCTGTAAGCCATGAACAAAGGCTCTCAGGTCGATTTGACCTCACTAATTGGTGCAAGATATCATTGCATTGAAACCAGCATTCTGCAAGAACTCCTCTGGTGCAAATGGTGTGTGCTTGCATGGAGTTGTTAGATGGGTGAGCGTCACTATGAGACGAGATCTTGGAGTACATGGGAAAAGCTGGTTGGGTTGCCAGCACAAGCTTCAGCAGCGTTGCTACTTGGGGTCAAACAAGCACAAGTGTCCTTCCCTTTGCCCCTCTTGGAGATCTTGGTGAAGAGCCAGTGGGGAAGAAATCATGGCCCACCATATTTGTCTCTTCTCCGCACTACTGGAATTATTGAACATTGGAATAATCTCCGCTGACTTACTACTTCTGGAAATGGCAGAAGTACATGCTTAAAAAGGAGAAGGGGGTAATCCACACTTTCCGTTGCTTGTCTCAGAAACCCTCTCCATCTAGAATTCATCCAATCCCTTGAAAAAATAGCATCTGGAATTCACCATCTCCTAACAGGGCAGCAAATTTTGGGGGGGGGGTGCATTTTTGCTGAGTGCTTGGTTGCAACAACCTTGCGTCATTGCATGCTCGGCCAGAGCTACATCGAGTGAGCCAACATTGGCTCTTAATGGAGTGTACGGAACTGTTTCTTCTGGAGTTCTTGATAATTTCAGAGCCTTGTTTGTGCACACAGCCCTATTGGTCTGGCTTGCAGCCAGTGAGAGCAGCCCAAGGGGTTAATTGCCCCATAAAATGGAAAACCAGGAGGGAGGTGAAGCAACACCCGTGTGCCTCAGTTTAGATTCTGTTCCCCAGGAGTAATTTTTTCTCTGCCACTTGCTCTCTGGAGAGGGAGAGAAGGTGTTGATGTTAACTGCTTTGTTAAGGATCAAACGTGGAATGTTTTGGTTAGGAGTCTAAAATTGCTCTCGGCTCCCCTGCGGTGTCAAACTCTCCCGGTACTATAAAATGCAGTGTGTGTCTTGCTTCCCAGCAGTGGGTATCTCGCTGTGGCTACATGTTCCACTCTTGTCACCTGGGTTGCCTCCATCTGTTGAAAATGATTCACAGTACAATCCTATGCATGTTTAGACAGAGGAAGGTGAGGAAATGCCAGGAGTCGGGGGACCTTTTTCTCTTGAAATGTACAAAGGATTGTGCCCTGAGCTTCACGTATCACATGGCAAAGTCCATGGCCAGCATCTTCTTTGAAGACTCTTCTGATTTGTGTAAATTGATGGATTCTCCTCTTTGAGAAGCAGCAAGACTGTGTGCCCCTTGCCAAAGAAGACAACTATGGATGAGTAAATGGGGGCTGCTTTTGAGAACCAAATTAAAACCTCAAGGCTAGTAGGTGCCGTGAGCTAGTGTTCCCTCCCAAGCAAGACAGAATCTCCAGCACTTCATGTAGGCATCTTTATTGTATTATTTATCGAAGCATCCACAAGCCTCTGAACTCTCTCTGCTCCCCTTTACCCAAAGCCTTGCTTATGATCCCTTCAGGGCCAGTCTCAGGAAGGAGGGGCGCTGTGGATCCAGGCACACCTGCGTTCTGCACTCTGAGCACCGAATTGGGCCAGCCAACAGCTGTGCCACTGGGCCTTCAGGTCCAAGTCTTCAGGAGGCTGGCATTCTCCATTGGAGAGACTCCCCATTTCCAAATTCCCTCCCTTCTGTCCTTCTTCTTCTCCATTCCCACAGCCGGAGAGACTGGGCCCCAGGGGTGTCCTTGATCTTGTTTATTTCTTTATTCGCCAAGACTCTTCTTGACCCCATGGACAATACTCCTCCAGGCCTTCTTGTCCTCCACCATCTCCTGGAGGCCACCTAAGCTCACACCAACTGCCTCAGTGACTCCATCTAGCCACCTCCTCCTCTGCCGTCCCCTTCTGCTTTTGCCATCTATTGTTCCCAGCATCAGGCTCTTCTCCAGCAAGTCCTTCCTTCTCATTAGGTGGTCAAAGCGCCTGAGTTTCATCTTCAGCATCTGACTTAGAGCAGTCAGGGCTGATTTCCTTTAAGATTTGAGCTTGAGCTACTTCCTTCTAGAGCAAGCTCAGACTGGTTTTGAGAGATTGAGTCTGCAGGTGCAGGCCCGTCTGGCACAACAACAATTCCATTATCGGAGTGCGAGCTCTGAACCTTGCTTGGTTCAGCCAGCTCCACACCATCGTCAGAATCTGAGCTTGTTGTGAGCTGGGCACCCCTTCCCAAACGAGGCAAGCACTTCAACAGTTGTTAAAAGAGTCTTTATTCCATACAGCAACAAAGTATTCACAACTTCCAAAACATGCACTCAAGGTAGAAAGCTGACCTCTTGCTCTGACCTTGATCACCCAAGCTCTGCTTATGAACCCTTTGGGGCTGGTCTTGTGGGGGGGGTGCACTATGGAAGCAGGCATGCCACCACTCTCCCCATCGAGTGTCTAATTGGTCCAGCTGGCAAGTGCATCGACTGACCCATGCATCCATGTCCAATGGGGTGTCAAGTTCTCCTCCCGAGAACCCCTCCCCAGCCTGTTCTCCGGTGGCTTCTTTCCCACAATCAGGCAGGAGGGGGCTGGCTCAGTCGGGCTCACCGGGAAAGTTTGGGCATCTGGAGCCTCGTTAGTCCCAACAACTCCAATATCAGAGGGAGGACTCTGCGTTCTTTGAAAGCAAAAAGGGCAGGATATAAAATAGATAAGTGAATAAATTAACTTATCTCCCCCAGCCCCACAAAGCAGAATGTTGAATAAACCTTCATAATGCATAGTGTAAGTGTGTATTTGTTTACTCGCCATGTCAAGAAGTGAGTTCTCACAAGAATCTCTTTGGGTAGATCATAGAATCATAGAAGAGTAGAGTTAGAAAGGGCCAAGAAGGCCATTGGGTCCAGCCCTCTGCTGCTGAAGGACATCAATTCACACTATCCCGCTCAGATGGCTGTCCAGTTTCTTTCTGAATGTCTCTCTAAATGTCATGAGTAACATTTTCTCAATGCTTTGTGTTCTCTGTACAATTAGTTTCCCTGTAGGTGGCTGGTGAATTAAATGGACGGCTGAGAAGCAGTTGAGTGGGTTTTGATCCATGCTGTTCATCAACAGGGCAGCAATATTCTGATTAAAGCAGGAGGAGTTGGGTGGTTAGATGATTTTCCACTTGGGAAATGATGTTTGCAGTGGGGTACATGACTAATGCCTGCATCTGGGGAGGCTTTTATTTCCTAATTATAATGCCTATTTTAGAAGGCAGGGTAGCTTGAGTAGGTAGGAAGCAAGAAATATCAGTTCCATTCCAGCCCAGATGTTAGTGTGGCTGATATGAAGTCACTTCAGGTTTAGAGACTCCCCCCGCCCTCACTGAAGGAGGTAGGGTTGAGGGACAATCTGCATTGTTGTGCTGCTGTTTTCTGTAAACACCGGTGTAGATGGCTCCTGGGTTGACTTCTAGGGCTTGTTCACCAAGCTCTAGCTTCTTGATGGGTTTCCTTTGCCTCGCTACCAAATGGAATGGACCAATTCAGTGCTTGTTCTAACATACAAAGCCCTAAACAGTTTGGGACTTTGTTACCTGAAGGCCTACCTGTTGCCGTGTACTTCTACCCACCCATTGAGATCTGGGAATGAAGTCCTTCTGAGAGAGCCCTCCCTAAATGAGGTAAAAAGGGATGGCATTTAGAAGAAGGGCCTTCTTGGTGACTGCCCCCAGCCTTTGGAACGGGTTTCCTAAAGAGGCCCACCTGGTGCTGTCCCTACTTTTGTTTGAGTGCAAGGTAAACACCATCCTCTTTTGCAGATTTTATGAAACCTGAATTTAAAAACTGATTATAACTGTGCACTCCACTCCAACAGATATACTCCCCTTTTCCCTCTGTACTTGTTCTGTTTATTGAATATTGTTAGCTACTTAGAGTCCTGTTGGACTATTGGGTGGCATGTAAATTTGAAAACAAACAGACAAAACAGCTGGCCATTCAGAACTCTGGTCCCGTTGAAGGCAGGAGGAACAGGCCAAGGTGGCTGATCACTGAATTTCTCTGTTGTTTCCCAGTTCTTCTGTTTGTGTTGAGTGGCAAAGCTCATAGTCGGATTTGCAGCTGTACAGCTCAGGTGTTCTGATCCCTTTGACATCGGGAAGATGTTAAGAATCCTAAACACCTATTGCAGACTGATAATCTGAGGGCAGAAGACAGAAAACTGGTTTGTACTGGGAAAACATCCACAACATCTAACCTAATGTTTGACTCCCTTGCCCGACCCTGCCCCTGCGTCTTCCTCGTTCATTGCTTTCTGTGCTTCCTAGCTTGGTAGCAAGTTCTGGAAAACTCAAAAAACTTGCTTATGCTTCTGAAGCCATTTGGTTGGTCATTGCCCATTTGTGACTCGTTTATCTCTCCTCGTGGACCAATGAGCCTTTATGTTTTTAGCTGAATGGAAGATAACAAATGCCATCTTGAAAGAAACACCCCCTCTCCTTTGTGTGAGAGAAGGGTAAATGTCTTGTCTTAGCTGATGCTTGCAGAACCTTTAGTACCGTCTACCCCAAAACATGTTTAAAAAGCTGTTTCACTGTATTTATTTAAATTGTTTCATTTCTGTAAGCCCCAGTAGCTGAACATCCTGGGCGATTCACAGCGAATTACCAAAGCATGGACCAGAAATACAATAAATGATTTTAATTAGCAATTTATTTATTTAATTTTATACTGTCCAATAGCTGAAGCATATTTGTCCCAATATGCAACATTTAAATACAATTTAACCACTAAAACAACTCCCATACAAACTAGGCTCTTTAAAAACATAAAGGTCCCATCAAGGCATTCAATTCCATTCCATGCTATCCTATGTATGGACTTTTCCTAGAACTATAGTTGATATTGTCACTTGATTAAAGTGACTGGCTGATTAATCATATGAGTTTCAGTTATCGATTGATCATATACCAATATGGATGCTTTTTTACTTGATGGATTTCTAGGCAATCCTGTACTTGTCCACTCAGAAACAATTCCATTTGAATACTTGAAGACTTAGTCCCAGACAACGAAGCTTAGGCATGCAAATTTACTGTGAAAAAACTGGGACATGTATAAAAACAATTGCTATCAAAGCAGGAAGGAAAGGTGTGTTGCCTTTGTCTTTTTAGACTTGTGCATCTCTGCAGGCACTGTTAGAAATGGCATTCTCTCCTTTATGAGCATGGAGAGTAACTTTAGGGACACGCGATGATTTCTTCTAAATCAATTTATTTTGTTCTTCCGGGACTAAAATGCAGAACAGAATGGAGTTACAGTTCTCAGGCCAAAATGTGCATGCAAAAATATGCATTTGCTGGGGAAATACACACGATGTACATGGATTTTTGTGCATGGAGACAGTTTTTAGCAAAAAAAAGGGATGGATTTAGGATTGAACATGTGCATAAGCCATCTGATCTCTCCACTTTTCCTTCTTTGAAGAGGCCCAGCCCTGTGCATGGTTCATCAAAAGAATAGAGCTCGTTTTTGCGGCATGAATTGTTGAGTTTTTCCATATATGGAGATTTGAATGATGAATCAATTCAGCTGTATCAGATAAGATTTCTTTATTAAATTATTTATTTACGTTAATAATTAATTAATTGATGTTACTGCATTAACATGATCCAAGGTGGTAAAGTTTTGTTCAGAAGTAGAAAACAAATAATCTGTAACCGTAAGGTTTCATTTCACTATAATAAAATGCAGAACTGAGTGCATATCCCTGATAGAAAATATCAGTTGTGCTTGGGTTTTGTGTTGTTGGTTTGTCCAGGAGGTGGAAGGGCCTGATCCTAATGTACAGTTTTTCCTCTTTATTTCATCATGCTTTTCTTAAAAAGGTTCATGTAATCGGTCAGTATAATTTCCTGTCCTCACCAAGACACTGTCAAAGGCCAGGTGAATTGTTTTTCAAAAAAGACTTCTCAAATGAGAGAGGGTAATAAGGGCTGCAGGATTGTGCCATAGTTTTGGTTTAACAGACACAGACAGGGCAAGGTGGTTACGAAACATGATGTCTATCCTGCGAGCTATTTAAAGGGTTTTTCTACCTGTGTGTGTTTTCAGACATGTTTCATTGTAATGCACTTCAAAGGGTGTGTTTGATCTACCGTATACTTTTGACTCTGTGCACCAGGCATTCAGTTAAGAAACCAAGGCTACATTAATACATACGACGAGGCTTAAATGAGAACAAGTTGTATGGACAATGTTGTCCTCGTGGCAGCGCTAAATGAATTCCCGGTAGTCAGGGAGCATCGTATGGGCAGATGAAAACAGCTTCTGATGGTTTTTCTCTCCCTTTGGTAATAAAAAGCTATGCAGTAGGGGTGGGTGTTGTTAAGATAAAACCATTAAAAAGAAAATTCACCATGGCTGTAGCTGGAAAATCCATCTTTCTTCTTTTACTGTTCATTAACTGCTTGATCCTGCAAAGAAGATTTAATTTGTATAATGAGAATATGGGGGACTGAGAAGGTTTGGATGTCTTGGTAGCCCAGCCCTCATTACTCAATATCTCTTGGGGAGGTGGGGAGGAAGGGTGCTCTGCACTTGCTCAGATGTACCCTTCCCCAAAGCATGCCACCTCAGCTCCTTGGTTTGGAAGGCTGTTCAGTAGATGTCATATAACTGCTGAAAAACCATTATGAGATCTTAGCATTACATCCAAATCACGAGAAGAAATAGTTCAATGAGAGCAAAGCCACATCTCGAGTATGGTGTTTAGTTCTGGGCAACTCATTTTCTGAAGGATATTGACAAACTGGAGTATGTCTGGGAAAAGGCAATCAGAAAAGAATGGAAACCAAGTCTGATGAGAAATGGTTGAACATACCAGGTATGTTCGACTTGGAGGAGGTTAAGGGAGCACATGTTGCCTTGCTACTTGGAGCTCCAGAAAGCGTGAATCAAAGGCACACATTTTCACCAGTGACTGCAAATGGCAGAACTGATTTTGGCTGGATGTTGGAAGAAGCTTCCAAATGATCAGTGCTGTTCCCAGGTGAAACAGACTCCCCTGGGACATGCTGAGGTCATTTAAGCAATATCAGGATAATATCTCCATATTGCACAAGATTGTTGAGATTCCTGAACTGAACAGGGGGCTGGACTAGAATGGGTGGAGGGCAGAAGGTAGATCAGGATCTTTATGTAGACTCAATGGTTGACCTTTGAGGTCATCTGAAGTGGACCAACAAGCATCTTTGCCTCTGCTTCTCCCCACGATGCTGAATTGCCCTTCTTTCCACTAGAACACATCTTGGTAGCCCAGCTTTCTACCCTTTCCACTATGGGACCTGGAAATGTTGCATCCAGTGGGTCACTGGGAACCCAGTGCTGTGAAAGGAGGCCCTTTCTCTGGTCCAGCAGGGCTCCACTTTTGTTCTTTAAGGGTTCCCAGAAGTTGAAGAAGCTCATACTCAACATACCAAGCCCATCAGATCCCCGTAGCCCATGTGCTCACCAAGAGCACCTTCACCAAAAAGAATGAGGGTTCTCCTGCATCATTAGGTGGGCCAGCCTATTCAATCCTATGTAGTGCTGGAGAGTTTGGTCCCATGTTTACTGCCAGCTAGGAATACGGATCCAGAGCAGCACAGCCTTTTTGCATAATCTCTTTGGGCTGTAAGGTTTGGCTTCCCGTGTTCCTCAGTTCAAGAGATTTCTCTCCGTCTCACTCACCGTCCGCCTTCTTTCGGGGTGGGCTCTTGCCCACAGAAAGCAGGAGCCAAGCGAATTGATTGCTTAACCTCTCCTGACTCTACCCTTGTGGTAGCTTATTAATGGTGTAGAAAATAGGCCCATCTCTGGCTAGTGCATGGGGGGAGGGCTATGGGGGCATCTTTTAGAGATTTATGTGGAGGTCTGAGAAGAGGAGACAGCACCGCAGTACATCATCATGCAGAAGAGATCAGAGACACTCTTCCCCGCTTCGGTGCATTATCATAAAAAGTGATTTAGACCCGAGCTGATTGATGCAAATGGCTCTCTGTTCTTTCCTATCATTAGCGTCCTCTTTCTGTGGCCAGAGGCAGCGATTAAAGCTGTCATTTGGAGCTGCTCGTTAAAGACAAGCGCCTGAATAGCATGCAGGGGGTAGTGAGGGGGAGTGGGCGTTGGAGAAGCGCTTTCTCTCTCCTTTCCTTGAAGTCCCCCAAAAAGCAACAAGCAAAACAAAGAAACGGCGCTCCTCTTTCCAGGCGTCTGTCTCTTTGGGCACAAGGCCGCTCCTTCGATTGGGTGGGATAAACTCGTTAGCGCTTGCATTCTATTTGGGAGATGAACTGTGGGCCAGCAGCAGAGGACGGCCCTTGCGTGAAGAAGGTCCCAAGTTCACAGGATCAGGGGAAGGCGATGGAAGACATCTTTGTAGGAGGATGCTTGGAGTACTCCTGCCAGTCAGAACACGCTCTGCTGGCGTAAATGGGCATAATTCTCTGACCTTTCCATGTGTCCAAGGCTGCCATTCCCCTTTTTGGCAGGACAATTCTCTCTCTCGAATTTGGATAGGCATATGAAAGGATGCCCAGGAGTGCCTTTTTTGTTAAGGGCCATCTTCTTTTCTTTTCTTTTCTTTTCTTTTCTTTTCTTTTCTTTTCTTTTCTTTTCTTTTCAAGGATTTTATCACATGAAATGAGAATTCATGGCGGGTTGTTCCAACCTTTGTGAAAGCAACCTGAAATTTACAAGGGCCAACTGAGTTCCCCCTTTATTCCTTTCCTTTAGGCAACAAATACTTCCTTGGCAAAAGCATTTTATTTCTGATGTATATTCAAAAAGCGATCAGCCAACAAGGGAAGAGTCTCTGAGCATGCACAGAGTGGTTTGTTGAACCCAAACTAGAAACTTTTTCTAAGGACCTACCTTTTCAGTAAGGGCTCCATCCCTCTGGATGTGTCTCTTTGGAAAAGAGGCCCTCCTAGATCTAGTTGGCTAGCCTTTCTCTCCCAGTGCCGCATCATGGACCAGGCTCCTGTGACTCTTCTCCCATAACTCCTCTCAGCATTTGCAAACTCTGAACCCTCCTGAAGGCCTTGGGATAAGGTCTCCCTCCTCCACCATCTTGTTGTCCACAGACCTCCCTTCCGAGGCCACAGTCCTCACCCACAGGGTTGGTGCCAGCCTGGCCCTGGAAAGCCCACCAAAAAGAGCCACTCCATTCATTCCCAACAGCCAGAAAGATGTGTGGGTTTCACTTACCTTGAAAATATCAAGATGAGCTGCTTATTGAATCTTTGATGGAGACGGAGCAGATTAAAGACCAAAAGAAAGAAGGAAAAATTATCTCTGTCAAAATTGTACTTTCTAGTCAAGGCTTCTGACAAACTGAAAGTGACCTCACCTCCAGTATCTATGGCTTCTATTAGCGATCAGTGGGAAACTCGGTTTGGATTCCCATTTTTATTTTTTAAAGAAGGCTATAAACAAATAATCAGGACCTAAGGGACTCACCGTGAGTCCTTGTAGACCAAGGAGTTTTCTTGTACCAATCAGATGTTGATGAAGAAAGCTGGGGCGGGGGGTGGACTTCATCCTTTCTAGGCCAAATTTTCATTGCAACTCCTTATTTTCCTGACTGTACTGTGCTTTCTGGACTTCTGGGGGAATAAAAGTAGCTGTCACCATTTTTTAAAATGTCTGCCTCATTTGTCAGGTAGATTTGCTTGGTAATTTGCCTGTTGAGTTGTTTAGTGGGTATGCATTGAGCAAGGATAGAACAGAAAAGCAGGCAGAGATGTGTATAATCAAGGAAGGGCATAGTCCAATGGTCACTAGGCACGATGACAAACCATGGTGGGTTTTTTAATATTGGTGGTCTGAACCAAGTCATGGAGCTCCACCATGGCAAGTTTGGTCTTCAGAAACCTTGGTAGGAAACAATGGTTTGTTCTATGGTTTGCTGTTTTGTCTGAGCCCAGGATCCTGGTTTCCCGGGATGCAACTTCCAAAGAGTCCCCTTGAAAGAATGTCAACTTCAGTAAGGTTGCTTAGTGTGTTGTGTGAATGCAGCTGCTGTCTCTAGAGCCATTAGAAAAGTTGGAGTCCCGCCTCTAACTTCTGAAAAGTGCTTGGAGGATGGATCTGGAAATTTACTTCTGAGCTCTCACCTGTGGTGTGTTATGGGGAGTTGGCTGGCCGATGAGTGTTCAAAAGACTGCTCCAGCTCTGGTGATTCTGTCCTCTGGCCTAGTGGGCACCAGCTGCCTCGGAGTTTCTAAGCTATTGCCAGTGAGAAGGGGTCTCATTTCTGCTTCACAATGAGCCCTTCCCATCATCTAATCTTCCCCCAAGAAATGTCTCCTTTCCTTCAGTGTACCTTGTCTAAAGGCAACAAGAATTTTCAGGCCTGGAATGTGAGTCCTTGGGCAGTAGGTGGCCACCTTGCATGGCAATCTACCTGGCTGTTGGATTCTCCTGGAAAGGCAGGAATGCAGAAGTCTTCCTAATAGGGGTTCCATCATTGGTTGGGCAGCCAGGTCTTCCTAGCTCTGGTGTATTCCTGTGGGGATTTCTAGCCTTGTTCATTGGCTCAGACCCCTGGCTGGCTCCTGATCCTGGTTTGTTCCATTGTTCTGGCAGTTGGCTCTATTCCTGACTCACAGTTCACCTGAGACCACAGTCTACAGCACAGCCCTGATCAGAATTTAATCTGCTGATTGGAAGAGTATTTGGGGATGTTTTTAAGTTTTAAAAAAGTGTTTATTATATAAGAGGCCTGGCTTGTTTTCATGGAGAAGCAGAACAAAGCTTCCATTGACAGAAACAAGGCCTCAGGTTGTAGAAGTCAGATGAGCAGTCAGGAGACCATCCTCCTGATGAGCAATGATGATGTTGTAGTTAAGAGAAGCCGATCACAAGGAAGGCCTCTAACTGGGGACAAGATGGGTTTCTCAAGCTGCATCTGTTCCTCCTTCAATACAGAGAAACATAGAAACAGAGCGAGTCAGAAGGGGCCTCCTGGGCCATCTAGTCTGACTCCCGGCTCCAGCCAGCTCTGCTCACAACATGCCTCCCATGTGCATGTCTAGCCTATCCTGACGTTCTTGCAAGAGATTTCCTCTGATTCAAGACTGGGGTGGTCAATGTCAGGCCCCTCCAAAGAGAAGGGATGGGAAAGACCTTTTCCTGAACACTCAGAGTGGCTGACAGTCAGAAGAGGCAAGGTGGCCATTGGTGGACGGATGTGAGATGAGACAATTTCAGGGTGATATCCAGGAAGGGTAAGATACTGTTCTTTGAAGAGAGAGGTACGGTGTAAGCATGAGAACCAACCAACTGTGAAGAGCACCTTCTTTGGATGCAGAAGGTGTCATCTTCTGTCTTGGGCATCTCCAGTTAAAAGCAGGTGAAGGAAAGGCCTCTTTTTGCTGGAGTCCCTGGAGAGATGCTACCAGTTGGAATAAGCAGAACTGGCCTGATGTGATGGGTGGTTAACACAGAAACATAGAATCAGAGCGAGTCAGAAGGGGTCTCCTGGACCATCTAGTCTGACCCCCAGCTCCACCCAGCTCTGCTCATGTAATACCCAACATATGATTTTCCAGCCTATCCTTGAACGCCCTCACTGATGGGGCCTCCACCACCTCCCATGGAAGCCCATCCATATTAAGGAGAGAAAGGCACCTTCTCTTTCATGCCGAAGGTTATTCCTGAACCTTTGGGAGCAGACGCAGGGAAGCTGTTACAGGCCAGAATAGGGTGTTGGAGCAAATGATCCATATTTCTGTGACTCAGAGCTGTGGATCGCACAGTAGTCAGCTTTTTGGGGGCCATGCAAGTTCCTCGGGCTTAGGGACCTGTCTGGTTGTTATCTTCTCTCTTGGCAAGGGGAGGTGCAAATGCGCACATGCACGAATGCGCACTAGCTCTAATGACTGTATTGCTACTTTCATATTTTTATCCTATTTTACTGCTGTTATTGTGAACTGTCCTGAGATGTCAGTGATGGGATGGTATACAAAAGTTTTAAACAAACAAACAAACAAACACAATTCTTGTGCATCCTGGAAAAGGAAAGAATGGAGGTTCAAAACTAGCAAAATCCCCATTAAAAAGGGCACTGAGCAATACTAACCTCTATATTTGTGTCTAGTTCCACTCCTTTGAGTTCCACTCCATGCTCACCTATGGACATATAGTATGACTATATTTGAAAGTAAGACAGTTAAGCCAGAGTCTTTAAAGAAGGAACTCCACCTTAGCATTTCTGGTTGCCATGCCCCCTGACATATCTGAGCTATGAGTGCATGGGTACGAAGCAGCCATGTTGCAGCCACAGGGACTGCTGGCCTGGCGGTGATTCAAGGCTGGGAACTGAGCACAAGGTTATCCATGAGTAGGCCTGGCGTACACAGCTGGGGATTTAATTGAGAGGAGACCGACCACACACAGTTACTGGGTTTACACGTCACATCAAGCAGTTGTGCTTCTTACCATGGGGGGGGGGGGGTCGTTGTGCTGACTGGACCCAGTTGTGGTATATTATGCAGCTTAAGACCACAAACCAGGCAAGGAATTATAGTGTATTCTATGGTTTCCCCTTGGGGTTCAGGTTAAGGCTGTTGTGACAACTGGACCCAAGAGTGCCACTTTTTTCTTTTATACTGAGAAAACACCATAGAGTCCTGTGGTAAGAGAGGAAAGAGAAGGGGCTGCTCCAGGCATTTGGTCTCTGCTGCCCATACCTATGAAACACATGTTTCATATTTAATGGTAATTTATTATGTTCCATTGTATTTCAATGTATTGTATTTCAATGTATTTTATTGTGTTGTAAGCTGCCCCGAGGCTTCAGCAAGGGGCGGCATAGAAATGTTGTTATAATAATAACAATAATGATGATGATGATGATGTTTCATTGCTTGCTTTGTCCTTATTGGCTGAGAACTGTGCCTGTCACCCTGATGACTGCTGGGAGGTGGGGCAAAAACAGGAGGACTGGGAGCCAGAAGGCAACAGAACTAGCCAGGGTTTGGGAGGGTGTGGCAGAGGAAACATGGCGTGTTATCACCTACCATGGCAACCCCTACGCATGTTTGCCACGATGTAAGAATCTGCCCAGTGACAGTTCCAGTTAAACTAATATACAGTTTCCCATTGCATGGTTACCAGGGAAGTTATTACTACCTGAAAGGGTCAGAGCTGATGAAGAAGATTAGAATGTGTAGAACAATCAAATCAATGTAGACGAGGCTATGCTAGATAAGGAGAGTCCAGTCGATGTAAATGCAGCAGACAGCAAGTTACATAAAGCTGGAAACCCTCTTGTATAAAGGGCAACTGGAACAGAACCGTGGCGAACTCAGCATGTGCTTTGATAAACAGGGTTCTCTTCAACTAGAAATATAGGGGGATGTTGTCTTAGCAGCAAACAAGAGCCAACCTAAGTCTTATGTAAGCAACCATGATCATTGTGTAAAGAAGCCCTTTTTCATAAGTGAGACCCCTGGTGGTCCATCACCCTTTCCCATGCCAAATGTTTGGCTGGAGGTGACATTGTCTTCATGGATATACCATCTGGTTTGACCCTATTCCCCTCTGATATAGTGGTGCATTTATGAGCCCCCTTTGGGAAATTTGCAAAACTTTGCAAAAGCTAAAATGATCAAGCTTCCATCCAGCTGTACTGGTGAAGATGGATGTAAGAAATCTAGATGCTTAAAATCAAAGATCTCTTTAACTGTGGACATCCAGATGTGGTTGAACTTCAACTCCCTTCAGTTGGGGCACTGATCATCAGTGCTGGTAGGAATTATAGTACAACCAACTTCTGGCCAATCCCCTGATTTAGAGCAAGCCCCCACCTCTCCATGAGGATGTGCATTCAGGAAAGGATCTGTCTCATCATGGCACTGCAGGAATGGAAAGCCCTCCTTGAGGAATGCTCACCTGGCCCATCCATGCAGACGGTCCATTGCTGGGCACTGAAAACATGAACTTTTTCATGGAACCTTTAGAAAAGCCACCTGAATGGCAAAAGAACTGAATGATTCTGATGAATTATTTTCCCTGGCATGGCTTTGGATGGGTTGTTCTCTGTTGTGAACCTGTCTGTCAGTCAGATAGTGGAAAGGTGTTATAAAAGTCTGTCAAATCGAGAATGTCAAATCAGGTTGGATCTTGCTACCGCTACTTCATCATCTCCATCATGAGCATCATCTTCAGCATCTCTGGTGTAACTATTAAGAGAATGGACAAAATTTTGCCCCCACAGGATGACACAGCATGTGATTTGAATTCAAAATATTTACTAAAAGTGAAAAAAATTGACTCAAGAGGAGGTCAGCAGCTGCTGCAAGGACAATACTTAAGGGAGATAACAAGGGTAGTTCTCAGGGAGAAAGATTTGATGAGGACGGCGTAGGGCGTTGGACCCAATGGCTCTCTAAGCCCCTTCCAACTCTACTCTGCTATGATGAATCAGTTACTTGGCAGGGTGCAAAGGGTTAAGCACCCACAGTTATGAAAGTGATCCTCTGGTTTCATACCTGCTCTTCATTACAGGACGTTAACCTCACTTGGGCAGCTACCAAGCCTCATGGAAGGGTTATTAAAAAGAATCAGACAGAGCACAGAATGGGCTGGAAGCAACGCAACTGCCCTGACCAATGAAAACTCCAAAGTGAAATTAAGGACTTGTCTTGAATATTTCAGAGATCACAAAGGGAGTTATTGTTGTAATAAATGAAGGCATTTACAACCCTCTCCCCTATTAAATATGTTGTAGAGGAGATGGCTTTCTGTTTTGTGGGTCTCTTGGCACATGCCCTCTGGAAGAGAGTGGGTCTGTCTCTCACACACTGCAGATGGTCCAGTGATTGTTGTCATCCTTGGATGCTGAAGAGGAAGAGGCTACAGGGCCTTGGAAGCTCCTTCAAGGTGACCTGGTGGAGTTTCTCAGGCCAAGCTTGAGAATCATCCTGTTTTGGAAGGAGAGGAAGAGGTCTCAGGAGGGGAGAGGGAGTGTGGACACTTTCTTCCATTTATCCATGGAAACCATATGAAGAGGAGGCACCAACATGGGGACCATTATGGAAGGGATTCCTGCTGCCATATTAGTAGCACCCAGCTCAGCTGAAGTCAGCCTGAGGACATGGTTGTGATTTTAGAAGAAAACTTGAACATCTGTCCCCAGCACCATCTGCACATATCTATCCAGCCCTGCCTATGTTGTCAGTGTGTGTCTTTTCCAAATGAAATGGCAACATGGAGTCCTGTTTCTAGCTGTCAAAATGATGATGGGAGGAAATTAGGCCTCCTTACGTCGTGCCTGTTCAAGCCAGCTGATTCCCTGGTGGGCATTCCACCCCCATCTACCTGCTCTTCGTGTCTGCTCTCCATATGCTTCCGCTACCTTTTACTGTCATTTTAAAGCCGTCGTTACAGCCAACAGTCCAACTGCTAGAGTCCCCCTTCGCCATGGTTGCCCGAGCAGACTCAGTGGAAAAAAATGCCTGCAATGAGGTACCATTGCATGCATAATTCTATCAGGAAAAAAATATATCCAAGGGTCTTAGAAATCATTGTTCTCTGTGAGCTGAGTTGGAGCCAGATCTAAAATGCTAAAGTCAGTTGTGCCTTTGAGCTGCCTATAACAGTGCCCTTTGGAGACCCATTTCATACAAAATTTGAAGCCTGTGTTTATTGCCCATTAAAGCAACCTTTATTTTATGGCAAATGTTGCAGTAATTGCTTTTTACGAAGAGCACTTTGTAACACACATGCACCGTTGAAAGAAAACCACTCTGGTATTGTCTATCGGGACTTAATGGCGCAATTAATTTTACTCCATCTGTTCCTGAGACTTTAAAGGAAAATGGATTTTTTTTTTCCTGAGCACACTTTAATGAAGAAGATAAAGCGCCCCGGCTGGTGTCCCACTGGCTCAGTGCAGTAAGTTCAGATTATTGCTCAGTCTGTCAGAATAGGCTGCGTCCCTCGGCAGCCGCCACAACGAACAGACCTCGCCGGCCCCTCACCGTGCCATTCCTGATGACATACTGCCAGCCGGCTTCCACAAAAGCACGATTAAAATGTCAGCCTAGGATGACGAAGGGGGCCAGGGAGGTCCTTGGAGACAAACTGTGTTCGGTATGAGTTAATACTTCATTGTGGCACAGGGCTTGGGCTTTTCCTGCTGTTTTACCAGCCCACTGGTCGGGGGAAAATACGCTAGTTAAAAAGGATACCGATCGCTGAGGCCATGGATGGCATGGCCTTAGAGCAGCATGTGCCCTGAGGTGATGTTCCCCAGATCTTCTGGGCTGCAGCTCCCAGTGTTCCCGACCTGATGGGAGTTTAAGTCCTGGCCAAGCAAGCTGGGATGGAGCTCCGGGATTCTGGAGCTTCTGGATGGCATCAGGTTGGGACGGCTGTCACAGGGCATGGCTACGTGGCAAGGAGAGAGTGGCCATCTAACCTGGATCATGTCTGTCCACAGGCATTTTATCATGGAAGAGCATGAGCTGTTCATGGATGGAGATGTGCCTTCCATAAGGACAACCCTGATGGAGACATTCAGAAAGAAACTACAGTCATCTGAGTGGGGTGGTGTAAACTGGTGACCTGCAACAGCAAGGGTTGGACCCAGTGGCCTTCATGGCCCCTTCCAACTCTACTATTCTATGATTCCTGATGGAGTAGGGTGAGGGACCACAAAGGTTCCCCTCACCGGCCAAGGAGAGGCCTCCAACAAGTCCACAAGCAGAGCCAGAACACAAGAGCCTTCCATGGTGTCCACACACACATACACCTCACCCCAGTAAATACTGGTTAGCATCCTCTGCATAAGGTGTGGGGGAATTTCCTCTTGTCTCCATTTTTAAGCGGACTGACCCAACACACATTGGCTAACTAGACTGGATCCCATTAAGCCTTTGGACTGGACACTTCTCTGAATTTGGTGGTTTATTTCTTGGGCAAAACATGTAGATGGAAAGGCATGTTGTAGAAGGAAAGCCATATAATTTGCATGCACATGTTCATTAAAAAAAGAATGGGATTACATGGACTTATGATTGAACACATGTGAAATTGACATGGAGGGAAACAAACAGATTGGCTTTCCCCAGCTCCATACTGGCTTTGCTAGTCTTCCTCTCCTCCAAAACACACACACACATACCTCACACAGGCAGGCAGTATTTCTTCATTTTCTGAACCAGGAATATATACAAATGTTTTCTTAACGAAAAGTGGTTCCACTCAGGAATGGTTGAGGGGGGGACCTCCTTGTACAACTCATTGGACTGGAACCACTGAGCTGGACCTGATCCACTGAAATTCTTCTCCCATTTCAGTAATGCCTTCTTTTTCCTAGCAAGACCCGTACTGTTTCCAACACTGTTTCTGTATACAGTGGAACCATGTGAGCAATGCCACAATATCATTGCTATATTCTGACACTACCAGCTCGGAAAGAACTCTGGGTAACAGCTGTATATCCCCTCTGCCCCAGTTGCCAAGAATGCTTGTAAATCTTGAGGCAGTGCCAAACCAAGCTGAAGGGGGTCCACCAAGTCACTAGCCATGTGGGCCAATGCACCTTGTTAGTTAATGTTTGGGCATCAAATTTGGAAGAGTGAGGCATGGAGCAAGGTAGGCACACAGGAGCAGAAAGGAGCAGAGGGGAATTCTACTATTAAATCTCCATGATCTTCAGTCACTTGGCAGAGTTTTTGGACTCCCCCGCCCCCCACACACCTAAATTAGATTTCTGGAGCTAAGGAAGCTCAGGGTAATCAGTGGTGTGAATGGAGCTTGAGTTCAGCGTGGTTCTGATACTAAACAACCAACACTCAGCTCAGAATGTGCTCAAAAGCATCTTGCTTTTCACTTCTAGGTCTGTGCAGTTGATTCTGGTGCTCTCCCAGGAGGCACAAGGCTTCCTCTGAAAGCAGATATAGTTTCTGCTAATGCATTCTCACGACCACCAACGCCACTTGAATTCTAAACCTGGCTAGGACAGAAAGCATGCATAGGATGCCCTGACCTTTTCCAAGCAATATGTTACTTGTGTGTTGGGTCCTTTGCATATGTGTGGGAGTGGGAGGGGCTTTTACCGCTTCATTAGTGCCACTCGGGGGTTTCATTAGGGCTCGGGGGTGGGATAGATCTGATATTTTGCAGGATAGGCGGTAAGAAGAACTATAGTTATGGCACATGGATGCTGGCCTTCACCGCAAAGGCTCTCAGCCCAGCTTACCTTGCAGGGTTCTTGTTGTGGGGAGAAGGTTGAGAGGAGGAGAATGATGTAAGCCACTTGGCGTTTGCTACAAGAAAAAAGCGGGATATAAATCTAATAAATAAATAATGCAAACAGCTCCCTGAAAAGCACCAGCACAGGTAGTTTCTTATTCCCTGAACTGCCTTTTGAGTAACCAGGTGCACTGCTGACTCACCTGCATTAAGTTTTAATTTATTCAGCCACTGACTGAGATCAGAAACTGATTTATAGCTAGAACAACTTCCTTGAAATTTGATGGACAGGTGAAATCATTCCCAGCATACTGGTGGCACTGAAACACAAAATTCCAGGTAACCTGGTTGTTTCATTTCTTAATTTCATAATTGATATTTTATGGATTGATTAATATTTTATTCTTGATACTTTAAAAAAACCATGATAATTGGCTGCCTTGTTGGTTCCCTTTGCGGGGCAAACATATTTAAATAAATACATGAAATCTTTAATGTATTCTCTTCCTAGGTCATTAAAGGCTTTAAAGCGTAACACTTAGAGTTGAGCCTGGAAACATATAGGCAATAAATAAGCATAAATGGCCCAGGCAGCCACATTTGGAATATTCCGTCCCTGTCTGGTCACTCCATTTCAAAAGGATGTTGTAGGACATTCAAGGAAGGGCATTGCGGCAGATTAGGGGTGGGGGCAGAGGAAAAAAAGATTTTTTTTTCTTTTTTCACTTGGAAAAGATGTATGTCAAAGCTTTCCCTTCCAGGGTTGAACAAAACTTTACTACCCATACAGGAAATATGGAATTGATCAGTGTCTGATATGGTGTCACGGCTGACTTAGGCAGCTTCGAAAAAGGATTAGTTAGATTGTGGGAGGGTGACTCTGTGTCTATTAGCTATATGGCCACTGGGAATGAAGGGTCAGTATATGTACAGATAATATACCTCTGATTACCCAGCGCAGAGAACAAATGAAAGGGGTTAGCCAACCATACCACGTCTTGCTTACAAGCTTCTGGGGGATTTTAGCTCTTCACCGTTGGGAGCAGCCCATTTAAAATAAATAAATGCAGACATACATACATACATACATACATACATAATGCTTGGATCCAATTCTCTGATGGTCTTACTTAGACAGGGGTTGGTAGAAAAGCTTCCTGGCTTCTCCAGAATAGACTCGCTTGATCATGCCCCAAAATTCTGCTTGAGCGCATGTGAGAAGTAGCTGCAGAAGGGAGAGGGGAAGCTGGAGACTTTCTAATGAAGCAGATTCCTTCTTGAAACTGCTTGCTGGGTTGCAACTGGGAAGCAGGTGTGAACTCGTTGTACTGTCCCTATTGGATATTAGCCAGTGATACGAAGGGCAAATGTAAGGTCCCATAGCCTGCTGGTAGGTCAGCAGTGGCAGGATTTAAAGCTCCTTGGAGAGCAGGAAATTATATGGTGAGTTCCTACATTTTGGAATATGACCTCCTCCCTTTTCCAGTGAACTTTGAAGCGTTTGCAGCTACCAGGAAAAGGGGTTGGGAATAAGACGCTTATGTGAATTTCAGCATTACAGATTACTTCCTTGGAATGAACATAATCAGGCTCATATCTGAATAACGAACACACAAGGCTGCCGGTGCTTTGAAGGGTTTGCATGGGTGCATCTGGCAAGCCAATCCTCGAGAAAAGGGCACATGGTTTGGAAAATCATAGAGCTCTTTCTTGTGGGTTTACAGCTTAACTAGAGTTTAAAGTCAAGGATATACATGTGACTTGGAAAGATGTCTGCATAATTCATCTCTAAATGAAAGGAAGGAAGGAAGGAAGGAGCAATTGTCTCCATTGCTCCCACCACCCATCTTTCATCTACCACGTCCTCATTCCTTACATATTGGTCTCTGCATCTTTAACTTTTGCCAATTAATTTCTTAGAAACAGTCGCAATTGAAGGGACTTGAGCTTAGGTCATGATGCGTTACTCGTGTCCCATGTTTTGCTTGTTTGGGGGGGACCATCCTTCTCACTGTATCATCACAGGCTGCAGTAGAAGTATTTTCCCCACTGGTTAGACTGTGTACTTGGTTATTTTGCTTGCTGTGTATCTTACCTCCCCTTTATATTACCCAAGTACAAATGTGTGTTGAAAAAAACAGTGCAAAAATAAATACCAAAATGTTTTCCTATATGCATATGATTTTATCAAGGTTTTCTGGGGGCGGAAGGCCCACATAGTATTTTACTGATAGGTAGGTACATTTCTGCTGCCTTTGACAAGCACCACATAAAAGGAATATTGTCTAGCAGATGTTCCAGGAATTGCATCCTTAGTAATCCTCCTGGCTGTGTCCTTCTTTGCACCTCCAATTTGAGTCCTTTTTGCTTTTCAGATTGTTACTAAACTGATGATTCCTTTACTTATTTATTATTTTGATTAGTTTGCCGCACCAATATCCCATACCTGGGCTCTTTGTGCAACTCAGAATAAATTGAACAACACAACATTTGACAATCAGTAACATTAACTCAGCATATTCAGAACATATTAACAACATAATCCAAATAAAAATGTAATAAGTCAAAATCAAAATATTGTATAAAACAGTAGAAAAGACTACTTAAACTAGAACCAGCTAAAATCAGAAATAAGGTCAATTTAAAAGCAAATTAGCATTAAAATCCATTGTTAAAATAGCCGGAGAAGAGATCAGTCTTTGCCTGGTGCCAACATGCTAGCAGTGATGCCACCAAGCACACCTTTCTGGGGAGCTTATTCTAAAGGCAGGGAGCAACCACCAAGAAGGCCCTTCTTTAGGAAGCCATATTGGCTTCTTCTGTTGTTTTCCATTTTTCCTTTCATGGGATTGTTTCTGATTGTGTCTTTATATCTCCTTTCCCAGAAATGCCCCTCTCTCTTAAACAACATCTCCTTTTACGTTTTCTGCTTATAGTTCCCCTGGGTGTATTGAAATTGGCTTTTTTGAAAGCCACTGGTGCAGCCAAAGGCTTGCCTGAGTGATCTCTGTTGAAGTGTACCCTG
Source organism: Varanus komodoensis (assembly GCF_004798865.1). NCBI lineage: Eukaryota > Metazoa > Chordata > Lepidosauria > Squamata > Varanidae > Varanus > Varanus komodoensis. Next base: position 14,267,534 of record NW_025335587.1, read on the forward strand.
GATGAAGTGTACCCTGGATCAAATTATGGAAACATAGAAACAGAGTGAGTCAGAAGGGGTCTCCTGAGCCATCTAGTCTGACCCCTGGCTCCAGATGGCTCCACTCACGACATGCCCACCATGTGCATGTCTAGCCTATCCTTGAACACCCTCACCGATGGGGCCTTAACCACCTCCCATGGAAGCCTGTGGAATCATGCCACACAAAGAGAGATCTTTTTCTTAACCGGCCTAGATAATTTGGTGATTTCAGCAGATACAGCTATCCATGACCCTCCCATAAAGGCTCTCCCTTTATGGAAAAGTTCAGAAGCATGAACCCCAGTGCAGTCCACTTTTTCATTTCATTTCCGTAACTCCTGATAGCCAAAGCTCTCTGGGTACTTCACAGTAATGACCGAGCAAGGTGATACTGCAAGCAAACGACCATCGCATTTCTCTACCGTCGTCGTTATGTGTTGTCAAGTCCTCTCCCACTCATGGTGACCCTATGAAAGTGCAGCTTCCAAAACGTCTGGTCCTCAAGAGCCTTGCTCAGCTCTTGTCCGCTCAAAGTTGGGGCTTCCCTTATGGAGATGATCCAAGTCCAAGTTGGTCTTCCTCTTCTTCTGCCTTTGATTTCCCAAGCATGATTTTCTTCTGCAGTGAATCTGACCCAAAGGAGGACAGTCTCAGGTTCATCACATTTATTTATTTAGCTATTTAAAACTTTTATATTCTGCCCTTCCCAGTGTCTCAGGGTGGTAATACAATAAAATAAATAAGACACAGCATCGAGAAATAATATGTAAAATCAATCTTAAAACACAACTGACATTTAAAATAATGGGAAAATAATTTTGCTCCTGAGAGAGTTCTTGCTTGCTTGAAATATTTTTAAGTGAATCATGCAAACAAACATAATTTTCCATCATCATTTCATCAATTGATTGGTAACTGGTAATCATTGGTGGTAACTGGTAATTGGTAACTAGTAATTGGTAGTCTGGGTATGCAGTAGATACAAACTTATAAAGCTCTAACTTTCAGCCTAAACAATATAATTAAATGATGATAGTATTTGATAAAACATTTTTTCTGTACAAAATCCTTTACATTAACCAAGGTGTTCTGTATGGAAATCTATTAAAGAATTGGATTTTTATCCTATCATCTTAAGCCCAATGACTCTCATGGTAGGGGTATTGTAGTGGCCACTCAGAAGGAATAATGTGTTGACCCCCATCTTTGGAACCCCCTCCCTACTGCAAGCCACCTGGTGCCAATACTTCCATCTTTTCAGTGCAAGGTCACAACAGTCCTTTATATGGAGGTCTTAAAAGATCTCCTTGGTCACCCGTGGAGATCTTCAAAGGTGATTGGGTGTGGGGAGCAGGGTCATTTTTAAAGTGTGTTTTTTAGCTATTTTAAACTAATGTTAAATTTGCATTAACCTTGTTTTGTTTACATGCTATTTGTATTGAATTTGACTCTTTTGTTTCATAAGTTGTTGAAAACTGCCCAGAGAGCTTTGGCTATAGGGCAGACAGAAATCCTTCATTTACTTATTTATTTAATTTGGCTCGTACATTGCCCCATTAGCCATAGTCTCTTTGGGTGGCTCACAAAATGGAAGATGGGAATAAACACAATTCAGTCCAATCATAACAATCACAATATAAAACCAAGCAATGCAAGTAAAATAAGGTAAAAGAATGCCAAATGAGATAAAATGAGATTAAAAGGAATTTAACTTAAACATTTATATATAATAAAATGACTTTAATCAGGTGAATAAATATTTATATATAGTAAAAATATCTGGTATTGAAAAAAGAATCAGAATATGGCAACTGCAAAGTGACTAAAACCATTTCTATTCGGTTAGACATGCACGTGGTGGGCATGTCGTGAGCAGAGCTGGCTGGAGCCAGGGGCAGACTAGATGGCCTGGGAGGCCCCTTCTGACTTACTCTGTTTCTATATTTCTATGCTGGCCCTCTCCTCCTCCTGTGGGTGACATGCCTCCATGTCTCTGCAGCTGCTCCTCCTGTGGTCTCTCTCTCAACCCTCTGTCCAGAGGGGGGCTGCTCCAGGGGGGTCTGGAGAGCTCTCTCAGCCCTCAGGCACCTCACCTCCTCTTCTAGCAGGGTCACCATCTTGCACCGAGGGCAAGTGTACCCCTGCCTCTCCTGGGGGAGAAGGGTGAACATGTCGCAGCTCTCGCAGTGGACAGCAACACCCGTGACTCCCGCCAAGGCCATCTCCTGGTCTGCCATTGGTATCCCTTCTGAGACCTTGCCTTGGTCCCCTGCCTTGTTTGTCCTGCAGTTCCTCTCACTCGCCCAGTTCTCCCAGACAAAAACCCACTCGCACACACACACAAGCATAAAATAAATTTAAATTGGAAGAAAAACAAAGCACAGCACAGCACAGCACAAACAAACAATCAAACCTCTGTGTCTCAGGGAAGGGAGTCTCCGAACAGCCTGGGCCACAGCTAAGGGACACAGACAAGGGACAATGCCTTATCAGTCCCTCAGGCCGGTGGCCCCACCCCCTGCTTCCTCCTGGCTGCTCTAGCCTCACTGGCCCCGCCCCCTTCCTCACTGCTGCTCCTGGCCCTCTTTTCCCCTGCCCAGCTCCTACCTTGCCTTCGCCAGTCCCCTGGCCACTCAGCACTCTCTCCCAGCCTGTGCCTCTGCTGCTCTGCCAAACTATGCTGGCATTCATGGCATTTTGGCCACTTGCTCTTGGCCTTCTGTCCAGCCCACTGTTGGAAAGCAAGCCCCAAGCGCTTCTCGAGAAGGAAGTCCAGTCTGTGGGACGAAACTTTTCAGCCTCCCAGTATTTTGTCTCTAGCACTCATTGAGCAAAATGGCACGAACAAATGTAGGTCTACTCAAGGCAGAACTTACTCTGGAAGCAGAAGTGATGTGATTAGGCTGTTGTATTTCAGGCATATCCTGCAGCAAGACTGCAGGAGAAGACAATCTTGATAGGGAAAGTCCAAGGCAGAAGAACAACAGGAATACCAAATATGGGGGGGGGGATCAGTTCCATACAGGAAGCCACAGCCTTGAGGTGACAAGAGCTGGGCTCCTGTGAAGAACAAGAACTGTTGTGAAGGACAAAGGCTGCAGGACATTTTGGAGGGCTACCATTCATAGTTCTCCATGAGCAGAGATAACTTGATGGGACAGAACAAGGGGCTATTAGCAAGGAATGCTAATTAGGACAGGAGTTCTGAAGCAATGTAACAGTCGCCAGGGTACAGAAAGGGGAAAGAGGACTATTTCATGCATAGTTTGTTTATAGTCCACCACTTCCAGGTGGCATTTGTTTGGCCCTATGGATAGCAGGAAGTTGGACTAGATGGTGCCATCTTTCACCTGGATCTGATGAAATGGAGAAACAGAGCAAGGTATTGTCGACAGACAGAGAACACTTCACCTGAAATCCTGAGATGGACTTCTTTCAGGGGTACAACACTAAGGAAAGTGGGAGGCAGAATATAATTGTGTGGGTGGAAGGGCTCTGTGTGTGTGTGTGTGTTTCCACTGCCTGCAAATGGAAAAGCACACCTTCCTGAAAGCTTGCAAAGACTTGACTTTTCCTCTGCCAAGTTGGTAGAAGCAGTGCCAAATGAACTTTGCAAAGAGTTATGTAGCCATTGGCATTACAGTATCCCAGGCACGCCTGTTCCCAATCACTCACCACGAGTTATTTTGCAGTTAACCCCCATAAAGGACTGTGCAGCTGAACTGAGAACTGTCAGATGCGCATTATTTAGAAGCCTTTATTATGATTTTATGGCCTCTCCTTGACAGCTGAGGAAAAAGCCAAGCACTTTAATCTTTCTCTCCTTTTAGTTTGCAGCATAAGAGCGGCATGTATTGCAGTTTTGATTAATATGTAACACAGACACAATTCTCTGTAAAAATGTGCTGTACTTTAGGAAGCCTGGAAAACAAACGGCGCTACAATGGTTTAAATCTCGGTCCATTGTATTATATAGACATCATAAATAATGGATCGGAAGCAGATATTGCTCCAGGCTTCATCTACATAACACATCTGAGCTCTGTATAATGTGTTCAACTTGTCACTTTTAGTACACAGGCGCGGCTATAAAGCTAACAGTTGACCAAACTACTCCATCCTCAGCTTCTTCTGCTACATGGCGAATGCTCATTAAGCAATCTTAGAAAGGACTTCTTCAAACCCCATAACTCATGGAAGTGTCAAGGGAGAGAAGGTGCCATCAATGATTAAAGGGTGCCAGGTATTCCTCCCACAACCTTAAATGCCTAAATGAGTAAGCAAATGTGGTTTTGGGTAATGGAAACAGGGAAGGAAATATTTTCCCAGCTTTATTACAGCTGTGGTTTGTTTGGCCCTGTATTCTAGTGCTGAATTCCAGTTTAAATGGGATCCTTTCCAAAAATCCATTGCAGAACTTGAGCAAGCCCCATTCTCTTATGCATGTGCATGCGCGCGCGCGCGCACACACACACACACCATACACAAGAAAAATATGATGCGGTCTAGCAATGCCATTGAGTCAAAAAGATTCAACATTCAACATTTTCATTGAGCTGATCCCAACATTTGTTCTTGTTCAGTCACTGTTAGCTCAGATCCCATCAGCTTAGAATTGAAGTTGTGTGTTTTAGCCTTGACATACATCACTTTCCCCTTGCTTACATGGAGCTATATTTGTCATTTTGATTCCCCTTCTCCCACTGTGAAGAAATAATTTTGGTGCTTTTCACTGTCCCTTTTTATTTTAATCACTCTTGTTGTTGCTAGGTGCAAAGTTGCACCCGACCTATTGCAACCCCATGGACAACACTCCTCCAGGTCTTCCTATCCTCCACCATCCCCCAGAATCCACTTAGGCTCACACCGATTGCTTCAGTGACTCCATCCAGTCACCTCAGCCTCTGCCGTCTCTTCTCCTTTTGCCATCAATTGTTCCCAGCATCAGGTTCTTCTCCAGGGAGTCCTTCCTTCTCATTAGGTGGCCAAAGCATTTGAGTTTCATCTTCAGTATCTGGCCTTCTAAAGAGCAGTCAGTGTTGATCTCCTCTAGGACTGACCGGTTTGATCTCCTTGTGGTCCAAGGGACTCGCAGGAGTCTCCTCCAGCACCACAATTCAAAGGCCTCAATTCTTCGATGCTCAACTTTCCTTATGGTCCAACTTTCACAGCCGTACATTGCAATTTAATCATTCTACTAGTTTATTATTTCTTTATTTTCTATGCCATCCATTACTAAAGAGTTTCTGGACAACTTACAAGGAACAGAAAACCAAGAAGAAAACCATGACACAGCACACGGCATCTAAAATAATAGTAAATACAAGGATAAAACCAATTAATTGTTAAAATACCAGGATAATAAAAACTTGGCCACTTCACTGCTTACTTTGAATTACAGATAATTTATGAATAAGTTGAAGAACTGGTGTGGTGTTGTGATGGTGAAAGTGTTGAACTGGGAACCCAAAAGATCTCTGTTCTCATTGCTACTCAACTAGGAAGCTCAGTGGGTGACTTTGGGCCAGTCACAGACATTCAGTCCAACCTACTCCACAGGGTTGTCCTTGAGAGGACAAAAATGGCTCCTTGGGTTCCTCAGAAGAGGACAAAAAGTAATAACAGGAGCATCAGTCCCATTACAGATCCCTGTGGGACCCCACTGTTTACATTCCTCCATTGAAAGAACCCATAATTCATTCTTACTTTCTGCTTTCCCTTCCTTAACTAGCTACTGATCTACAGCAGAATCTCTTCCCTTATTCCATGAATACCAAGCTAGCTCAGGTGACATTTGTCAAAAGCCTTTTGGAAATCTAGGCAAACAATGCCTACTGGATTATGAGTGTCTACAAATTTATTGACCCATCAAGGAATGCTAAAAGCTTAGGCAGGTGGGACTTATCCTTGTGGAAGCCATGCTGATGCTTTTTCAGCAAGGCTTGTCCTTCTATATGCTTACAACTTTAACGGTACTAATGTGTGCTGTGACTTAGGTAGTTCAACAATGGGGAAATAGTTCAACAATAGGGTTGCATTTTGAATGCCTGTTTTTCATAGAATCACAGCTTGTAGACCTGGTTGGTCCGATACCCTGATGATGCAGGGAATCTGCACTAGCCCTAAGAGACTGACATATACTTCAAGATGGTGCTATAAAGGAAGGTCCAAAGTCTCCCAAGTTAGTCTGGTCTGCCTTTGAATAGTTTGTACCACCAGGAAATCATTTCTAATATTTCATCAGCTTCTCCTTGCTTATCATTTGAAGGAGTCCATTCAGGTCCCATCAGCTGCAACAACAGAGATAAGATATGGTCCCCTGACTCTGTGACAAGCTTTTGGACTGTTGGAAGTATCTGTCATATCTCTTCTTAATGACACCCATCTTCCTCAAACTTGTCTGTAGAATCATAGAATCATGGAATAGTAGAGTTGGAAGGGGCCATGGGGTCCAACCTGCCACTGTTGCAAGACACCAGTTTACACCATCCTACATAGGTGGCTGCCCAGTTTCTTTCCCAATGTCTCTAGTGTGGGAGAGCCCTCCACCTCTCCAGGCAGCTGGTTCCACTGTCACATTTCTCTAACAGTGAGGAAGCTTTTCCTGACGCCCAGCCTGAATCTGGGTTGCCACAACTTGAACTGATTATTCCGTGTCCTACACTCTGGCATCAGCAAGAAGAGATCTTGACCTTCCTCTTTGTGATCGCCTTTGAGGTCCTTATAGAGGGACCGCATGTCCCCCCTCAGCCTTCTCTTCTCAAGGCCCAGTTCCCTCAGTCTCTTCTCATAGGGCAGCATTTCCAAACCCTGGATCATTTTTATGCTCTGCTGGACCCTCTCTAACTTTTCTGCATCTTTTTTAAACCTTGGTGCCTAGAACTGGACACAAGGCTCCAGCTGTTCCATCTCTGCTGCCCATTTCTTTTACCAGACCACACGGCCTGCTCGTGTTTGCACATCCTCCCACCCACACTGGCACAGAGGCATTTAAAATGTGAAAATCGGGGGTGAGCAGAAGATTGGTGGCAGGGCACCGTTTGTGAGTGAGTCACATTGTTGGGGCGAGCAGGATCCAAGAAGAATGAGTGCAAAGCAGCCTCTCCTGAACTCTTAGCAGCCTGCCAGATGGTCTGTTGCAGGAACAGCCTTTTGGAATTAATAACTGCTTCTCACGAGGGAAAGGGTTCATTCAGGAACCGTTTCACATTTTGGCATTCGCATTTTTATGCCGAGCGTTTTCTAGCTGCTTGGCTCCCAAACAGGATATGAACGGCACTCCAAAGGAAGGTTACATTTAAAAAAAAGATGATTCCTTTGCCCACCCCCTCCCTACACCCATCCAGCAGTATTCTTTTGGCACTGAACAGTGCAGCTTTTAATCGAGAAATTATGGTAACTCATATGTGCATTTTGAGAGTAGATCACTGCCACAGTTAATTAACAGTTATTAGCGTCGGCGTAGTATGCTGCATTATGTGTCACAAATCATTGCGTCTCCCTGTGCAGCTACAGCAATTAAGAACTCCATCACACCTTCTGTATAGTCATTTGGTTCACATCCAGGTCTTTTCAAAACTGGAAATTACTAATCAAATCATTTCTGCTCTGTGCCTCGGTATCGTTTATTCCATTCCTAATGATGTGCAACTCTCTCTCTCTCTCTCTCTCTCTCTCCCCTCCCTCCCTCTCTCCCTCCCTCCTCCTCCTCCTCCTCTTCTGGCCGTTAACAGAAGTATTGGTGCATCTAACTCATTTCACACGTCGTCATGCTTTAGAGAGGCGATAATGAACTTGCAGAAGGAAGTGGAGGCTTTGGTGTTGGTTCCTCTCCCCCGTCTCCTTCCCATATTTCTTTCTGACCCCCTCCTGCCTAGCTTTCTTACCCAGCAGCAATTTCTTCCCTCTCCTGCTGTTGGATGATTAAATTTTGAAACTGTAAAATGCACTGACAGACTTACAAGTCTGACTTGCCAGGGGCCTCAAGCAGCCCTGTTTAGCTTCCCTCCAAAGCTCAGTGAGAACCCTGCCTGATCAATTTGTCATCCCTCTAAATGGAAACTAATTACCTCCCAGGGAAAGATTGCGGGCAGATGACACCCAGTGCCTGAGCAGTCTAATTCTGCAGGAAGGTTAAGACACCCATGGCCAATTAAGAGGCATAGGATAACAAGCCAATCACAACCCAGAGGTGTGTTGCCAAGGGGTGGTCCTCAGCAGGTGTGGCATCCACCTGTAGGCAGGAGAGGACTTGAGTCCTGGATGACCTGCAGTGGATCAACAAGGGTTTCCAGCTTTTGGCTCTCTGGCAATAATTTGTTTAATTCATTATTTTTACCATCGTTCATTAGGAAGGTCACAATGGTTCGCACACAACATTTTTAAAACCATTAATTCAACAGTAAGACAATTAAAAACTCCTAAGTGCCAGTACTTGATACAACTGACTAAAATGCCATTTATCAGTTTTTAAAAATGGGAAAATAGAACAGGTTTGGCCAGGCACTGGAATGAATAAAGTGTCAGTGCCAGGTGCTCCTCTCTGGGAAGTGAGTTCCATAATCAAGGGGCAATAGCAGAAAAGCCTTCCCCTGCACCTCTTTTAAAGAGGGTTCTCAGAGGAAGACCTCTGCAGATGATCTTAAGGACTGGGCAGGCTCATTGGAAGGAGATGTTCCCTTAGATAACCAGGCCCTAAACCTTTTAGGACTTTATATGTTATCACTTGCACCTTAAATTGGGCCTGGACATCACTTGGTAGCCAGTAATATCCAGTCAATCCAAAAGGAAATTGACCCTGGCTGCTCTTTAGAAGGCCAGATGCTGAAGATGAAACTCAAATACTTTGGCCACCTAAAGAGAAGGAAGGACTCCCTGGAGAAGAGCCTGATGCTGGGAACAACTGATGGCAAAAGGAGAAGGGGACAGCAGAGGATGGGGTGGCTGCATGGGGTCACTGGGGTGGTGGGTGTGGGCTTGGGTGGACTCCAGGGGATGGTGGAGGACAGGAAGGCCTGGAGGAAAGTTGTCCAAGGGATCACGGTGAGTCAGACATGACTTTGCGACTGAACAACAACAATGTCCACTAAAAAGCATCACAGCCTCCTCAAATTGCCAGAAAGGAATTCAGAGAGTGGGGGAGGGGAGGGGAGGGGAATTTTGTGTGAATAGAGCCATGAGCTGAGCACCAATTCCCGAGTTGAACATACACTTGGAGGTATATGCACACATCTATCTGTGCCACTTTTTTGCTCCCGGCTCTGGTCAGCGTTTGAGCACCAAACAAAGCAGACTGCAGGACTTCAGTCTGTCCATGATGAAGCCAGAGAGCACTCACGGTCCAGCTGGTCAAGAAATAGGTAGGAACACAGGAGGAGCCCCCTGGAATCAGTCGTACGGCCTGTTGGTATTCCATGAAACTTTCTGTGGGCAACCAGATGCTTCCAGGAAAACCTCAAGAAGGGCATGAGGGCAAATCCTGGGCTGGGGAATATTTTCCCCATTTTATTCCTGTCCTTGAGAAGGAAAAATAAGCAAGGAACGTAATGGGCTGGGTCCACTTTGACATTCTTCTTGGAGTATCATAACAAGGCGTTTGGCGTTCCATTTAGCATTGCTAGGCAGCATGGATAGGCCTATCATCAACCATGAATTTGAATGTTATTTCCATAGTCCTAACCTGCTAAAAAATATGTGTGGCAGGTGATGTGGGATTTGCAGACAATGAATCGGAGTTGATAATAGTGTTTCTTGGAGGAACCATTGAAGAAAATACAGTAAATTGAGATAGAATAGCTGCTTATGCATTGCCGGGAAGGAGAACAAAAGAGGGTGTCCATTTGCATAAGTATATATGTGCTAATTTATAGAGACAAATTTAGAAATAATTATGATCAGTTTATTTTATTTATTTATCTATTTATTTAGCAGACTTATACGCCATCCCATTCGCCTAAGCCTTGGGGCGGCTTACAAATAAATAAATATCATTAATACAATAAAATGCAATTGGAGACATCCTGGCCAAAGTTGTTAAAATCAATAAATAAAATCAACAATTAAAATGCCATTCAAATAAAAAGGTCTTGGCCTGGCTCCGAAAAGCAAATAACGAAGGCGCCAGGCGGACCTCTCTGGGGAGCGCATTCCATAGGTTGGGCGCCACCGCAGAGAAAGCCCTCCTCCGAGTACCTACCCTCCTAATTTCCTTCACGGACGGTTCCAGGAGAAGGACCTCTCCCGCTGATCTCAGGGGGCGGCCGGGCGTATATGGACATAAGCGCTCCTTCAGGTAGCCAGGACCCAAGCCGTTTCGGGCTTTATAGGTCATCACCAACACCTTGAATTGGGCCCGAACTTCAATGGGGAGCCAGTGAAGCTGACGAAGGACTGGAGTTATGTGAGCACAACACCCAGTTCCCATGAGCAACCTGGCAGCTCTGTTTTGCACCAATTGAAGTATCTGGACCGTCTTCAAGGGCAGTCCCACATAGAGCGCGTTACAGAAGTCTAGTCGGGAAGTTACCAATGCGTGTGTCACTGTCGCCAGGCAGTCGTTCTCCAGGTAGGGGTGCAGCTGGTGAATCAGCCGAAGCTGAAGGAAAGCGCTTCTCGCCACCGCTGTTACTTTATTATTTATTTATTTATTAAAGCATTTCTGTGCCGCCCCTTGTATATCTCACCATAATGGGAATGATGGAGACCAGGTAATCTGTGTTCTGCTCTATCTGCTAACCATGGATGGAGAAGTATGATGTCCCCCCACTATTTTCTCTTTTGAAGGTTATTCTTCATCTTCATATTTATGACCCACCTTTATTCTTCTTGCAAGGAACCCAAAGTGCTTATGAAGTTCTTCTTTTCTTCATCTTATTCTCACAACTACCACCCATGAGTAAATTAGGCCGGCCGGCCCCATATTTCATGGCTGATTGGGAAGGAGAACCCAGTTCTCCGAAATCCCTGTCCAGCAGGACTCTAAACATTCCCCTGACCAGACTTGAGCTAGAGAACCCTCCAACAGGAGGGCTGTTGGCTGTATAAAAGGACACTTGGCTGCCCTAAAGGACGTGTAATTAATGCAATTAAAAACATTCTCTCTCTCGGCGATTTCTCCTACCCGCCATGCTCTTTCCTCAGTTGTCCATTCACAGCTGTCATGCCTCCACTTTCCGTCCTGTCTCTCCCTTCTCATGGATCATCGAACCCTTTTAAAGGAGCTGAAGCTAAGGCTGCTCATCCCATTTTTTGACCCCATGTCATGCTTCCTTTGGAGGACTCTTTGGACAATCATCTGAAGGGCTTGTTCAAATGCCCCAGAGGAACTGCCTCATCCTCAGGTCTTTGAGACAGATCCGGGAGTTCCTCGTCCCTTGGGGGGAGAAAACTTTTTGCCCCTGTCCTCACAATTAGATTATCCTGCTTTCACACTCCATCCCCAGTGGATACTCCTGAGGAATGAGGCCTTCTCATGAGTTTCAGGTACAAGTCAGGAGCAAGGTTCACAAGTAGACCAGGACCTTGAAGGCCTGTAGCTCTTCTGTAGGTCATGCTCTGAAGAACTGGCTTCATTTCTGGGCCCAGAGTGTTGGAACAACCTCTGCTGCATAATTTCCTGAGAGCTTAGCTCTTCTCTGGAGTGCCTTTTGTTCAGTCCGCCCACTGACTCTGTTTCTAGTACTGATCCCTTGTTCCCTACAGTTCTTTCCTTGCACCTCTGGATTCAGTGGGGCCACCTCCAGGGTTACAACTGCTGTTGTGAGCAATATGTGTGGATGTCTTTTTCCTCTTCTTGTCTGCTCTTTGCTGTCAGTTTCATAGAGTCATTCTAAGTCCCAACATCACGGGAGAGGAAAATTAAAAATGAAGTAGTAAACTAATTATGATGACGATGATGCGCATCTATCCACAGCTTGTAAAAACGGCATAATGTGCCTGGAACTAGGCTTTCCTCTTAGGGAAGGGACTTCAATTCCCTTTCCTTTTTCCTTTGCTTTATGATTGCAACCAAAATCTGATTGCACAGCACCCACCAAGCGAGTTGCAATAGAAAGGAAATGAATATATGTAAAGTCTTCATGGCTCTTGATTTTAAGAAACCATAATCGTGCCCCACGTTGGGTGCAACGTTCTTGACATGCACATGGTGGGCATGTCATGAGCAGAGCCGGGGGTCAGACTAGATGGCCTGGGAGGCCCCTTCTGACTCACTCTGTTTCTATGTTTCTATAATCTGCTTCATAGCTAAAATCTGACTTTCATAATGCACCATCCTGGGCCAAGAAGTATCTGCATGCCCTAATGCACTCTCTTGTTTTTGTTTAAGTTGCACACGCAGTACATTCTTTGGGGTTCTCTTTTTAGGAAATGGCTACGTCTCCATTCTCCATTCACCAGACCTTTAAAAGCATCACCGATGCAGCCGATAATCTTCACAGTGATCTGGATGCTGGTGATTTGGCAAACCTAGACTGGTTTTCCAGTCCTCTAATTTGGTGGGCCACTTTTCTTTCTCATTCTGCACCAGAGAACTAAAGACAAGGGAGGAAATATCTCATGTGAATAACAGAGGAAAGAGTTGCTGAGAATCTGAATAAGACCTGGGGTGGGCTGGTGGTCTAGATCCAGTGACCACCAGCTGCCCTTGAAGATGGTCCAGATACTTCAATTGGTCCAGAAGAGAACTGCCAGGATGTTAACAGGGAGTGCAGGTATGAACATGTAATGCCAGTCCTTTATCACTTACACTGGCTACCAGTTGAAGTCTGGGCCCAGTTTAAGGTGCTGGTGATGACCTATAAAGCCCCGAATGACTTAGGACCTGGTTACCTGAAGGAGCATCTCCATCCATATGTGCCAGCCCACCCTTTAAGACCTGGGGCAGACGCCCTTGTTCAGGAGCCCTCCTTGAAGGGGATTAGGATGATGACGACCTGGAGAAGGGCCTTCTCTGCAGTGGCACCCCAATTGTGGTATAGGCTCTCTAAACAGGTTTACCTGGCACCGTCACATTATTCTTTTCAGTGCCAGGCTAAAACCTTTATATTTTCCCAATATTTTAAGGTTTGATTGTCATTTTAACATGAGTTTTATTGTTGAGAGGTTAAGAATTTGATAAGGATGCTGTGCTTAATTTTATTTTTTATCTTTGTCTTACTGTTAAACCGTCCCAAGACTACGGTAAGGACAGTCTAAAAATGTTTTAAACAAACAAACAAACAAACAAATGGCCATCACTGGGGGTGGGGAGATTTCTCTCTAACCCCCACCCCCAGTGATGTGATAATAGATCATTCTTTCCTTGTTGCTGCCTTGCTGGAGGGTTAGTGAGGAAGGAATTCGGGACACTGGAAATTCGATGTATCCATAGGTACCCACAATTAAGGGTTTGAGGGGGCTGCATGCAACCCAAACAATTCGTCTAGGCGCATCAGACGTTTCCCAAAGTGACTTGAGCTCTGGAATCCCTTGGATGGGATTGACTAAGAACAAGCGATGAAAGAAGGTGCTGATTGGTCTGAAATTTGCATATGCTACTTGATAGGTAGAGGCACATTTAAAAATAATTAATTCAGAATATGGGAAAGCATCTCAAAAGGAGAAGGGGAAGGCAGAGGATGAGGTTGCTGGATGGGGTCAATAGGGCGGTGGGTGTGGGCTTGGGTGGACTCCAAGGGATGGTGGAGGCCAGAAGAGCCTGGAGGAAGGTTGTCCATGGGCTCAGATGGGTCAGGCACAACTTTGCGACTAAACAGCATCAACAGCTAGTCCTTGATAATAGGCAGTCAGCCCTATGGCACATGGCAATGTATGTGCATAGGTTTTTTTTACCTAGGATGGAATTTGCCTAATTAGGATCTTCACTCACTGCTTGAGTGTGTCTCACGGTGTAAGCCATAGGGGTGTGTCTGGACTGCAGGATGGCGTGAAGCTTGTGGAGAGCATGTGACCTTGTAATGACCTCATGCATTCCTTCAATGCTTGAGAGGACTCAAATGAAGGTTGGCTCATCCCCAGGGCTGTTAAGTTGGCCTGCCTTGACACCGCAGGCCCATATGAGAGACTTCAATCCATCCGACCCAACCCTTGCAAGTTCTTGAAAGAGGAATGAAGTGATCTTGCTGTTCAGAAAATGTGCTGATTGGACTTGCTCGAACAATGGTCCAATCCTGCCAGTTGCTGTGACATCCATGACCATGGCAAAGGCACGAGGATCAATTTGCAAAACCTCAGTCTGACTGACTCTCTGCATGTGATTATCATTTTCCTTTCATTAAGGAGCAGTCACAGTTCTATAATTTCACACTGTCTTCATTTTCCAGCCATTTAAAATGGAAATTATAGGAGCTTGGGCATCTAATACTGTGTTATCCCCTTGCCCCATTTAAGATGCTTTATGTGATGGTAAAAGATGTAAATGCTAACAAGAAAAATGCTTGGACAATAGTTTTGCAATATGGATGGACTTTTAGACTGCTGGTTACCAATGAATTCAACTTCCCTTCTTATCTTGCTTTTTGTCTGCTCCAAGTATAGGCCTGAATGAGCTGTAAAATAAGGGATGACATATAAAAGTTTTAAATAAATAAATAAACAAATATAATTCCAGCTTTCATTTTTTAAAAATGAAGGAGAATCAAGTCTCCATTTGTTCCCAAGATAGGAGGCCAAAGGTATAGTACCCATTCTGCCTATTGGACACAGATCTCCATTTTGATACTGCCCCTATGGACATAGCTCCAAGCCAAATACGTGGACTTCTTTTCTTCACCCATCACTGCTTTTTGGACCACGTAGGCTGAAGAAGAATTCTGGTCAATTTGAAAGCTTGCAGAATTTGGGGCAATACAGAGATTCCAAGGCATGTGGTGATGGCATATAAAAATTTTAAATAAATACATAATAAATATTGCCCAACATTAGCCGTTTTTTCCTTGGACCTGCAGGGCTTCATCTGTTCCATTTACACATGCAGAATATGCCATCACACAGAGAATGTTCTGTTCCAGATGGAAAGATGCTATTCCATAAGTATGTTCCTACAGTTTCACATATTCCAGCTCAGTGATTCTTGTATTTGATGTGGAAGGTGAAGTGAGTTCTTGGAGAACTTGGATCAAGCATCCCTGTTTCTCCTGCTGCACCAAGAACTGACATAGCAGGCTTCAGCCATGCTTCCAACATGGATGAAAACATCCTGGAACAAGTCATGGGACATTGCTAACGTTACGATATTGTCATTGTTGCTGCTGCATTTATATCTCACCTTTTCCCCTCTTGCAAGGAATCCCAGATGGCTTGCATGGACCTCTTCCAACCCTGTGAGATAGATCAGGCCGAGAGTGAGTGACTGGCCAACATCACCCAGTGAGCGACATGGCCAAGTGGGAATGAGAGCCCAGGTTCCCAGTCCAACACTACATTCACCACACCACACCACACCACACCACACTGGAGTTCACGGTGTGCAAATTTCTCATGAGGCTCTTTTCCACTACAAAAAGTTGCCATGGGGTAAACGAATGTGCTTGCAAACCCTTCTCTCTCTCTCTCTTAACGTTCCCCCCACTCACCTATTCCAACAGCTGTTCCCTGATCTGTCTTGGCAGCATTTAAAAACACCACCACCTGGTAATGGCTCTCTTTCTCTTTCTATTTTTGTACTATGTGATCATAGGGTAAAGTGGAGGGTGTGTGGAGTTTTACCTTCCTATTTTGGGGGATTGGGGAAGGGTGATGGGGCAGAGATCATAAGAGAGGTGTACAAATGACCTAAGGCATGGAAAAAGTGAGGAAAGGCAGGATCTTGGGGAGATGGCCGCCTTGGGGTTGGCCCCTCAGCTCTGTAATAGCCTCCCCAGAGAGGGTCTTCTGGGTCCTTCCCTTTGCTCTTTTGGCGCTGGCTGAAGCTGTTTTCATTTGGAATTAACTGAGTAGGTCTCACAGGATCTTGAGCATGGTAGCGGTGCATAGATACCCTTCTTTAGTTCTGTCTCCTGGTTTGCCCTCTAATCTTGACTGTTCTTTAATGCCCACATCAGCCACCTCCCTTGCAACTGTGCCCCATAAGTTAGCCCTAACAGTTCTGCTCCAACTATTCCAACTCCCATCATTAGCTCCAAGAGGAATGCCAAAGAAAAGCTGGAGCCTTCCCCTCCCCTCCCCACACACAAGCACACACACCCTTTGTACTGAATACATTTTTCAAGCCTGACTTTCTGCAAACACAATGTTTTGCTGGAAGCATTAAAAGGCAAATTAGTACTCAAAGGATTAAAAGCTCATGTTAAATTGAAGACTACACTTGGCATAAACATTAAAAATTGACAGAACACCCCGCACATTAACTGCGTCGTGCTTTGTAATTAGCATTTAAAAGTAAAACATCATTTCCTTACTGTTTCCTACTTGTTCATTTATAATGCATTTACTAAAATGTGATTGCAAAGTGGAGGCATCAGGATTGTTTTTAAAAAATACGCTCACGTTTTGGAGAAGGGCCTATTTGTGTGATGCACAAAGAAAGGGAGGGGAAGGTCTCGAAAAACAGTGTTTTCAACGAAAATGCTAACAGAATGCATCAGCAGCAGCACGCAACTAAAAAAAAAGAAACCTGGTGAAAGCAGAAATCTGAACAAAAGTAGAAGAAATATTGTTCAAAGGTCTAAATATTTTTCTTATGAGAGAACGATAAGGTATCGGGACAGTGTTTTAAGGAGACTCAGAAAGTTCTAGGGTCTCCTTGTTCCCTAGTAGGAGTTCTGTTCAGGGTTTCTGCCAGTAAACTGTTTGTTTAGTCACAAAGTCATACCCAACTCATCACAACCCCATGGAAAACATTCCGCCAGGCTCTCCTGTCCTCCATCATCCCTCGGAGTCCACCCAAGCCCACACCCACCTTCCCCATGAGTCCATCCAGCCACCTCATCCTCTGCCGTCCCCTTCTCCTTTTGCCTTCAATTGTTCCCAGCATCAGGCTTTTCTCCAGTGAGTGCTTCCTTCTCATTAGGTGACCAAAGTATTTGAGTATCTGGCCTTCTAGAGAGCAGTCAGGGTTGATCTCCTCTAGGACTGACCGGTTTGATCACCTTGCTGTCCAAGGGACTCGCAGGAGTCTCCTCCAGCACCACAATTCAAAGGCCTCAATTCTTTGGCGCTCAGCCTTCCTTATGGTCCAGCTTTCAAAGCCATACATTGCAACTGGGAAAACTACAGCTTTGCCTATACAAACTTTTATTGCCTATACGAAAACTATAGCTTTGCAATATGTTGTCTAGATTTGCCATAGCTTTCCTCCCCAGGAGCAAGCGTCTTTTAATTTCTTGGCTGCAGTCCCCATCTGCAGTGATCCTGGAGCCCAAGAAAATAAAATCTGTCACTACTTCCATTTCTTCCCCATCTATTTGGCAAGAAAGATAGGATCAGATGCCAGGATCTTAGTTTTCTTGATGCTGAGTTTCAAGCCAACTTTTGTGCTCTCCTCTTTCACCTGCATCAAGAGGCTCTTTAGTTCCTCTTCACTTTCTGCCATTAGAGTGGCATCATCTGCATATTTGAGGTTGTTGATATTCAGTAAACCATCCCATCGCATTAGTACTTCCTATGAGACCTGCCTGTTCCACTTACTCTGCTTCCTGTGTTTCTTTTCGAAGTGCTATTCTGAGGCTTCTGTCCTCTTTGGAAAGTGCTGGTGATGGTGGCATCTTCCACTTTAGTTTTCTTTTCAGATTTTTCTTTGCTGTTCTGCAAAGCTCTCCAAGTGTGTTTTCTCCCTCTTGCTCTTGGGTAGCCCTATCTTGGGTCCATGCCTGTCAGCCATGAGTCAAGTCTAAGGAAGAATATGCTATGAAGTTATAAAAGAGTCCTTTTTGTGGCTGACTACAAGGTGGATTGCCTCAAATATGGAAAGGAGGATGAGCCACGAGGAGATGGATGGATTCCATCAGGGAAGCCACAGCGGTGTGTTGACAACAGCTGAGCATGGCTGTCCAAAACAGGACATTCTGGAGGTGCTCAGTTGAAAGGTTTCTAAATGTCAGCATGAGCTGTTGGACCTTCTGTGAAGCTCCTCCGTGTGGTGAACCAAGTTGCCTCCTCTCGGTGGAGTCCTGTCATGTGGCCAGGCTCACAGCCTTTCTGCACCTCCATGCTAAACATTTCTCTGTCATGTCAAGCCCTCTCTTATGTGTCACAATCCTACAAATGAGTGTTCTCTGTCCCTGACAGCCTTGCTTATCCCTTGTCGATTCAGGACTTTCATACAAATCTAAATAACTGACGACAGAGATTTGTAAAAGTGTCATAAGCTGGGAAGAGGGGACAGATCTCATAACAGCATTAAATGTAGGATTTGTTGACTATTTTCTTGCTTTCTGATATGATGCATGGGTGATCAACCTCATACCCTCAAGTGTAAATGTTGGAGTTTCCATAGAGTGTAAATGCTGGAGTTTCCGTAGAGGCCCAGAGCCAGAAGTGAATTCTAGTGTCCTGACATGGGCAGGAACTATAGTCAAGGTGGGACCGGACCCAGAAGTCCCAGACCCAGTCTCTGGAATCTCTCTTCTTCCCTATGTGCTGGCCCACCCGTTGAGACCTGAGGCAGAGGTCCTTCTCCAGAAGCCCTCTTTGAAGGAAATTAGAAGGGCCTTTTTGGCAGTGGCACCTCAACTGTGAAACAAGCTCCCCAGGGAGGTTTGCCTGGCACCGTTGCTCTATGCTTTTCAGTGTCAGGCAAAGACCTTATTTTCCCAATTTTTAAACAGTTAATTGGTTTTATCCTTGTTTTTATCATCATTTATCGGATGCAGTTGTTGTGTGTTGCTGTTGTTATGGTTTGCTTTGGTTTTTTGTTTCTTTGGTTTTTTTTGTAAGCCACCCAGAGACTTTTTAGTATCAGGGCAGCATGTAAAAACTTTAACGAAATGAATAAATAGAAGTGGTCAAGTACATCCCACAAGCTGACACAGTGACCGGATGGTGTCAAACACATACTTTGCCTTGACTGGCATTTGGCCCTGAACACGAATAACACGGAGAAGTACACTTAAAAGGCTGATTGTGCAAGGCTCAGCAATTTGCAGCATCCGATTGGAGAATGTAACAAACAAACAAACAAACAAACAAGATGGGAAAGCTACAAATCTTACAGGATGGCTTTAATGGACTAAAAGGCTCTCTTTCCAGCTTGGCAGAGCAGGGACCCTTGAGCAGCAAAATATTAACGACAGTCCAATTCTTCCACATTCTTCTGCTTTCTCTGTTTTCATTACTTTGGCCATTTTTAATTCCTGCAGCCTTTGCAAAACCAAACCCACTTTGTAAACCCTCCCTTTTATCCAGAACAGATTGCAGTTTTAAGCAAAGGCCCATAAACTGCAGGTTCAAAGAAAACTAAAGTGAATTAACATAAAATGCTGGAATTCTCATTTAGGCAAACGGCGAGGCAGTTGCTCTGCAAGCAATTTTAGATATGTGTGTGGAAAGGGGGAGATTTCAAATGGAAATAAAGTTGAAAGGAGTTGGGCAATCATGCTCGTTTTGTTCCTGGTAGGGACTCCTGTGCGCATCGCATCCCAGTGTGTCTGCAAGTTGTGCAAAAGGCACCATTGATTTGTCCAGTCGCCTCTTTAAGAATAGAAGGACACACGAGCATGAGAGAAATCATGCTCGATTCGATTGTCTCTCCAAACTGGAGGAAAAGGGTCTAATGAGAAGAGGTGTGGTGTGATGCATATCCAGACAGCAAAATCCTAACTTCACAGATATGCTGATGGGATCTGGCAGACCCAATATATGTGATCCAGCAATTATGGTGAATAGTTCCATGGAAATGTCTTTTCCACAGAAGCTCCACACTGGGTTGACATCTTCCATGGGAGGCATATTTAGTTAGTTATTTACTTATTATTTAAAGCATTGTATGCTGTCCTATTATATAAATATCTCAGTATGGCTTACAATGCTTTAAAAGAACAGTTTGAAACAACAACTTCCAATAAATGAATTAAAACAGAATAATGTGTAAAACAAACAGTAAATCACAAAACAAAACAAGCAACTGAACATTAAAAGTTATTGATTTTAAAATGCCATTTAAATAAAAAGGTTTTGACCTGGCGCCAAAAAGAGTATAAGTTCAGCACCAGGCATACCTCTCTGGGGAGCACATTCCAGACTCTGGGCGCCACCGCAGAGAAGGCCCTGCTCCAAGTTGATGACCTTTTTACCTCTTTTAGGGAAGGTTCCCGGAGCAGGGCCTCTCCCGCAGATCTTAAGGGGTGTGAGGGCATATAAGGAAGGAGACATTCCTTCAGGTAGCTTGGTCCCAAGCCATTCAGGGCTTGATAGGTCAAAAACAGAACCTTGAATTGGACCCAGACTTCAACTGGAAGCCAGTGGAGCTGATAGAGTAACGGCCAGTCCCCATCAGCAGCCCGGCAGCTCTATTCTGTTCTAGCTGAAGTATCCGGACCGTTTTCAAGGGCAGCCCCACATACAGCGCACTGCAGTAAACCAAGCAGGAAGTAATTATATACAGAAAGCATCATGCCTTTATGCAGATCCATAGTATGGCCATTCCTGGTCCATTCTGTAGAGTTCTGGTCACCATACCTCAAGGAAGATCCTGTGAATGTGAGGAAATGTGCAGAATAAAGGCCCTTGGGATCATCAGGAAGTTGTGAGGAAAGGTAGTGGCAGGAGAGAGCCAGGAGAGATACAGGAGTGCATAACATTGTGTATCGTGTGGAGAAAAAAGTGTGGGAAACATTTTTCTCCCTCCATTAGTTATGTCCAAGAACATTGCATGAAGCTGAATAGTGGGAGATTCAGGAGGTAAAAGGAAGGCCTTCTTCACCTCGTGCATTATTCAACCATGGAATGTCCTATCACAAGTTGTGGTGGCAGCTGCCAACTTGGGGGCTTGTTATTGTTTTATTAGGGGATTAAATATGTTCACGGAGGATGAGGTTACCCATGGCCAGTAGTCTTCATGCTTCTATGTGACCTCCAGAATCGGAAAGCATGGTCAGGAGGAGGCTATTTTGCTTCCATTCTCCTTGTGAGCTTCCAAGGCCATCTGCCTGGCCACCATATGAACAGAATGCTGGACTAGATGGACCTTTGGTCTGATCCAACCCAGATCCTCTTCGGTCATCTATAGATATGCTTCCATATTTACTGGGGAGAGATGAAGCCCTGTGGTGAGGTGCAGAACCACCAAACCATGACTGAATTTTAGACATTCTCCTTTTTAAGGAAGAATCTGTGAGGAGTCCACTGATAGAACCATGATGCAGGAGCTGGGAAGTTTGCTTGAAGGAGCAACACGAGCAACCCCTGGGGAGACGGAGGGGGAAGCTGCTCAGGGAAGCCATTTGGAAGCAATACAGAAAAGGCAAGATAATAGCAGAGCCGAGCATGAGAAAGAGATATACGACACCACATCAAACAGTGCTCAGATCACAGCTTTGTTAGATAACCAGCAAATGGTAGGATGGAGGTGGGGAAGGACATGAACAGTGGATCAATATTTTGCACAACAAAACTCCACTGGTTTCAGAGGAATATATTCTTGTTTCTCATTCATTACCCTTTACTTGTTAGGTCAAGTCCATGTTCTACAAAAACCTCAGTGCAGATTTTAAAAAAAGATTTATGTAGCTTATCCAGGAAGCAGATCTCTCTGCTTACCCATGTTGTTCTTGATGTTCTTGAAACAGATTCTGTATCTTCCATCCTTCCCTGACACCCCCTCTCCCCTCATTTCCCCATCCCCTTAAGGAGACCTCCAACCAGAGTTTAAAAACCCGTCCTAAGTTGCAGCTTTGATGCTGAAGAGCTGCAATCGGCCAAGAAGTCATTTTCACAGCCTTGACAAGGTGCTAGAGCAACAAACTATGTATGATAAAGCACTCTACTGGCACCAGAAAAAAATAATAATCATGATTGTCTCCCCCACACACCCGCCCCATTCCCCTTTTCACAAGAAGCCTTTTTACGCTCATTAAATGCAACCTTATCTTGAAATGACAAGTGCACCTAATCTCATTTTCTGACAAGCTATTCTGACAGCACCTTCCTTTTGATTTCGAAGACACGTAGCTAGACATATATTAATCTGTCAGTCATTGCCCCAGGAAGGTTGGGGGTGGGGGGAGGCGAATGGATGGTTCTGGGGAGATGGATGAATATTTGACAGAGCAAAAGGAACGAAAGAGAGACCGTCGGCCCAGCGCATCCCGATCTGTGTGCACTCCACACACAAGCCACAGAGTGTTAGTCACGACAATTATCACTTTTCCAGAAGTCCATAAAGAAGCTCCTTAGCAGCAGCTGCTGCACCTGTTTTCACTAGACCTTCTGCTTGTTCCACCAAGAAAAAGGCCACCTGGCAGATTTTTAAAAAAATAGATCTTATTCTCCACTCGGAAGGGCATGATCAAGCCACTGGAATGCAAATCCAGGTTCCTCAACAATGGTCTACTATTTTGTTTTTTTCTGGGAAAGTCACCATCTTTCTCCCACAATGCCCTGGGGCCGTTGAGGTCCACAGCAGAGTGGAGAGTGCCAAAGGCTGGGCAGGTTTCCATCCCCATCATTGCTGCTGTCACTTGTGGTGCTGTGGGAAATAAAAACAGAAAGCTTAGGAAAATAAAAGAAGGGGTGCTGTTCTCGGAGGAACCGCTGGAGAAGTTCTCCTCCACCTGGTGAAATCAGCCCAACAATTTCTCTGCCCACCGATAGGGCAGAGAATGCAGAGAAGCCACTTGACCATGCCGTGTTTCCATGCCACAAAATACCAAAACCAAAGATGTTCCCATGAATTAACCCCCGTGTCTCTCATCTCCCTCACTTCTCGTCTGCACATCTCCAAAGAACAGCGATCACGCAGACCGTGGTGGCATCTGGGTAGGATCAAAAAGGATGGGTCTTTCATTGCCTGAAGAAGTCTCCCACTCCATGTGGAGATTGAAAGGGCTTCTTAGGAGCAATGCTATGCACATTTACTCAGAGGTAACTCACTTGGAGTCCATGAACCTCCTTTCCAGGTAAATGTGTTTAGAATTGAATGGGACTTGATTCTGAATGGACATGCAGATGGTTCTATTGTTCATTTTCTGGTTTTGCATCCCTAAAACAAAATGAGTACTTTCAAAGAAAGAAACCCATCAAGTTGGAGGACACGTGTGTGGGTGTGTGTGCAGTTTAATTTATACATTTCTATTAAAAGAAAATTGGCACAGAAATGCATATATATGTGAATTATAACAATAATCGTAATATTCAATATAGTGATTTTCATATTGTTGTGATGTGCTGTCAAATCATCTGTGGCTTTTGGAGATGTTACGGATCTCCAAAATCTCTGTCCGAATTCTGGAAGTCTCTGACTTATATTTCCTATGACTGAGGCCCTCCAAAATGTCTGGTCTTTCAGCTCTTGTCCACCCAAGCCTGTGTGGAATTCATCCATCTCATAGTTGGATGTAGAACATCAACCATGTATAAATCATTCTAACTTTCTAGGACTTCACCTAAAGAAACAAACTATATTTCCTTCATGCTCATTCTCATAATCCCAGCCAAAAGTTTCCCTTTCCATGCAGAGGTGTTACCTCTAACTTCCAGAATGTCAGGCTCAAGGAAGTGCCATAATTCACCCAACAAGCTATGCCTTAAATGCAGAAGGCCCCAAGATCAGTGGCCAACATCTAGAAGATTAGTGGCCAACATCTGGAAGATCAGTGGCCAACACCCTTGCCTGAAACACGGAGCTTAAACACTGTTTACATGCTATCAACTACATTTCTATGCTACTCGTAGCCAAAACTCCCCAGGTGGTCATCATATTAAGTCACCCATCCAGGTTTCAACCAGGCCCGACCTTGCTTAGCTTCCAGGATTGGGCAGGATCAGGCACTTCAGGCTGTATGGAAGCTATACTATGCATCAGCTTGTACCCTAAGTCTTCTATGACCGGTGATCAACTACTCAAAATATACCTCTTCCACTGCATGAAGTGTTATGTCAAGCTGTGCAGTTTATGGCACATTAGAAACATAGAAACAGAGTGAGTCAGAAGGGGTCTCCTGGGCCATCTAGTCTGACCCTGCCTCTAGCCGGCTCTGCTCATGACATGCCCACCACATTGGCGTTCATGCTTATGGTTGAGATCCATTTGCATGAGAGGCAAAGAGTATCCATTCATAGCTATTGATGTAACTTCTGAGAAGACAGCAAGAGGCTCATGTGCAACATGAAACCATTCTCACCAATATTTTAGTAAGGTATCTTTCAAACACTGATATGGCGGGAGAAGAATTTGAAGCAGGGCGGGTTCAGAGCACCAACATCCGCAACCTTACTCTTCCGAGAAATGAGAAGGAGATGACCACAAGGTTTCAAACACTGCTATTATTTGGGGAAGACATTATTTTGGCTGGGTTGATTCATTTCTTTGGACCTCCCACTTCCCATTAACAGTTTAAATAGCAAAGATTCTTAGTAAGGTGGTTTGCCTTTCTAATTAAAGACTCCAGGCTGCACATTTCTCTGCTGTGAAGAGATTTGCTAAGATCTCATAAAAAATAAGCACCATTGAATTCAGTGGAGCTTTCTCCCAAGAAACTGCTCTGTAAACAGAACTGTAAGATAGACTAGCATTTGGTTGGTTTGGGATATCTGTGTTAACTTCTAGCTAGCAGGTATTTACTTATTCTTAAATTTTGCTTTTCTAACACAAATGATGTGCAAAGTGACTAACAACAATAAGATATGGAACAGAATACACATTTAGCAAAAGATGCTGTTGTAAGGAACCATCAAGGCATCCCTAACTTATGGCAGTGCCATGAAGGAATGTGCTCCAATGTCTCCCGTCTTTGGCAGCCCTGCTCAGCTCTTCTAACTTCAGCGCTGTGGCTTCCTTGATGGAGTCCATTCGTCTCATATTTTGCCTTCCTTTTCAGTTTCACCTTTGACTTTCCCTAGCATGACTGCCTTCTCCAGTGAAAGTATAGGGCCTAATTAATCAAAATAAAATCAATAAATTGAAAAAAAATGAATCACACCCACTAGATGCAGCATATTTCGGGAAAAGATGAGTCATCTCAAATGCCAAAAGGTGGTCTGAGGAGAACATCTGCTACTTTGGTGTGACATAAGTGGTGAAGTTGGGCTGGCTTCCTTTGGCAGGCAGTTCCAGAACGTAGGAACAGCCACCTAGAAGGCCTTCTCTCACTTTACCACTGTTGTACCTCTGATGATGGCAGGAGAAAGAGATCTTTCCTGGAAGATCTCGAAATGTAGGTTGGCCAAGATGTCAGATGTCTGATGTTTCTAAAAGACGTGGTCAGAAGCTGCCTGCACAGGTAATTTTCTCCTGGCCTCGGACACTGTGAGGGCGAATTGATCTACCTGGCCTGGCAACCAGTAGCCTCCTGGGTCTTGTAAGCAGGTGCTTTGGGGTGAAGGTGTTCTATTTTTCTTTGTATTTCATGGTTGCATGCTTAGGGCTATAGTGTGGTGGAAGGTGGTCAATGGGTTCAGGAGCTACTGCCTGTCCTGAGTGAGAAATGCGCTTCATGGGCTTGAGTTTTACGGTTGTATCTCCTGCTCAGGGTGGGAGCCTGTGGGAGGTAGAAATAGGATTCCCTCTGGATGAGGCCTAGGGTTGGAGATGTGTCAGGGACACTCCAAGTGAGAGGTGGCTGTGGGGAGAGGGTGTGAATGAAACGAAGGAGTTGGTCTCTTATGTGGTCAAGTCAGTTTGCAGACTGGATCCCCATTTAAGGCCAGTGGTTGCTCATAAGCACCAGCTGCAAGCTTGTGGCTGTGTTGAGGTGGTTGGTTTTGGACCGGTTGAAGAATGGGGCTGCCATACTAGTGATCTGGGGCAGAGGGAGGTGGAGAGGGCTAGCATTTCAGTATGGAATGGGTTACAGAAGTTTAGAAACTGCTCCCCTTCTGTCCCTCTTCCCTAGCTCTGATGTATCTGGTCTGCAGTAAGACTGCACCCATTTGTGCGTTAATGGGAACTGGGAGGACCAACCCAACATGTCTCACTGAGACTTGGCTGACCTGGCGCAGCTTTGCTCACTAGGCTACTGAGTGAAGCACCAACGCAGTGGGGTGGGACATTGCTGTGACGCATCAGGCTTCCCCTTTTGTCACCGGGAGGCCACTCTGCCTTGAAGCAAGCCTTGCGTGGCTGCGCCTGGCAGAGATGGCCTCACTGTGGTGGTGGTGGTGGAGGAGCCAGGAGAGAGGTCTTGGGTGCCTTTTGTTTCCATGTGGAGGCCGCCTCTGAAATCCTGGCCCAGAACTCTGTGGCCTCCATAACATCCTTGGCGTGGTCTCAGTTTGTCCCCGGAGCAGCACATGAAGCAGGACTTCATGAGCTGGTTTTCACATCAGGTTGTGAAGAAGTAGTCTGAAAACCAGAAGGGCATCAAAACAACCACATTGTCATGGGCAGATGATTTTGACCTTGTGACATTGTGCCTCTCTTACGGAGGATGTGTGTGGGGCAGGGGACATTTGGATGGTCCTCCTGCACTGACTGATGGAACCCAATGGATTTTGGAATGCTCTTGGTGGACAGAGCTGGCAGTCCAGTTCTGGTCCTTATCCCCCTCCGCAGTGGTGAAATGGAAAGACCAAAGGCTTGATCAGGCCAGGTGTCCTCTCTGGCACTGTAGCCATTCCACTCCCTGGAGCAACGGAGAGCCGTGTTGGCTGAAACAGCTTCAACACTGGCTAGAACACAAATGCATCAGACAAAGTGAAGGCAACCCAACATGCCCTGCAGTGCATCATCATCATCATCATCATCATCATCATCATCCCTATCCCAGTGTGAGCAGCCACTCCTGAAGAGTCTGTGCTTGATGATGATCACCCAGCAACAAATACTCCCTCTTAAGGTCCTTGAGAAGGTGGAGGAGGATCAACCTTTCCAGTCTGGATTTTGACCTGAGGATGGAACTGGGTCAGCCTGGTGGATGACCTTCGTTAGGAAAGTGACGAGGCCATGCAACGCGGCTCATTCTACGCAGTTGCTCACCAGCTTTTGATACCGTCAGCCACGGTGTCCTCCTGGACCAACTCCATGCACCATGCATTGGAGGCTGTCTACAAAAGTGGTTCTTCTCTAACCTTCATGAGAGATTCCAGAGACTAATGTTGGGTAACTGTTCCTCAAACCCATGGCAGTTGAGCAACGAAGTTCTGTGGGGGAGCCATCCTGCACCCAGTGTGACTTAGCCTGGACCAGATCTCACCAAAACTCAAGAGCTGGGCGGAATTATGGTGGTATCCTGAAGCACCTGCAGGCTGTTTCTTCACTGTTCTTTCCATCCAGCCATGGCTGGGGAGATTGCCAGGCAGGGGCTACCCAGCAGCTTGGTTGGAGAAGAAGGTTGTCTGTGACACCACAAAGTGGGAAAGGCACTGCTCCATGGCTCACCATCGAATCGGCCTGATGCCAAAAAAGAAGGATGACACCATTTCAGGAACAGCAGACAGATCCAGAGGTGGACTGAAGAACTTACGCATGTATAGCTGCTTTTTCCTCTGAAGGAACATATGTATTTATATCTGCTTTCTTGCAAGACACTTTACAGAATTCTCCTCTTAGTTTTATCCTCACAACAACCCTGTGAGGTAGGTTAGGTTGAGCACCTGCAAGTGGCCCACAATCACCCATTGACTTTCATGGCTGTGCAAGGACTAGAACCGGAGTCTCCCAAGCCCCAGTCGAACACTCTACCTGCTACACCACACTGTCTTTCTAAATATGAGCCTCTCCAGGCAGCGGATGAAGATTTTCTGCCCAGTGCAGAATGACGATGCAAGGATAAACTATAAATTTGAATGGAGAACCTATTTGAAGATCAGCTTTTGGTCCATCAGCTCTTGGAGGTTTCTGCAGTCCTCTTGATGGGAGAACAATGAACTTCTTTGTCACATATTTACAAGGGTGAAGTCTGGCTACTTGAACCCTTATTTGATGTGACTCAGTTTGATGCGCAGGGCATCTGTGGGG
The DNA here is from genome assembly GCF_004798865.1 of Varanus komodoensis. Classification (NCBI taxonomy): domain Eukaryota; kingdom Metazoa; phylum Chordata; class Lepidosauria; order Squamata; family Varanidae; genus Varanus; species Varanus komodoensis. The sequence continues at coordinate 14,295,603 of NW_025335587.1, forward strand.
AGTGGAAGAAGGGACTGAAGCATCAGCACAGCTGTGCCTTCACGGACACGTGGGGAGAATCCAGTGCTTTGCTTTGACGTGTTTCCTGGGAGGTGTGTGGGGAGGGGGGTACAGTTCTCTGGGCCAGGGCAGAGGCGTGAGTGTGCCCCCACCACTCCCAGAAACGCCCCTTCGGTCTGGGTATTATCCATAAAACTGTAAGCAAAGCCTCCATCTTCAGGGGCAGTGAGACTGAATATGCTGGGAAGGTACGATGGCACAGCGGGGAGGAGCGGCTGCTTCCTTAGGACGATGATCATCTTTCCCCGGCTTACCTGTCTGACGCAGGCCTCCCAGGGGCTCCATTCTTGCGCTGTACGAAGATGCCACTGGTGGAACTGGGTTGCCAGCCCTTCGCTTGGATCCTGCAGAGCTCGTGGACGTCCGCGGTTTTCTTCACCCACCGTGCTGGGTTTTATCGCGCCAGTGTCCCGAAAACTTCGCGGTGCTGCTTCTGGCCCTCCCCTCACAACCCCTTCCCAGGAAAAGACTCCGTCGAGGAAGAGCAGGCTGCGCTTTGGGCTCGGTAGCGCTCGGAGCCTTGCCTCCAGGCGCAGCCCCGGTCTCCGCGTTCGCTGCGCGAGTCCTGCGTGGAGCTCCCTTGTGCCAAGGCAGTCTACCCGGCAGGTCCAGATGCTGGCGCCCGCGGCATTGCCTCGGGCTCTGCTGCCCGGAGGCTTCCCCGCGGCTAGCCCCGCCAGGGTCCTTTCGGCGCTCCGTCCCGGCGGCGCGGGCTCCTTCCGTGCGCCCTTCTCCCGCCTTCCCTGCCTGGCCCCCTTCGGCTTTAACAATGGGGACGGTTCCCAGCGAAGCTCCGGGGCTGGGCTGGCGGGGCTGGGCTGGGCTGGGCTGGGGAGGTGCGCGGCAGCGGGGGCGGGCCGAGAGGCGGGGCAGGCGAGGCGGCTCGCCCGCCCGCTCCCGGGAAGGCAGACGGGCGAGACTGCGGAGCTGTCGGAGGAGCTGGGCGAGCGCGGGACGGGCGCCGCTTCCCTGCGGGTTCCTCGCCGCGCTGCCGGGCGCGGGGGCGCCGCCGCCGCCGCTTCGGGCCACGCCTGGCCCTGGATTATGGGATCGCCTTGCTGCCGGCGCGCCGCGGTGCCAATGGAATTCACTTGAATCGGGGCAGATCGGAGGACGGAGAGGCGGGCGAGCCGCCGCTTTGTGTGAGACCGAGAGGCAGTGGAGCTGCAGGGGCTGGCTGACTCCCCACCCAGCTCGGTCCTCTCTCCACCTCTGGTCGCGGAGCAGCCCCGGAGAGCACCTGGGCGCAGCCGCGGCGGAAAACGCCGGAACCTCTCCAGAGCGCGCGGTGCCAAACGGTCCCCCGCGCCCTGGGCGCACATGGTCCCCTTTGTCCTGCTGGCGAGGATCTCCCGGCGCGGCTCCTGCTTCCGACCCCGCGCCCCTCCCCTTTCTTCGCCGACTCAGCCTGGCTGCGTCTCCTTTTTCCGCCCCAACTAGCGAAGGACCGGCGATCGCTCCCCCTCGCCCCCTCCGCGATGGCCGCGCACTCCGGGATCCTTACTGGGAAGGACGCTCACTCGGACGGAATAGTTTGGTTTTTCTTTTGGGAATAAGCGCATCATTCCAGCCGGAGCAGAGTTTGACGGAGACTCCCCCGCTCTTTCTCTATTCTTACAGCGCCCCTCCCCAAACATGAACTTGGGGTCTGTCAATTGGGGTTAACCCTTTGCGCGACCAGGTAATTGGGGGTTTGCGGGGCAAATTTTGCACCCTCGTGCTGTCAGCGTCGCGTTCCGCGTCTCTCCGCTTTCCCCTTTGCTTTCTCCGTGGAATCTCGCACACTTTGTGTCTCTGTTGTGGGGAGGCAGCTGGTCTCCTAGTGCAAATGCGTGTGCCCGGGAGGGGGTGGTGGTGATCGTGCCTTCGCAAGATGCACTGAATTTCTCTGAGGCAGTTGCGGTTTTGATGGCATATTTTGTCAGAGGCTCACTTCCTTGTGGATGGATAGATGGATGGAAAAGGTTGGATGTGCCAGGAGCTGGCAGAATGGAGGGTAGGGAATGCATTTCGGTGACCTCCTGTGTTAAATGGAAGTGTGGGAAAAGGGGGCAAGGATGACACACCCCACCCTGTGTTAGAAGCTTCCTAAATCAGCCCTGGTCTTTGCTCATCGAAAGGAAAGGAAAAGATGCTTTCCTTCATCAGAAGGCGTGCTCTTGGATGGAAGAGTGGAGGCACAGCTCTTCGGTCCCAATTTTTGTGCTGAGATTATTAAGGGAGAGTTGCAGCTTATGGCCACAGGATTCTCTTGTTGGGTTTGGGACTTGGATTGGTATAATCTGGACCATGTAGAAGCATGACATCCAAGAAGGTACTGCTCTCTGCTGGGTGAACTCCAGGTGCCATTGGATGAGATTCAGAGCCCGGTTACTAGCAAGCCCCGCTTAAAACTAGTTGAGCACCAGGACTTAGCCCCCTTAGCCAGCCCGTCTTTATTCCACCAGGGCTCTGCTGGGGAAGGGGGAAAGTGATGCACAGGGCAATTCTGAGACTCGCCCTCCTCAGGCATTCGCTCGCTACTGAATCGCAAGGAGGAGCACGCTCTCCCAGTTGGCTTTTCAGGCTGGCTTTACCGGTGTCGTTTTTATCCGTCCGTGTATTGCTTTTCCAGCATGCTGTTCTTCAGTGGCACTAAAGGTGGAGTCTCTAGACTTCCCAGATGCTCTCCAGACCCTGGGCTGCTTGGCTTAGCTGCTCCAGCATTCAGCACCTTCAGGTCCTGGCCGCCCAGTCCCAGGCCAGTTCGGAGCCTGCTGCTCCCAAGCATGCCCAGACCTTGCCCCCCGAGCGTGCCGACGTGGCCACGAAGCAGAATCAGATGCAGCGCAAGCAATGGCTGAGTGTTGCCCGTTGTTCTTGCTAAACCTCTCTGCTTGCCATCTGCAGTTTTCTTTCCACCTTCACCGCCTGCTTAGCTACCCCCTGGGTCGCCCTGTGAAGTAGGTGAGGTGGGAAGATGCCAACTGGCCCAAGGTCACCCACCAAACTTCCTTGCTGAGCATGGATTTGAACCCAGCTCTGCATACCCTGAGCCAAGTATCCAAGCCCTACATTGGACTGACTTACCATGACTTGGATGGACCGTAAGTTGCCTTCTCTGCCCCATAGTGCAATGGGTACGATTGTTCTCCTTATCTGTGTGGATTTTCTTTGCTATCCCGCCTCAGCTTCTGGTCTAGGAGGTTCTTAGCAGGTCAGATTTACAACAGGAAGACTGTAAAGGGATTGTAACAACAGGAAGATGTTTGAAAAGGAAAAGAAAGAACAGAGGGACAAAAGAAAGAGAGAGAGAGAGAAAGAGGGAGAGAGAGAAGTCTGCAGGTGGGGCCCACTGCCCCCCATCTGAGCCTGATTGTAACATGGTTCTGCTTTGCAGCTTTCAAAGCTCTGGGGGGAAATACACAAACTATTGTCTCCAAGCAGTTTCAGTCCGGTGGGTTGGAAGAATCAGACAGTGTCTGGGAGAAGAGGGACGGGCTGCTTCCGCTCTCTCCAAGGAAGATGTTGCCTCCAGGTTAAGATCACAAGCAGTTCCCTGCATTGGGAGCATGAATGGAAAAGCATCTGGGCTTGCTCATGCCGCCCAGGGCCGAAGGGATGCGCGTCCCGCTGCGTCCCGCTAATAGGCTGCAGCGCGCAGACCCTATCTTCTGCTGGTGCAGACTTCCTTCATGCAAAGCAGTCTCTCAGCCCCTAATTATGGCTCGGAGGATTCCCCCGCCCTCCGCTCAGGCGGGAGGTGACTGGAGGGATGGATTCAAAAGCCTTTCATGTCGGAGCCGATGTTTTTGCAAGTGCTTGGCCACAGCGTATGCCAAGAAACAAAAGCGCCAGCCCTTTCTGTCTGGACAGGAAATATTTTGTGTAATACATCCCCCTGTATGACAATAAATTCCTTGATGGAAAAGCGAAGAAAATGCTGCCTTTGCCCGGAGGTTTGCTGACTTCTACGTTTGAGTCCAAGAAGGCTGGGAGATGCGTGGTGGCTGGAAGGCTTAAAGAGGTGGCTGAGGAAAGTGTGTGTGTGTGGGGGGGGGAGCTCCTTTCTCTTCCCCCAGCCCTTGTTCGTGCAGTTTTCCCCGCGCAATCGCTGAGGGGCTCATCCTTTGTGGGAAGAGGCACCAGACTGAAAGCATGCTTTGCCAGAGCCATGCATGTCAAAATGTATCTAAAGTTGGCACCTGTACATAGAAATGCACTTGGGAACCTGATGGAACACGAGCATGGCTCTTAATCGAGAGGAGATGGAATCAAAGCCCCGTGCCCCGAAGTGCCCCATCTGAAACACTTTTAGAGGCTGGTGCCAAATCAGAGCATCCAGAGAGAAAAGGAGAAATGGTCTGCTTTTTCCCCAACCCGCTCAAAGGGGCATTTGATTCATGGCCATCTGTAGATTTCTGTCTGCTCCTGCCTAGAAGAGTGTAAACATCACAACTGTTGCTTTTCTGGCAGTCGTCTTTCATTCCCCCCCTTATTTTTCTTTGCTTCTCCTTTGGGTTTTTTCTAAAGCGAAAGCCATTTGTGGAATGCTTATCTTGACTTCTCCACTTGCTCTTAGCAGAAGAAAAGAGGAAATACCGTAATTAAAAGGGCTGCCATTACATTCCCTTTTTGACCGAAGGAGGAAGCAATCGGTTTATTTGTAAAGGAGTGATCAAACACACCCTGTTTTGATCCACAAAAGATCCAAGCAGAAGGGGCCAAGGGGTGCTCCCCACTTTGGGTGCGCCTGGCTTTGCCCCCCTTGAAATGATCAGAGAAGTTAGTTTCAATGGCTACCTGACACTCATTTGATGCAGTGTTCTGTCTCATGTCGCAACTAGTGAAGATTGTTAGCATTATTGAGACCTTTCTAGCCATGGCTGTCACCGTGTTCCACAGGTAAATATCTCTTTTCCCAGTCATTCACTCTCCTTTCAAACTTGAGGGAGATCCCTGTTTTTCCTGGAACAGGGTAACTATTTTAGACCTTACATTTAACATACTGAAATAGCACCAATATTAAAATAACTTCAGTCCATAGGTGCTCTTAAAACCAGCTGGGATTGGGGTGTATATATAAGACGGTATGGTGATGATAGGGAGAAAATGAAGATGCATTTATGGGCAGGATCAGAGATGTTGGATTTAAACGGGCAAGGTGGCATGTGGTATAGAAAGCTATTCTGCCTACATGGGTCCAGTTGAAAGGAAACAGGAGAGAAGCCACAAGAAATGCCTCAGATTGAGTGAGTGATATGTTTGCTTTGCTCTCTGGAGCAAACATGTTCTTCCTCTTCAGTTTGGTCTGTGTGGGTGACGAAACCTACTGCTCATTTGCAGCTTTCCATCACAGCAGGTAATGCACCCAGTGTAAACAGGGCTTGGCATCAGAAAATGGATTCCCAGGTCACATCTCCTAAAGACAAGGCACATTAACCTGCTGAAGTCCACTCAGGATTATTAAGAAGTGACCCCCCTTAGAGCTCAAATGAAGAGCTACAAGTCAATAAAAGACCTGCTAACATTTTCACTTTGCACCTCGAGATGGACTTCTGTGCACAGCGATTCGGATGTAACACACTGGAACTTGCTCTGAAATAGAAACATATCACATCAACAAACATTTAGCAGTTTGTATCTGTGTTTATATCCTATTTACAAATGCATCCACATGCATTTTTATGGTGTTCCTATGTTCTGTATAGCCAGCCTTTTATGTTAACCAGCCTCACACCAATTATGCAAAGTCTGTTGCAGTCTTCCACACACACAAAGCTGTTTAAAATATTTTGCTCCTATGTAGCTTCCATACAATACCTGCACTGCTTTCTTGCGCAGAGCACATTTGTTATCGGGTGGCTTAGAAACTGAGAATTAAATGACCATTTCCTCCATTCCGGGGAACCGTTTCATGTTAGGAGATAGATGGTCTGTCTCAATCAATGCTGTAACCTGGGAAGTTCCAAACCATACTGGGTTTGGACTCAGGCTTAGGAATGCTTTGAGTAGACCCATTGAACTCAATGGGGCAATGAAGCCATTGACTTAGGCCCACTGATTTCAATGCGACTCATTTAAGCATGAATCTAGAGCACTGTAGACACTGCAGAGTTGTTCAGTCTGGACCCTGAAGCCCAACTTTAGTAGGTGAAATAAGAGAACCCAAGTGGTGGATGAAAATTCCATAGAGACTGCGTCGTGCCATGCCTGACCAGAGTAGATGGCGGGCTACATTCCCGTGTACACACACCTCGTTATATGTGGTATGGCTAATTTTCAAGCACACAAAAAGTTGGAAGGGAAGGATCTCATGTCTTTTTCTTAAAAAGTCACTGCAGCCTAGTCTTCATCACTGGAAAAAAATATGCCGCATTTGAAAATATGGTTGCAATATGCTGCTTCTTCATACGTTTGCTAATGGCGATTGAAAACCAGCGGTAGCCTTCAGCCTGTGATAAGTTCCTGAAGCATAAAGGAAGTCCCCAAAGGGTTGCGTCCTTGGCATGCGCTGGGGGGGCGGGGGCATGTTTTGTCCATGTCAGCAGACTGGCAGGGTGCTTACCCTCTGGACAAATGTTCAGAAATGCATTGGAGTTTGGGTTTCAGTGTGCATACATTGGCTTTGTCAAGACTCTGTGTTTTTCAGTGTCGCTTTTCTCTCTCTGTAAATATATCCTTAGAAGGGAGATCAGTGTTAAAAGAGCTGTACGATAGAGAACGAATTAGCATTTCTGCATAAACAAAGCCGTGGAAGCTTGGGTTTTTTCAGAGCTGATGTAATCAATGAGAATTACATCTTGGGAATGCTTAGAAATAAATCATGCCATTTTGGGAGTTGCATTTGGCGTTGGCCAAGAGTAATCTGAGATCGAGACAGTGAGCACAATCTGCCCCTGGGCTTGGTGACTGCCCCATATTGGCAAAAGGGATCCTCACAAATATGAATCATGGTAGCTTCTGAAGAAGAAAAAGAGGGTATGTGCAGCTTGAAATCTATATCCTCATCCAACTGAGCTACCAACAACCTGGGAATTGTGGAGTTTAAATTCCCTCTCACCTGTGACTGGGTTAACGTGTCTCAGCCCTACCGAATTCATCTCCAGATTGTCCAAAGAGACCATTCTGTATTCCTTCTTGAGCTCTGCTTGGACAAAGAGTCGAAATGCAAATTGGTAGATCCTGCTTCTTGGAAGGGATCCGAGTTTTGCATGTCTTCCTTGATTGATTAGCGGGTGCTGTTAACTCAGAAATGGAACAATTAAGAAGCAAAGCCAGGGAAATGCACGGACTTCACTTCCGTGGCTTAGAAACACCCAAGGATGGGTGCTGCAGGTGATCAGACACGACTAAATAGCACCATCTGCTGGACATTTCGGATGAGAGGCTTTTCCAGGGCTGTCTTTTGTTTCCAACCTCTTCCCCACCCCGCACATCATTTCTATCTGCCTGGGACTTGACCAACATGTTGTACTTTGTGCTCCCTGAAATGCAACCCAGATTCTCTTTCCTTGTTTTGTTAAATTCGACTGACCGGTCTAACTGCTTTTTCATTGTTCTTTCTAGGGATCTGATGCAAGTTCCGAAAAGTTGTTCAACACAGTAGCAAACAAAGGTAAGCACGAAGTCCCCAGTTCCGTTTCCACCTTCCCCGTCCATCATGACACGCAGTGCACCTAGGTTGGCCACTGACCATTTTGAACAAGATTTTTGTCCTGAGAGGCAAGATTTTGTGCAGCTCTTTTAGTTTGGTATCTTGAAGCACTCCTTTTAAATTGCTGGGTTGAAAGCTACATTAAAAACAGAGTAAAATTCAAGATGAATTCGTCAGAGACCAAGACCGTTACAGTGAGAGAGTTTCCAGTTTGAGCTTAGTTCTTGCTGGCTTTTGAAATGTTTTAATGCAGTTGTTTCTCATCAGCTTGAAATATGGGTATAAAATGATGAATCACCCGTTTATATGGCAGGCATTGGCTGTCTGCGTAGCATTAAAGATTCACATTCTACTCATCAACTGCAGCTTTCTCCGTGTGGGGGGCTTTGCAATGCCACAGAACACTTCTAACGTGTATTATTTTGTTAATTCCTTCCCAGCAACTGTAAATGTGCGTGTGTGTTTTTCATAAAAAGGAAGGGGACTTTTTCTTTTTAAAAAATGTTCAGTTTTTGCTCCTGGTGCTGTGGCTGTTGGGAAGATATTTGCATGAGATGGATAATTTATGTGTTTATGTTTGAGTGGGCTCCAACTGGTTTTTATACCGATTACCAAAAAATGAAACAACAAAACCCAGTAGAACAGAAGTTCATGTTTTGTGGAACAAATCCGTTGATCACAAAAGGTTTTGTTGTGAAGCATGCTATCAGGGGAAACTTTTCTTAAAGAGAGGCTACAGCTTAATGTTGGAATACCAGCTGTATCCGAATCCCAGCTGTAGGACCAGCTTCAAAACTCAGGTCCTCCAGAGATGAAGAGACCTCCCCATCCCTTAACGAGCTATGCCTGGAATGCCATCGCATATCAAAGGGACCAGCTTTGGCAAGGGGCAACCACAAGGACGATGTGTTCATGTTTCAGGACTGGGCTGAATGGGTCAATGGTGTGATTTCCATGCCAAGATGCTCTGAGCACAGGTGTCCCACCACCAGAACCTCAGTGGTCACATCCCTTCGAAGCACACACATGCCTCCTGTACCTGAAAGTTTGGTTGTGTAGGCCAACTCGCATTTGCACATGACTCTTTTTGCAGCATTGATTCCCTGAGCACTTGTGTGCTCTTTCTCTCTCACACACACACAGACACATATGAAACATACACCCCAGAGAGGTTCTCCTGGCTCCAACACTTCATCCTTTTTGGCGCCAGGTTCAAACCTTTTTATTTTCCTAGTATTTTAAGCTTTGAGTATGATTGTAATGCAGGGCTTTATTGTTTAGAAATTAATTTGAATGCTGATGCTCTACTCTGTTTTATTGTAAGACCATCCCAAGCCCTCGGTAAAGGATATAAAAGTTTTAAATAAATTAAAATAAAGTAAAAAAAATAATACAGAAATGCTCACAATTCAAAGGCCAGATCCATATTTTGTCCTAACTATTTGAAGCTGTGATTTGCGTAGTGTAACTCACCTTAATACTTACCTGATCTGTTTTGGGTGGGGAATCCACATTAGAAAATGGAGAAATTGCCCCTGTTTACTGTTTCCGTTGCAAGCCTGAAATGGATGGTCTCATGATAAGTATTAACATTACTGAGAAGATGGCAAAGGCCATTTGGGAATGGTACTTCAGGAAGTGCAGGGAGCGAGACCCAACACTTGAGATTCGGTACAGGCGTAAAAAGTCCAAAGAGAAGGACCATGCGGGCAAGCAGGAATGTGCTGAGAAGGATGAAGATCCAGGAACTCGCCTTAGAGCAGAGTTGCAGCTCAGAACAGATGTTAATATGCAGCAATGGCTTGTCACCCTTAGGGATCCTGGGAAAGCTTACAGGGATATGGGTATTTGCTGGGTGACCCTTTCTTCCCAGTTCAAACTAGACTGCCTCTATTTCTTTGCTGGGGCCCTGCTTTGAAAAGCAGACCTGAGGAAAAATCAGGGACCAGGGTAAAAGCCCTGACTCATCTGAGCATGGGTAAAAACAACTCGGGGGGCGGGGGGACAGGTCTACCATGCTCTCACAAGGCTGCATTCATGGAATTTTACAGGCAGCCTGCTTTGATTTGTAGTTCTGTTCTGTTCTATTTTCCCACATGTCTTTTTCCTACCATAAAGCACCTTTTAAGCAGGCTGGGGAGATGGAATGATTGTTTACTGGTAGCACTAGGAATTCTCTGTCTGGAATCCCTTTTGGTTAATTTCTGTGTTTTATTTCTAGAGCTGAGTGGCGTGGCTACTGATAAGGTCGTGAGCAGGTTTTTGCAATGCTTGGGGCAAACTCAGAAAGGGCCCTGGGGTACTCTGAGAAACATGGAAGATAACCTTGAATTCCTCTTCTAAAACAGAGAAGTATAATTCTTCCCTGTTTAGTTTTTATTTTTAATAAGGGGGCATCCCTTTTGAACCTTCAGAAGAAAAACGCTTTGGAAACAAAATGAGCCTTGTTCTCTGACTAAAACTGTTGGGTCTGAGGAAGAAATCAGTTGCTTGATGTTTAGGAATATGTGCAAAGATTGCTTTTATTTAAAAATGCCAAGTTGTATTTTTAGGGTGTGGGTTGTTCTCTGGTATTCTGGTGTTTCAGGGGCTTGTCTCTTAGAGGCTTCTTTTTAAAGTACGGGCAGGGCTTTTGTGATCCGCAGCATGTTCCCCCATCTCTGTTTAGCCTGAGGAATAGATGCAAGGTTCGAGGGGAGCACACTCATTAGGTCTGTGATCCTCTCTTTAATTATGCGGCTCCTTCTGAAATCACTTTGATGTATATTGAATTATATCTATTTTTAATTGCATAATGAACACTGGTCCTGTTTTATATATTAGCATCTCTTTGAAGTGCTCAATTGAGGGATTTCTCCCTTTCTGTCTTTTAAAAGGGGGTGGGGAGAAGGGAATAGGCAATAGAAATGCTAAATAGATTTGTCGTGGCACACACAAATGAGTTGAAAGGTCAGAAACGGGCAGGCATGCACAGGGGCACTGGAGATCTGTGAGTTCAAGCAATTCAACCCCCCCCCCACCCAATGTTATCTTTGAAAGCTCTGGTTGAGTTGGAACGGCCATCTTCAAAGCACACCCATTTATCATGGAAGCTTCCCAACACTCAATGTTTTGACCTGCAGATCCAATGATGAGTGAAAAGAAGGTCCCACCGTGTAAATCAGGAATGGCAAAATCCTGTACATCCATTTGGAGATGTCCAACATGATATCAAACATCAGCCCCTGCATCACTGAATTATTCTTTCCCCCCAGATTTGTGGAAGGCATTAAATTGCATCCCTTGGAGGGAAAGAGGGAATCGTTCCACTGTTGCAGGCTCTCCTAGGGAATTTTTCTGAATGTGGTGTCTTTTCTGCTCGTGCTTTGAGAAAATTTGGTGATGGTAAAGTCTGGAAAAACACATGGTCAGCTGCTGTTAAGATAAGGCTTCTTCTGCTGCTTTGTGTCTTAATTTGCTGTACGGTTCTATCAGTTGAGGAACGGACAGTGATGGATTGCCAGGGATGGGTCTCTATTCTTCCTCCGTTCCTTCCTCCCCCTCTCGTCTTTACCCAAACACCATTCCAGCCTTCTTATTTTGTTTATGTATTCAGTGTGATTGGTGGCGTCTGTGGAGTTGTGAATGAACCTTGCTTGACAGAGGCGGCTTTCTTCTCCCTCCTCTTTGGGTTTTCTTCTGTGGCAGTTGGTTTAGTTCCCATGAAAGGTCTAAGGAATCTTTTGTGTTGCCTAAAGTCAACATGGGCCTTTCATAGCTTTTCTTGTGAAGCAGCAAATCGGCTTTTTAGCCGGATGGTAGATTATGTCTTTACCCCTGATTTCCATCCAAATGGCAGCTTTTCTTCTTGCCCTCTGCAGTTCTCCCTCTTTGGGCTGCATACTAATTCCTTTTGGGACCGTGGATGATCGAGGGAGAATCAGTGTAAATCCAGGCACTTCAAACACTGCCTGACTTGTTTTGTGGTTTCGAAGAAGAGAGTGGCTTTATTTCACCTTTTAAAAGCCACATCTAAGGCAGCTTTCCCCAGCCGGGGGCCTACCAGATGTGTTGGACTACATCCCCCATGATCCCAGCCATTGTGGTGGATAATGGGAGTTGTGGTTCCGTTGGAGGACAGCTGGCTGACGAAGGCTTTGTTTTGTTTTTAGTTAGTGTTGAAAAGTACTAGCACTCTTGTCTGGAGACAAGCCTGAAGTGAGATGAAATGGTTTGCCCGGGGCAGTGTTAAGTCCCAACCACCGGGGATTGTTTGGATCTAAATAAAATAATAAAGGTTTCCAGGCCTGTCCAGGAGAACTTGCATTCAACAGACACCTGCCTGGAGCTTGTGTTCCTCCAAGACAAACTCATACTGGAATCTGCTGGTCTATAGATGACTATTGATCAAGTTGCTAAATAAAACCTTCAGGTTTCTGGAGCTTCTTAGTACTGGTTGCTGCAGAGCAACCGTAGGGAAGTCCTCTTGTCTGGTTGTTCCACTTGCGGTTTCTCAGAAACATCTGGTGGGACAATGTGAGATGGACTGCTGGTTGATTCAGAGGGATCCTCTTTAGCTTCTTATGGTGCTTGATGGTTGGGAATGGAGTCTCCCCAGAAAGAGGCAGTAGTTCTGACTATCAAATGACCATGCCAGTAGAGGAGGGTATGGAGTTTCCATATGTTGCTTGTGAATCACTGGAAACACTCCCCATCATCCCCTCCTCCCATGTATGTCTTGTGCAGTCCATCATCTCTTGTGAATGGCATCCAGACTCCTCTCTGACCCTTTCTGATGGTCTTTCAGACCTAACTTGCACCCTTCCTTTGCTGGAGCTAAACATCTCCACAGTCGGGCGTGGGAGAACACTGGCAACCTGGATCTGTCCCTAGACGAGGGATGCAGAAGCTCAGGCCAAGGGGGAAGTCAGCCTCCCTGGGTCCCACTCTGACCCAGATAGCTCCACCTCTTTCCTTGTTGCTTCAGCCCTTCCCTGGCTTCTTGCGCAGACCCCTCACCTCATTCCAAAAGCTGAAATGCATCCCCCGCAGCAGAGTTTCTGGCAGAAGAACCCTGCTGCTATGTCCTGGCGTTACTCCTTTTGCTTTGCTCTGCAGACTGCTGGAATGTGGGCCCAGAGGGGTTCTCCAGAGTGGAATCCTGTCCTCTTGCTGAAAGAACCCAACACTCCTAGTGTGGACGGTACCAGGTGGAGTGGATCAATCTTTGACTAGATGCACAGCCACTGTTTGTGCCCTTCTCCCTCTTCCTAGAATCCTAGATCTTCACAAGAAGCACCAAATCCCGTGAAGGGGTTGCCTTTCCAATAGGGTGAGCTGCAAAATCCATGCAGGTGTTATTGCCCATCTGCTCCGGCTACCAGGTTCTGGGTCTCCTCCAGGTGCTTATTGAGCTCAAAATCACCCTGCCCAAAGCTGACACACCCAGAGGGGTTGTGGATGAAAGCTCCCCAAATCTGTGGCCAACAGTGGCCGTGTAGACTGGAGGGGAGGGGCGTTGGAGGCCAGCTGCCATAAACGGTTGGGGTTTTGTGTACTTGCAGAGTTCCAAGATCGGGGGAGGAAGCGTTCCTTTTGGCAAAGCCACTTAATGAAGATTTGGTGCAAAGCTTTCCCTGGAAATAGTGTTTGGATTTCCCTACTCAGAGAAGCCAACGTAGCTATATTTTTGCATGTCTTTCCTGGCTGAATAAAAACTTGGCTATTTGAAGGCTATTCTTGGGATACCTGCGGCTGGCTGGTCGCGTTCCTCCTGGGATGACACGAGTAAAAACAAGACTACACAATTATCTTTCTCTTGAGTTTTCTTCTGAGAACATTCCTGCTGGATTTGACCCAAGGGTTGCAATCCCAATAGTGGTCAATCCCAGATGTTTCTAGGCCATCCACAAAGAGGGTATGAAGGCATCAGTCCCTCCTCCGTTTCTCTTCCCCAGGGACGTTTAGTGGCATACTTGGAAAATGAGAGTATTTATTTATTTATTCATTTAAAAGAGTTTAAACTGGCTTTTGGGAAGCATTTAGCACCAAATGCAGGCAGTAATAAATATTTTTTGAAGGTGGCTTTTGTTTTCCTCAATAAAGCAGTGATGAGACAATATGCATCTCCTCCTCCTCCTTCATGAATTTGTCTTTGTAAGGCCTTCTAAGGTGGGGGCCAAAAATCCAACATGGGGGCTGGCTCTGTTGATTGACCTCCATTATGAGAAGCACCTTTTCTTTGAACTCCGCTGTCACTGTGTTTGACTATACAAATGTGAAAGAGCTTGTAGGTTATCATGCCTTCTCCAATGTTGTTGTTATTACCATAAAGATGCATAGTTGAAAAGTGTGTGTGCATGTACGAAGATATGAAGCTTTATTTTAAATCGTAGGCTAGCAACCCCAGTGGAATGGCAATGGTCTAATATTAGGAATAGTCAAAATAATTTTTAAAATGCACAAATTAATCAGGGATGTGTCTTCTGAACCAAATATTTGCTCAGATGTTTGACACCTGTCAATCGCGTGAGCTCCTGCCATGTTCCATTCCAATGCACACCGTGTCATTTTCTGTGGTTTACTCAGAGTTCAAGTACAGTGTTTCTGTCACTGAAATAAACACTCATCAGCACTGCAAACTGTTAAGTGCAAAGCTCGTGCATTTTCATAAATAGATGGAGAGGGTCTCTTAAGCCAATCACTTCATTGTCAGCCAGATGAAACGTTCAGTCTGTGCTTCAGGGTTACAGTTTCTTTTTGATCTGGATCATGTTTTGGTTGTGTGAAGGTTTCCTGATGCTCAGATTTATTTACGGGAGGTTCATGCAAACTTTATAAATCCGTCTGCTCAAGTACATCAGCCAGCTGTGAGCAAGATGATCAGGAGGTTGTGGTTATAAAAAAAAAATGTAGGATTTAGAAGTAGTTGGATACCAGTTTTTCTGGGGCCTGGAATAGCAGCAGCAGCAGCAACAGCAGCTGGTTCTCCTGCTCTGCCTACAGGCTTTCCTGAAGGCAACTCTTTGGCCACCCTGGGATGCCACGCTCAACAAACTTATGGTGTGGTCCAGCAGGATTGCTGTTGTGTGGTCTTGCCTTCATCCATTCAGCATTAGAAAATGCATGAAGGGGGCCAGATTGCTATGGGGGAAAGGTGGGGAACTTTGCTTGGCCTTTCCTGGTGGCTAAAAGACAGAGAAAGGTGGTCTCCTGGGCTTGGTTTAACTCTGTACCTCGTCGGTGGCCGAAGGACATATAGCACTGAAAACAGAGCGTGTTTGCTCTTTAGTTGTCTGACTGGGAGGCACGGCGGGATTCTTACTGGAAACACAGTTAGGTAAGACTGATTACTTCAGCTTTCAACTGGGACCAGAAGGAACCCTTCTCCTTTCCCCACAAGGCGAGGATGCTTCCCAAAATTTCCCATTGCTTCCAAAGAATGCTTTTTTTCAAGGACACCTAGCTGCATAAGACTACTTACCCCAAGAGAAGCCAAGAGAAGTGTGTGTGTGTGTGTGTGTGTGTGAGAGAGAGAGAGAGAGAGAGAGAGAGACTGTTATTGTTTTATGCCAACTCATGGCAACTCTATTACGGGTAGACTTCCAAAATCTCCTGTCCTTGACAGCCCTGCTCAGCTCTTGTCAACTCCGACGTCATGGAATCAATCATCTCATAGTTAGTCATCTTCTGCCCTTGACTTTGCCTCACAGAATGGTCTTCTCCAGACAGATCTGCTTTCTCAGAGTAAGGCAGTCTCCATCTCATCCTTTTTTCTACCAGGACAAAGTTCTGGCTTGAGTTTGGCCTTAGTTCAAGGATAGGCTGGACGTCCACATGGTGGGCATGTCATGAGCAGAGCCAGCTGGAGCCGGGGGTCAGACTAGATGGCCCGGGAGACCCCTTCTGACTCGCTCTGTTTCTGTGTTTCTATGCTGATCCTATCTTAGGTGTGAAGATAGTGGTTTTACCAATCTAACTGCGCAACCATAAATCACCTCAGCGTTTTACCTTTATTCACTGGTGGTATTTTGTAATTCGTTATCATAATGTATTCTTTTCTACTCCTTGAGCACCTGGAGCAGCTTACAAGCAAAATTCATAATGCAGTAAGCCCACGCGAAGCAACCCTGCTGAAATTCCCTGGGTAAAACGATCACTTGTTAAAAACAATGGCCATGCCAAACAGCAACCAAGTCAGCCTTTGCAGATTTGCGAACTATTTGCAAATCATGTCTGAAAGACAACTGGGAATAAGTACCAGATTTCTAACAGGGAACCTGGTGAATATCTGTGGAAAGAGCTTGTGGATATAGAATGGCCTTATGTTTGCCTCCATCCAACTGGCCCTCAGTCCTGACCCCATTTCCTTGCTGGCTTTCTGTATTTTGCAGCGAGGCCAAAAGAGGTCCATTTTGGTCTCCTCAGAGCAAGGCTGTTGTGTCCATACACGTGGTTTTGCAAACTCCAAGCTTGACACGGCTTTTTTCCAGCAATGGATTTCCTCTGGTTACTCTTCCACCAAGCCCATTTGTAGAGCATCCTGGTGACAGGAGCAGGCAGGTGGCTTTTCGCATCTTAGCTGGGGATTTCTCCAGCTCCTTCAGAGTCACCACGCACCTCTTCATTGAATCTCTGACTAATGCCATCTTCACACAGTCACTAATTTTTGGTAGGTGACCTTCTGCAGGCAAAGTTTAAGTCGAGTTATATCCTTTCCTTGCTGTAATCATGGGTTCAACTGTTCCCTGGTGAATATTCATGTGCTCTCTGGGAATTTATTTTTTTGCTATTACCCAACCCTGATTGATGCATCTCTACAATTTATTGATTGATTGATTTGCACACATATTTATAGGCTTCCTACAACTGCCGAGACCTTCCTAGGCAGCTTACAATATATTAAACATATTAAAACATAAAGAAACACATCAAAACCCCATTAAAACACCAAAAAGATTAAAACATCTACAATAACAGTATAAAAAGGGCCACAGCATTCGGGGCTAAGCATTAAAATTTTTCTAAATATTTTCTAAAATTGTACCCCGAAGTTATTTTGGTCTTCATTATGCTATTTGTTTACTTGTGCATTGCAACAGACCTTGGGCTCTTCCAGATCTCAGATTTAAGCTGAGATCATGTGGCACTGGAATGGCACGCAGGTGGAATCCACGCATTCTGCATGACTTCTGGTGGAAGTGGGCTGTTCTAGTGAAAAGGGGATGAATTTTTATACAGCCCCAAGTTTTTGTTTACTTTTGTGTTACAACCACAATTTTGCAAATTTATGCTATTGAGAGTCTAGGGTACACCAGGCCGAAATAATGCCAATTTGATTCATTTTAGTGCTCAGTTGTAACACAACAGAAGGTGGAAAATGCCAAGCAGGGTGACCGGTATCAGTAAAGAGACAGAAAATATGCTTAGAACAAAGAACAATGTAGCGATATTTCCTTTTCTGCCCATGTTGCACTGCCTGAATATTGTTGGAGAGAAGGTCAGTCCTCTGACGTTGGTGGGGACAAAAGAGACAGCATGGTGTAGTGGTTAGCAGCACAGCACTGCGACACAGGTGATCTGGGTTGTTATTATTATTATTATTATTATTATTATTATTATTATTATAACATTTCTATGCCACCCCTTGCCGAAGCCTCGGGGCGGCTTACAACACAATAAAATACATTGAAATACAATAGGACATAATAAATTACCATTAAATACAAAAATACAAAAAATGCACTGAGTTACGAACATAATAATATAAAATTAAAATTATCAGTATAAAATAAGTAAATAAATAATATAGGAGGGGAAAAGAGAAGGAAGAAGAAAGTTGCCCTGGCCAGATCATATATTTTAACAATTAAAATGATGTTTAAATAAAAAGGTCTTTACCTGGCGCCGAAAAACCAGTAACGACGGTGCCAGGCGGACCTCTTTGGGGAGTGAATTCCATAGGTTGGGCGCCACTGCAGAGAAAGCCCTCCTCCGAGTACTTACTCTCCTAATTTCTTTCATGGAGGGTTCCCGGAGAAGGGCCTCTCCCGCAGATCTCAAAGGGCGGTCGGGCATATACGGACGTAAGTGCTCGTTCAGGTAGCCAGGACCCAAGCCGTTTCTACTCCCTGCTCAGCCATGGAACCAACTGGGTGACTTTGGGCTAGACTCTCGGACCAGCCAACCTTGCAGGGTTGTTGTCCTGGGGAGGAGATCAAGAGCGGCAGGAGGAGAATGATGGAAGCTGCTTTAAGGTCTTCAAAAAAGAAGAAGGTGGGATGCAAATTAATAAATACATACATAAATATATTTTTGAAACTATTGGTGGAATTTATGGAAACTGGCCCAGGGAAAAAAACATGCATCCAACAGAACTTTTTTCTGTCTTCTGGGTGCTGCTGAAAATCGGCACCTCAACTTGGCTTGGTGAGCTTTGCCCTAATCATGCAAGTCCCACTAAATCTAAGCTTTTCTGATACCAATATTCTGTAAATTCCACTGGCAGTCAAAAATGGGAGGGACAAATTATGCTGTGCCTCATACAGTACCACTGTGACTTCGATTGCCCATTTATTGACCTGCCTTCGTCGTATTTATTTATTTATTGCAGACATTTATATCCCAGCCTTCTGCCAAGTGCTCAGAACAGCTTACAAAATATAAAATCACAATATAAAACCTCCATTGTTAAAACAATATCAAACATATATTAGCATGCCAGAGACTTGTCTGGGTTCAATCATGGCAGGAGCCATGTCGATATGGTCATCTTTCTGGCACCAGGATAAAATTTCCAAGGATTGGATGTCTTGCGATGGGGCTGTTGCAGGACCCCAAATTGTACCACCCCACTTGGATGGCTTTCCAGTTTATTTTGGATGCCTCCAGCGTGGGAGAGCCCCCCACCTCTCCAGGCAGCTGGTCCCACTGTTGCATTGCTCTGGCAGTGAGGAAGCTTCTCCTGATGTCCAGCCTGAATCTGAGTTGCCGCAGCTTGTATTGATTATTCCGCATCCTAAACCCTGATATCAGCAAGGAGAGATCTTGACCTTCCTCTTGTCAGATCAAATCACAGGCCTGACTAAATTGTTCCCCATATTTAGTCCAAATTCCCCATGTGGTAAGTTGGTCCTTTCTGTTTACCTTCTCTCTTACAGGTAACATGTAAGCAATCCAGGTATGCTGGAGCAAACATAAAATAAAGGCAAAATAAAATTAAAGGAAAAACAAAGTAATGTTTATCTCTTATTGTTCCTTAGCAGCATTCATTGCAAGCATTTGAAAGTTAAAATTCAGTATGTTGCCTTTGAAAGACTTATGGTGCCATCCTATGCAGATCTACTCAGAAGTGGGCCCCATTGAATTCAGTGGGATGAGTTCCCATGCAAATATGACCACTAAATTTGTATCTATACCTCTCAATAGCTGAGGCTGTTTGGATGGTTTAGAACAGTTCACAGGAAGAGTTAATAGGTATAGGATTGCAGCCCAAGCACTCTAAACCCTAATTGCTTGGCACCTTATAGGATCTTCAAAGTCACCCCCTGGTGATTGGCTTCTCTTCTAATCCCCCATAATCCATTTTGTAACCAGCAAGTAATTCCTTTGTTTGATTTTCTCTTCAAGCGACACAAATGACTCTTTCCACATAGTCAGATGACCCCATCGATTTCATCAGCATTTAGTTCAGCCAGTTGCGCAGCTGGGCATCCATCCTGGACTTCCCCTCTCTTTGTTTTAACAACCTTCTCTCAATTCCATCTTCTTGGGAAACTGGTCACTTCATCCTCCCCTGAAAAACAGCCTTGGAGTTGCCAGACTCGTCTGTCCGTCCCCCACGCCACCCTGGCTTCGTACTGTCCAAAGAACATCTAGATTGTTGTGCTTTTGAGAACCGTGAGGCCTGGAGTCTCAAGAAACCTGAGAGGTTTGTGATATAGCTCCTCGGTGCCAAATTCTCTTGAAACAGCAGTTCGTGTCCAGACACCTTGGCAACAGCACTGCTGGAAAAAGGAGGTCAACTGAAACCCAGGCAACTTCGGCCAAATGTATCACTAGTCAGGACTTGTACGGATTACTGGTGGTTACAAAGGCCTGGATGGAGGAGCCAACTGCTTTGGGCATTGGCTGGTATGGAACAGTAATAAATAAAACAGGCTGTTTTGTGCAACTTGAGAGGTTTCGCCTTAGAATCACTGTGATGCCTGCGGGCCGTGGTGGTTCATGAAGCTTTGTGAAAGTCAGAGAGGTCTTGAATATGAGCTAGAAGGCCCGGTCTGCAGCATCTCGTCCTGAAGCACAGAGCGCATGGGTTCTATGCAATGTATCCCAGATTTATCTCCAGTTAAAGAGAGCAGGTTGTACCGAACACTGAGGATCCTGGAGCATCACTGGGATTTGGAGAGGGCAAGCCGAGGCTAATCTGACTGTGTTTGGGATACATCCATCTTGCTAGAGAGGAGGAGCTTTAGCTTGGTGGTGTGCTCCTTGCCATGTATAGAGAAGAGCACCAATTCCGTCCTTGGCATCCCAAGCAGCACCTTTTCCCCTGCTCTCGACCATTGTGGGCAGCTAGGATGGACAGCAGGTGGCCTCCAAGCTTTTTCAGCGCACAGACCTCTTGTTGTTTCCTGCTGTCAAGTCTTACCGCAGCCCCCCAAAATGCCCTATCCACGACAGCCCTGCTCAAGTTCTAAGTTCTTCTAAGTTCTTCTAAGTTCTTCTAAGTTCAAGGCTGTGGCTTCCTTGAAGGATTCAGACTATCTCATCTTCGATTTTCCTGTTCTTCTTCTGCCTTTGAATTTGCTCAGCCTGATTGCCTTCTCCAGGGAGTCTTGCCTTCTCAGGATGTGTGGCACAGGTGGAATCGTGAGAAACTGTCTTGGGCACAAACCCCAAATGGTCGCAATTTGAGAAAGGAAGCCCACCCAAAAGGTGGGGCAGAAGGGAAGGGTGGGATCCGAGTCCTAGGAACCCCCATTTTTCTGCTCCTGGAGAACCCTGAGGACAAATTATTTTCCTTTCCCATTCCCTCTCTCTATCTGCTTCTTCTCCGTCTCTTTCTCTCTTATCCCAGTTCATCACACACGCACTCACCATTCTGCTCACCATCCCGTCATGCACAAACAGACCCATGTGCTCATCAAGCAACCTCCTCGCAATTCCCTTCCTCGCTGCACGCACATGAAAAATCACTCCTGTTCTGGGAATCTCCCCAGATCTGGTCTTCCCAAATCAGGCCCAACCACTTCCTTGCTGCTTCTTTCTCATGGACACGCATCCATTTGGACAGACCTGCACAGAACCTTCCCCAAACTCCCGGGTTGCTCCCACCTAGCTTTCCACAGCTAAGCCACCCACTCTGGGGATGGCCTTCCCATGGCCTCCTCTGCCCTTTCTGCTCTCCTTAGCCCCACATCTTGGTAGCTGGACTCGTGATGGAGAAAAGGACCTTTCTGCAGCTTCCAGAGATGGAGTGGGCAATTTCCAAAGCAGCTGAAATGATGAGGGTCATGTCCTGAATTATTTTAATGGAGTGCGTCACCACCCCAAATTTTTAGCTAAACATGCAAATTTGGTATCTCTCAATGGAAGAACAAATGGTTCTTTCTAGAGGTTTAACCATTCTGGGTGCACAAAGCTCATGGCCAGTTGGTGGCTTCCAAACAGTACTCGGAATCCTACTTCCTTTGCTCAGCCAAAAGTTTGTTCCAGGAAATCTTTCATGTTTCACCCTTCACTGCTTAAGCAGAAGGCAGGACAGAAGTCAAAGCAACAATGGACAACTCTGGGATTTTTTTTCAATTAATGAAGGTTTTAAATATGGGCATAATGATTTATTCAAATCAAATTGTTAGATGCTAGCAATTCATAGCCACTAGAAATCACAATGATATTTTTCCTTGGAGACAGGATTCCCTACATTTCTGTTCTTCTTGGAAAAATGCTTATTTTGCATTTCTTTCAGTTCCAATTGCAAACCAAGTAGACCCATCTAAGTTGTCCATGGCCATTGACTTCAGGGGCAGTCAACTACTGAAGGTCCAAGGGCTAATTTCCTCTTTCCAAAACCTATCATGGGCACCAACCTCTCATATTCATCAAATCCCCACTGAATTTTGGCAAGGAATCAGCTACAGCAACAACAACAAGTCATATTTTCAGTTCAAACAAGCCATACAGAGTGTGTGTCCCTTCTTTTAATGCATAAGCATTGAGGCTTTGAGGAATGCAACGCTGCATTAAAACAGACCATGTTCTAGATTCAAGGTAGCTTGCTTTAGTACATCTTGTTTAAAGTAATTTGGTGGTGGTTGTAGCACTGCTGAAATTTGTGGACACATTGGTAGTGACTTGAGTGAAGGCTGCAAAGAGATGCAATGGTACACACAATTTGCATGTTGTATACCCCTGTTGTGAACTCAGTTGGGAACCAAAGGGTACCTATTGTTGAATTAGTACTGTGACAAGCAATTGAATTCAAGGATGTTTGGAGTTGTTGCGGGTGGGAGATCAGAGCAGTAAAATATTTTATCCAGCTACTCCCCCTCTTCATATATTTAAGAAATAATTAGCATTTCATAAGAACATAAGATGAGCTTTCCGATCTGGTTTCTTAAGAATTTGAGCCTGTTGATTCTCCGCCAATTTGGACTAATCCACTGCCAGCTAGCAAAATGGTAATATTTACTAATGCATAATTTTTATCTGTTCTGACTGCAGTGTTTATTTAAGAGATTAAGTTTTATTTGAGTTTCTCAGAAAAGACTTATCAGCACCAGATTGTCTCTCTGTCTGCACAGTGTATTAACATGCTGACAGCCCGGCTCAGAAATTAAGACTGATCTATTTGGGGGCATCCAGATGTCTGCTTTCCAGTGTGCCTTGCTCAGAGGCGTACTTCACAGCTGGCAGTGTGAAAATTCACCCGGAGAAAGGTGGATGTCTTACCTTCCCCTTCCCCTGCCCCAGCTGCATTCTTCCAGTCTCTCCTGGTCCCTTGCACACTTGCAGGCTTCTGGTATGAACTGTGTTTGCACTTGGTGTCTCCAAGGTCCTTCCCTTAAGGTCTTTTCCAAGGAGGATTAGACAAACCTTCTGGAAACAATGGCCAGATGCCAGTGACTCTCCATTGCTAAGCAAGGACAACGTCATGCAAGGTCTCTTGTTCTCCTCCTCCTCACTTGTGGGCTTTCTGGAAGCATCTCACCCCCTCTTTGGACCAGATGGAGAAGACCAAGGAACCCTCTAGTCCAGGGACACAGGTCCCCAAGTCTGAAGCCCTAATCCTGCCCCAAGGAGTCCCCAGAAGACCACTTTCCCTGAGCACAATCTCCTGGCTTTTGTGCAGCTTTCCCCTCTGTCTTGAAATGCCTCTTCTAAAGCATCATTATTAGCAGTGAGAGACTGGAACAAAAATAGACTTGCATTTTTGGCCTTCGTGTTTCCGCTCTTGCCTTTGGCTCCACCAACCTCTGGAATGTTGGTCCTCAAGATGGCGTAGGACTGGGAACATGATTCCTTTTCCCCAGGCAAATTGCCTCTCCCGTTTGGTAAGCACAGAAAGTCAACATTTCAGAAAGTAACTTTTGATAACCGTCAGGATTCGAATACTCAAAGTCAGAGGTCTGGGTGTGCTTTAACAATGTGGTCCTATGTACAGCAACCCAGAAGGAAATCTTGTTGAATGGAATGTACTTGTAGGTAAACATACTAAGCACACCACTGGGATTTGTTGGGCTGCTGAGGATCTACGGCTGGCAGAAATGGCTCTTCCCATTTACAAACTCTTCCCCCTGCTTCCCTTGTCGAACTCGCTGGTAGATCTTTGCCTGAAAAAAACCCAGCACCCTTTTGATTTTGATTGCAAGGGAGTGATTGGGAGATTCAGCAACGTGCAACAAATCGGCATAAATAATTTGCGTTGTGACAGGGTTTGTTCAGTGATCCTTGTCGTAGAAGAATGCCTTGGTAGTTGTCCCTTACTTTGCTTTCGCCTTCTGTACTAGACAGCAAGTGGTGCACAGATGCCTGAAGCACACGGTGTACTTTCTCCATTTCAGCGAAAGGAATTTTTTAACGGTTGTGCTTGTGCAAACGGCACAACCATACAGCTTTATCTTATCGCAGGCATGTACAGAGGCTTGTCTGCCAACGTGCCTTTTACTGCCAAAATAAAATAAATTGCATCAGCTCACACATGATAACCTGCACTTTTCTAACTCAAACTAATTGCTCAGCTAATTGATGTTTGTTGAACTTCCTCCATTTCACTGAGTGATTAGGTACAAAAGCTAACAGTTGACATCTGTAGGCGCTTAACTGGCGTCTGTAATTACTGTTAATGTTAAATAATTGTTAGTTAATTGGAGTGGCAACTGACTGAATGGAATCCAGATTTGGGGATGGGGGCCGGATCCCTCCCCAAACCCAGGAAACAAAAACCCAAAATCTAGGTGAAGTGAATGTACATATCTGGTCTTTCTAGAGGCATTTAGCCTACAGAAAGGAAAAAAAGAAAGAAAGAAGACACATGCTGAATTATTGACCCAGTTGGAAAACTGGACGAGGTCCCCTTCATTTAATAGAAAAGCTGAAATTACGTTGAGCAATAAACATCTTTGCCGTGCCAAGTCCTGCTCTCCACCTCTGTCACACTGCAATCCCTCGCAAAGTCACCTTTGAAATCCTTCAAATGTTCCTTTGAAATCCTTCAAATGTTGGCATTGGTAGCAGCGGTTCAACTTGTGTGGTTCGGGCAGTTAAGAGCTGTACTAGCTTCCTGTCTCTATATAAGATCACTCTTTGGTATCTGTTGAAGGTTCCCCAGTAAACTTAGATGAGGTTCTTCTGCCACACCCTTCCCACACCGTGGTGTCCATCATACATTGGTGGACTTCAGTACCCATCAGCCAGAGCCAGCATGGCCAATGGTCAAGGATTCTGGGAGTTACAGACCCATACATCTGGGGATGACTTCTCTGCTGCTTTGGGGATGGGAGGGTTGCCTAGCATGTTTATGATGAAGAGGCCTTGGGGTTTAGGAAAAATTTCCAGAAAGATGCATTGTAAGTGACGATGGATTAATATGTTTAAAGTTAACTTCACACAATGAGGAGTGGAGTGGAAGCCTGCCTAAATGTGCTTCCTTGCTGGGCATTGCTGTGTTTAAAAACATTGCACATAGAAAAGTAGCAGGTTGGGGAGAAAGACATGCTAGATTTCTCTGTGCAGGGGATGCATTGTTTGGACCATCAACTAGGTCCCCAGCGCTACCAGTGTCACTGAGCTTCATCTACAAAGCATCGGCAAGGGGCGGCATAGAAATGTTATAATAATAATAATAATAATAATAATAATAATAATAATAGTAATAATACTCTAAGCTGACTCTTATTTAGGATCAGAAGCATGGGTGTGTTATTTAAAGGATGAATACCTTCAAGTATTTCAGTTCATTTTTGATCTGGGTTTACACAGTTTGCATCTTCCAGTGTGAACATAGATTTGGATGCGATTTTTCAGCTGAAGTCCGTATAGTTCTGAGCATGCAGTATGATTTGCAGACCAAAACTTATTTATGGTTTTGGGACCATGCATATATCTGGAAAATGGGAGTGCAAAATGCATAATTCTGAGAAGTGTGCAAACATGCAGCTCACACATGGGAGAAGAAAGCGTGCTTTTCGAATATGCACATTATGGATGTGTTCTTTTGGAAAGAGATATGCCAGAAAATGCTCATAGATCTTCATGCAAAAAAAAAAAGTTCTCAATCTGTAACTGACTCAAGCTGGAATGAGCTTAGGGATGGAATTTGTGGAATTTCAGCCAGCTTAAGTTTTGCTGTTTTGTACAGCCCCAGGCATTTTCCAAAATAAAAGCAGAATAGCAGCAGTGTATTTGGGCAAAAGGAAGTGGTATCACTGAATTATAAAGAAGAGGAAATATGGTCACATTAAAACCATAAAAACTGAGCAATCAGTGAAGACCAGGTTGGACATCGATGTGAGAAGCTGGTACTCTGGATCCAGAAGGATCTGGACAGGCTATGGAAGTGGGCCGGGGACAACAGGATGCTGTTCAACGCAGATAAGTGCATGGTTTCTAGGCCAAGATTGGTATTACTGCCACTCTATACAACTCTGGTGCGCCCGCAGCTGGAGTCCTGTGTCCGGTTCTGGGCCCCTCATTGCAAGAGGGATATAGCAAGGTTGGAATCGGTGCAGCAAAGGGCCACGAGGATGGCGGCTGGTTTGCAGGGGAAGCCATATGAGGAGAGGCTGAGGGAACTGGGTCTCTTCAGCCTGGAGAAGAGGAGACTCAGAGGGGATCTGTTGGCGACATGCAGGTACGTGAGGGGGTGCCATGCAGAGGTGGGTCTGGCTGGGGATGATGGGAATTAGAGTCAGAAACAAGGGGGCATTCCCATCTGGATGCCGCCAATAGGAAGGCCTTGGGGCCCACTTGCCAGACCCTTGAGGGTCGCTAATGAATGCATTGTGCTAATTGTGTAAGGGAAGGGTGGCCATTACTTTCCTAACAGAGAGAGAATTGATACACAGACACTAATATCACCATATTCTTTGACGAATTGAACAACAGGGCACTTAGGATGAATTTACCGGTGGATCAACGCCGCGTAAACTGCATGTGTGACTCGTCATTCATCTGCTCTATCTGATTCTTGCATTAATCCGCTATTGTCTAAACTACCCAGCTCCAGGAGAGGAAGTATCTAAATATGGATTTGCATCCCTCTTTTTGGGCATACTTTCTTTCAAAGTGCACAGCTATATCTCCCTTTTCTCCTGCAATGCCCTTTTAAGTGCATTTTGGTACCTTTTTGGAGCCAAACCCTCACCAAAATGTTCGGCGCATTTGCACCCAGGAACCCTCGCCTTCTCATCTGCATTTGATCAGAGGGAGGTGGATCAGAGCGCCGCATCTCACCCCCTGCAAAGGCAGGTGGACACCCCCTGCCACAACCTTCTCAGAGTCCTGCTGCAAACACAACTGCACAATCTAGTGTGACCCACGGCAAGAGAAGTGCCACTGAGACGCACTTCTGTGCCCCAAAGGAGGTTCTGCTCAGGGTCCGGCATCTTGAGAAGCTGAAAGGCAGTGCCACGAATAATGCCTTCGACTGTAACAATCGTGCCTGATTGCATGAGGTGGGGGAAGGCCCTCGAATGTCCATGCACAATAGGAATTATAAATCAGCTTTTTGATCAGCTTTTCTTGCCAATTCGTGTGTCCCAGTCAGAGGCTCCGGCAGTGGCCTGGATGTCGCGGCATTTCCTTTTGTGGCACAAACAAGATTCTAGGGTTTGGTGTGTCCTGCCTTCCCTTCTGCAAGCCTCTGTGTTGGCAGCAATAGCTTTTGTCCACGTGGGCCGAAGCCTGAGAGGCCAGGCTGCAGGATCTGAGTGGAGAGGTCTTTGGTTATTCCCCAGCACCTTCCATCGTGCGCCCCCATGATGGGGGCGAGGGATGTGTGAAGAAACCATCTGGGGATCGGAACCCATTGGACCCCCTGGACTCCAGCCTATTTGGGGAGGCCCGGGGCCCATGTTCCTGGTGAGTGAGACCAAATTCTGCGGGCATTTGCTAAGAATCAGCGTATCAGGATCAGATGTGGCCAGTCCTCGTGCCAAAGACGTCCGGCCAGGGAGCGCTTGCCGACGAGGGACCGCCGGAGACGGAATGCGACAGGGCTCCTCCAGACGAGGATGATCCAACCCATGGGGCCAGGATGGTGGTGCCAGCACCAGCGATCTGGCTTTGCAACGTGCTTCTCCGTGTCTTTCACCAGGGCCTGATAACGCTAAGCGAGTCTTTAACTTAACTTTGACTCAGTCCCGAGGCAGCCGATTGAAGGACGGGGGCCGTGTTTAGGATCCTCTCTGGAGGGGTCTAAAGAAGTTCAGCAGAAGACTGACCTGTGCTAGTTACAAGTACAGAAACAGAGAAACAGAGTGACCCAGAAGGGGCCTCCCGGGCCATCTAGTCTGACTCCTGGTTCCAGCCGGTTCTACTCAAGACATGCCCACCGTGTGCTTGTCCAGCCTGTCCTTGAACACCCTCACAGATGGGGCCTCAACCACCTCCGTGGAAGCCCATTCCACACCCTCGGGGTCCCGACTGTCAGGAAGTGCTTCCTGGCATCCAAATGGAACCTTGGCTCCCTGAGCTTTGCTCCGTTGGAGTGCGTCCTGCCTTCCCCTGCAGGGGAGAACAGGTCTCTACCCACCTCCATGTGACATCCCCTCACATACCTGTATTTGACTAACAGCTCCCCTCTGAGTCTCCTCCTCTCCAGGCTGAAGAGACCCAGCTCCCTCATTGTCTCCTCATTTGGCTTCCCCTGCAAACCAGCCACCCTCCTAGTGGCCCTTCGCTGCACTGATTCCAACCTTGCTATATCCCTCTTGCAATGAGGGACCCAGAACTGAACACACAACTTCAGCTGCAGGTGCACCAGAGTCGTACAGAGTGGCAGTGATACCTCCCTCGATAGAAGCCACACTTCTGGACACGGGCTAGTTAGAGAGAGGGCAGGCCACACCTGCAGTTGAGGGCACACCATGGACATGGTGGTCTCCAAAGGCGCAAGATGCACAGAAGCAGGCTGGGGAAGCAAGAGGTTCAAAACAGGCACCAAGGTAACCCCCAGCTCCCAGTGCCATTGCTCCCTCCACGACCTCCTTAGCCAAAAGCAGAAGTGCGGCACTCTTCCACATTAATGTGTATTTTGAGAATCTTCTGCAGGGACGGATATGCTTCTTCCCTCTCACACATGGCTTGTGAGATGTGGCTCCTTGCCACCCAGCACTGCCCTGCTATCTTCATTTCTCCATCGTGATGTTTCACAGCCAGGATGTGGCTTCAGAACTGGAGCAGTGTCCTCCTCCTCCTCCTCCTCCTATTTTGTTTAGTTTTATTTCACAATATTAGCATCCTGCCCACTCGTCCTGGCCCTTGCTGTGGCTTCTCCTGCCAGTTTGCCTTCACAGCTCATCTTCTTCAAGCCCCCTAATTTGCCATCAGGACTTCTCAGCCCACCTGCTCGTCTTCACACCCTGGCATAGTCCGTAGTCACCTGGGGATCTCATTACCAATTGCTGTTCTACTGTGGGGCAAAACTAATGCTTTTTTGAAAAAGTACCCCGGACCCCATTCTGCATCTAGATGTGGAAGTGAAAGCAAATAATTGGATGCATCACACCTTCGGCTCGAAGTCTCTGACACGGACAGCGGTACCTTTGAGGGTGTATCCTTTGAAGAGGAGCGAACAGATTCCATGACAGCCTGGAATAAGGTCCTCATTACGCTGCATCGTGGAGCAGATTCCCCATAGACATAAATGAACTCCTGTCACTAAGGTGCTTTTAATCTCCTCGACCAGATGTTGAACTAGGGGATGGGAGTAAAGCTTTTTTGCTTTTTATGCTTTCTACCCTAATTCCAAAGTTTCCCATCTCCCCAGGATGCTTGGGACTTCGGAATTCAGCTTCTCTTTTCTTTTTTGACCAAACTCCTGACATCCCAGGCTGCAGGACACTTTCATTGATTTTTTTTTAAAAATAGGAAAATCTCTCTGCTGTCTGCCTTTTGAGACAAGATGCCTGCTCGAGACAGCTTCCTAAATCATAAGAGAAAATGACAAAGCAACATGAGCTTTTATTGAGTGCTAAAATTGCAACAAACAAAAGAGTGACACAGACGCAAGTCGGTGGAAAGTTAATCTACCAAAGTAATGCAGTTTTTAATGCTTAAAAGTGGGTAATGAAGGGACCAGCCCCGAGAGAGAGTTTTCTATAGCACATTTATTAATATTGTATCCTTTTATCCTTTCAGGGGATTTAAGATAGCAGATATGAGGTCCCTGGTCCATGTTGTCTTCCAGACAACCCCAGGTTGTGAGCTATTCTTACAGGGAGTACACAATGAGGATTGGGCAAGGAATCTGCATCTTCCTAGTCTGACATATGCACAGCCATGCTTCTAGTCCTGAGCGTGTTCAGGATTTACAAGTTAAAGCCCCCCCTCTGTATGTGTCCGAAGAGCAAAGCTAGGACTGGTTGAAATTCAGACAGAGGAAGCGTTACGTAGTCAAATGAAAATAGCTGTGTCAGTGGTGGACAATCAAGAGGGACTGAAATGTGAGGGGTGACGTGTAGCAAAGTATTGCATTGTAATTTTTCCTCTGCCATAAATGCTAAAGAGTCCAGCACATCCTGCTGGCCCCAAACTTGTGAGTTTATATAGGTGGGCATGTGAAGAGATTATGCTTCAGATGCTGAAATCTTCAAGCTGTTTAACAATGATATACTTGGGTTTTAGCTGTTACATATTTTATATTTGTATTTACATTCTGCCTTTTTTTTTAAAGAACTCAAAGCCGCTTACATCCTTGCCCTCCCTCTGCTCTCAGTCTTATCCCCACAACAACAACCCTGTGAGGTAGGTCAGGCTGAGAGTCCGCAACTGGCCAAAGTCCCCCCGTGGGCTTCATGCCTGGCAGATCACCTGAGTCCCAGGCACCACGCTGGCTCTCACATAACACAGCATGGAATTAATTCCTGATTACAGGATTTCTCCCACCGGAGCAGCCTTGTGGAAGTGAGACCTTAGGCCCAGCCAAAGCATGGACAGGAGACGGTGCGGGAATTCCCACGCATATCCCCTTGAGTTTTGCAGAAAGCTCATGTACCAAAACACAATTCTGCCTTCCTTCTCTCCTTTGGACCCAGGATATGTCACGTGCTTTCTCGAACTGGATTAAAAATCTGCCATGCAGCACCAAATGGGCTCTTGGGGGAACCCGAACGGTGGGATCTGATTAAGAGGATCCAAAACAATTATTTATTTCTGCAGTCCCTGACCCCCACTCAGGAATGGCTGCTTTTTTCTGTTCCATTGACATAAGGAGGCATTTTATGTTTCAAGGAGGCCTTTTCAATGGAATTCCTCCCAGGAGCTTAATTTCAGATGGTTATCAGGTTGGACAGAGATTTGCTTTAATCGTATGAATCTTTTTGGGGAGTGGCGCACTCCAGCGCAAGCATGACAGCTCGATAAATCCAAACCAACACCAGCAAAGGAGCTTTGGATAACCTGTTATTACTTGACTAAATAAAGGGGAGTGGAGTGTGGACGAGTTGAATCTGCCACCAAGTGTGGGATGTTCTTCTTTAGCTGAGCCTTCTTGTGAGATGGCCTGTGTCTTCCCCCTTCTACCTCCCTCCTGCTGCCCCCTTTCCACTGCACTTTAAACCCCTAATGTGTTAACACATCCAGAGCGGTTCATTTCCAACCCACTACAAGGTTGGAATGTTTAAATAACTGTGCCAAGAGCTATCTCCTTTGGGACTAGTAAACAAATCCATCAAGCTCTTCCCCAACCAGACTAATTCTTCGCATGGGAAACAAGCGAACTGTGCTGCTCACATTTTGAGCAAGTTTACCTCTCGTTAAGTTAGCTAAGGAAAAGGGGAGCATCTCGTGCTTCCAAGCCAGTGCAAGCAATGCGCTGAACCTGTCGCTTCCACCTAGACAGGATTCATCATCCGGAAGAGGCAACCTAAGGAGGCAATGGGATCTTGGCTAATTCTTGCCACTTCATGATACAGGGTTGCCTTTTTAAAAAAGAAAAAGGAAGAATTGCCGTCTGATGTAAGCAGTGCTCTTCCTCAGCTGACCACCAGGACCAGGGGTGATGGCGACAGAGAATTCAGCAAGGTATGGCAAAGGAAAAGTCAGGAACCCAAAGAGTCCTGTTGGTGTGGCAAAACTGGGTAGGACTGAAAATGCTGGCAATCCTGCGAGTACCATGGTACCTTGGCTCACAAACACCTCAGTTTATGACCAAATCAGGTCGTGAACAAGAATTTCATAAAAATTTTGACTCAGGTCGAGAACTCCGCATTGGGTGGTGTCCATGATCAGGGCTGTCTCCCCATCCCTTGAGTGGGGAGATGGCCGCGATTGTGCTGGGGGTGGCAGGAGAGATGGCCGAGATCGCGCCCGTCTTTCCTGCAGGAGTGCAACCACGATCTCGACCATCTCCCCCTTCTGCATGATCGCACCCATCTCCCCCCCGCCCCGAGCGCGTCCACGTTCGTGCCTGTCTCACATGCAGGGATGATGGACACGATCGTTGTCATGCTGGGGGGGCAGGGAGAAGCCCGCCCATGCTCAGGGTGGGGGAGGAGATGGCCGCAATCTTTGTTGTTCTTTGTCACTTTGCTTCACATTTTTCTGATAAAAAAAAAATAGTTACAGAACGGATTAACCTTATTTACATTGAACCTTATGGGGAAATTTAACTTGGCTCACGACCAATTTGGGTCATGACCAGAGTCCTGGAACGGATTAAGTTTATAAGCTGAGGTACCCCTGTACTTGCAAGGTGAACCAGACTGCCTTCCCGTTCAGGCCACCAGGGGGAGCTGACTCTCCCTGCAGTTGTGACCACAGGCCCAACAGAAGGTTTGGCTCTTGTAAAGAACAGAAAGGGAGTTACTTGGCTGTAGGATGGAAGCCTTTAGGTGATTTCTCCTTGCATTTGGTCAAACATGAGTTGAAGCCCCAAGGCAAAGAGGACTGGTGCTTTATCATGATCCAAAAACATGTGATTGTGTTCCCACGAACACTTGAAAAGGCCTCTCTGCTCCTCACTACACATGTTAGCGTACCGTGTTGTGTAATACCTACCTGGGGGTTCTATTCTGAGACCATGTACAGCAATTCTGCCCACTCTGAGGGAAGTGCAGAGGGTGAGGACAGCGGGGAGGGCTTCTTCTGCGGTGGCCCCCTGTCTATGGAACAACCTCCCCACTGCGGCCCAGCTGGTGCTGGCTTTTTCCTCTTTTCTGCCTCGGGTTAAGTGGCCTTCAGGAGGACTTGGCTACCAGGGGGCTTGAAGAGGGAGAGGGCATCACTGGGTTGGTTAAGGGAGGGATCTGGTAGAGATGGAGCTTGGATGCGTCAGCTGGCACCTCACCCTTGCCTTTGGCCCTCCACTCTAGGATGGCCTTCCCAGTTTGGACCCCTGCAGAGGTCAGGGATGGTGTGAGCTGTAATCCCAGCAACATCTGGAAGGGAAGACCTCCCAAAGGCTTGGTTCCCAGAGACCCTGAGAAAGACACTCCACTCTCCAGAGTGGAATCCTGAGAAGTGTCTTATTTCATGATTTATTTAAAGCAATCATCTAAGAGGCTCCCAGGAGGCCTCATGAAGCATGAAAGTCCATGGCCTCCAGCTAATGATCTAAAAGAGATGACTCGAGGAAAAAAAGAGGTGAGATGGGATGCTGAGACAAGCTCCCAAGCCCCTTTCTCAGGAGAGCAACCACACCATTTTTCCAAGCATCTGCCCGGTCTGGCCATTGGATTCAGCACCGGTTCACCGAAAAGTCCATTCAGGTAGGAAGGGTTTATTTAAAAGGAAAGGAAGCAGGAGACCAGGGCTGGAAAGGGAGGGGGAAGAATAAAAAGTGTAAGGATCCGCAGCATGTTCGTTTAGTTGCAGAGTCATGCCCAACCCATTGCGACCCCATGGACAACATTTCTCCGGGTTCTCCTGTCCTCCACCATCCCTTGAAGTCCATCCAAGCCCACACCCATCACCCCAGTGACCCCATCCAGCCACCTCATCCTCTCCCATCCACTTCTCCTTTTGCCATCAATTGTTCCCAATATTACGATCTTCCCCAGTGAGTCCTTCCTTCCCATTAGGTGGCCAAAGTATTTGAGTTTCAAACCTGTCCTCATGGTCCTCAGCATATGACCAGTATTGATATCATGACACATTTCGTTGGTATCTCATCCTTGTCTTCTCTTGACCATACTTTTCTGGTATCTTGTTGAGCCCAGGCTGTGTGTTTTGAATCCAGTGGAATTTAAAGTGTCTAATTTGCATGGCAATTGTCTTCATATGTTTTCCTGAGCAACCGTGGTGTGCCTGTGACTCCACCGACTACTGGTGGGCTTTGTGGCCCAGTTCAGAGTGTCCTGTTGTGTCCTTGAAAGCCAGATGCTGCAGGGGAACCATTTTCCCAGAGTTTTCCATGCTGATTGAAAACGGTTGCTTCCATCAGTGGACAATCCCAGAGCCCAAAGTGACAGCGTTATGGTTGTGTTGTTGAACTTTTCTCACTTAAGAACAAGAAATTGGTGTCCAGCCTTTTTCTTAGCCCACCTCCTATCAAGGGTGTCCTTTAGGGGCAGAGCAAACTGGAGTAAACCCCACTAGTAAAGCAGAGTGAGGCCAGTGGGTGGACATGGCTTGGAGAGAATCCAGAGATCTAGACTGAGAGGCTTGGAGGTCTTCTTCTGACCCACGGACCAGAGGTTCCTGGCCCCAGCCAAGGGTCAGGAATGAGAGGCGCTGTGGTTCAACATCTAGAAGACCACAAGTCCTCTACTCCTACTGTATATGTCCACTCAAAAGCAAGTTCCCAAGTGTTGTTCAGAGCTTACTTCCAAGTGAGCATGTGAGTTTTCTCTCCTTAAGTAAGAGCAAGAAGCCTTCTGACTTCCCAGTGTAAGACCAGCAAATTGAAGCGTGGATGGTTGTCTATTCGGGCCTTCGGTGGGGTATATTCATGGGCCAGATGGGAGCTTGGCCAGTAGCCCTTGCAGGGATCTTTGTGCCTGGACTGTCCCCTGGGATCTGAGGGCAGGCCAAAGCTTCTCTCCCTAATTTTGTCCAAGTCAAATGGGTCAGCCTGGAAACCCCTCACCCCTACTTCTCTTGAGTAGCTCTAACCATATTGGTGGGAGAAAGGACCACATGCAGCCGTGCAGCTTCTCTTAAGTATAGAATTCTTCTCTCCATCATAATGGGATTCAAATACTAAGTAAGTGCAGCCAGTATTCCGGACGTTGGATCCCGAAGGCTTTCTGATGTTTTCCATGGCAGCTCGCAGAATCAGGAATAACCACAATATCTTTGGCTTAGCTTGGCACACACCTCCTTTTCTTGTCCCTTCACCTCATCTGTGGACAACTTGAGGAACAAGTGTGGCTTTATCAAAAAGCCAACCCCATTTAGGAAGGTAATAGGGCTGGGCAGAACCTCACATCTGTAGCAAGTAAGAGGGAATTCCAGAGAAAGGAGCTGTGGGCATATCGGCACCTGAAGACTTGGAAGGAAAAACTGGGAATTTTCTGGCACTCCATCCCCTTTTTCTCTGTTGTGCAGAAGTGTTAATCCAACTTGGGGGTGAGGGCACATCTCAAATCTCCACTTAGCATGTCTGAGCTACATGTTATACTCTGTAGTGCAGAACTGGAGAGCTGCCAATACAGATCATGCTTCTAGTCCTGAGTATTTCCAATGCAAACTTTTAACATAAGATTAAAATGGGATTACGCGGTGCTCAAAAGCTTCTGTAACATCCTGAGGCTGTGGAGCTTCTGTGGATCTGTTAGGACTTCCAGAGACTCATCCACCCAAAAGGTTTTTGAACGTTTTATGATGTTAAATTGAAGATGGCCACAACCCTCCCAGTTCCATAATGAGTGGGGCAACATAAAGACATAAAGGGTCTACCCTGGAAGGTTTCTTCTCTCCCTCTTATTCCGCTAGTCCTCAAAATATGTCTTGTGGCAAGTGACATCTAGCAAAAAACTTTCTTCTTTTCTGCACTTTCAGGATGCAATTTTAATCTGGCTAAATGCCATAGGGCACTTTTATGTTGCTGAAGTTTTCCAACGATTCTACAATTCTTGTATTTAAAGTTTAATAGTTTTGTTGTTCTTTGTAAACCATCCAAGGATTATAACTGAAGGGCATAATATTTGTTTAATTTTTTCTTGTTTAAATAACAAGTAAGAGCATGTTAACTGTTGTGTTGGATACAGTTAGGCAGACTGCTGGTGAGAAGTACTTTATTGTGGATTTTACAGCCCTGAGGTGGAGTAATATTGTATTGTTGTATTGTATTTATTAAAGGCTAGGGATGTTGTTGAAATTCTCCTGGTACAGCTTTGGCAAAAGACTTGAGCTCAGAAAAGCCCACTTAGAGGAGGCAAGAGCTTTTTAAAGCCTGAAAACAGGAAGACTGGGGAACCAAAAGATCCAGGTTCTAATCCCGGCTCAGCCCTGAAGCTCACTGATTAACTTTGGGCCAATCACTCACTCTCACTCTAACCTACCTCACAGGGTTGTTGTTGTGAAGATTAAATAGATCTATCTTAGCTCTTCTGGTCTTCTCACTAGGAGAGAAAGGTGGAATAGGAACACAATGTAGTAGCAACAGTAACATTGTGAATAATAACATGCTTTTATTTGGGATCTGGTTTTAGATTGAATTATTAGTTTGCTGCTGGTTTGTTGCATTATCATTTTATTGGTTGTTATTGGTTATATTGTGTTGATTTTCCTCCTGTTCTTATTTATATGGTTGTATTGATACTGTATTTTAATTCTATCGTGTTTTATGGTTTATTGTTATAGACATGTCATGAGTGGAGACAGCTAGAGCCGGGGGTTAGATTAGATAAACCCGTGCCCAGCTGGCCTTCAAATGCAATGGAGGACAGGTCATTGTTTCGAAAAGGAATGGTGTTTGTCCATACAGAGTGCTAATACAATGTAACATTGAACCCAAAGCCTTTTGGGTTGTTGTCAACTGCCCAGAGAGCACTTTTCAGCGAGGAAGAGAAGGAAGATACAGGCAAACATGAACAGGGTAATAATATGCATTTCTTTTGGTTTTGTGTAGTTCAGGCAGCATTATATTAGGGTCCAGGGACAGAGAGTTGCACTAAAAGCTTGATGAGGAAAGGTATGTATGTGTTGAGGAAGGAGCGAAGGAGGTAAGAGGTGACGTCTTGTAGATCTGTGGCTGGAGGGCCTCGTAGACTGTGGCCAAGTTTCCAATTTTGGCCACTTTATAGCCTTCGCCCTGGGCATTGGCCCCCTGTTGGGCTTAGCTCAGCCCACTGCCAAAATGCCCCCCTGTGGGCCTCTGGGAGATCACATCTGGTAGCAGGGGCAGCACTGGACTCCTGTGGGTGGTGGAGCTAGCGTGGGATCCACCTCGGACAGGGATGCCTGAGATGGTGTGACAGCAAAGCCATCCTAGTGGATGTCAGAAGGTTTCTGCTGGAACTAAGAGCAGGGAGAAAGTTTTAAGAGTTTTGTTGTATGGCCGAAACAAAGACAGACATTTCTACTACGATAGTGGAAGTATTAGGCCATTGCAAGGAACTCTGTCTCCAGATCTGCCCCCTTTTCCTTTGACTTATCCAAAGTGCAAGAGGACTTCCAAAGACCTGGACGAAATGCCAGGGCTCTGCAAATTTTGATACTTGATACTGCTCAATTCTTGATACTGCTCAAGCTTTCCTCTTAGGCTTTGTATTTGGGGGTTCGGGGGCAGAGCCCATAGTGTGAACGGGACGGCATTGACAACTTGCTTGGTATTTCTGTCGGGGCATCAATGGCATTGATTTAGCCTCTGACAGCCAGTGAGCCTTCATCTTCAGCTGGAAGGAAGAGAAGCAATAGATCGGAAGCTGCTGGTACACTCAAGTATTTTCCAAGGGCAGACGAGAGATTCATATTGGTACTCTGGAGAGGGTAGTGGCAGGAAAAAAGCCACCAGTGGGAAACCGTTGGGAAGGTTGAAGGAAGCAGATGAGGGACACCATCTGTGAGATGGATGGACTCCATGAAGGGGGCCACAGCCTTGAATTTACAAGAGCTGAGCAGGGCTTTCAAAAAGGACAGGGCGCTTTGAAGGACTTCTGTTCATAGAATCAACGTAAGTCAGAAATGCCTTAATGGGAGACAACACCACAGGACAATGGGTGAGAATTCCATATCAGTATTTTTATGCAGCAGCTCCCAAGTTTGGCTCCTGCCTTCTTCTGCCTAAATAGCCTTGCTCCATCTACCATAGAAACAGAGCGAGTCAGAAGGGGCCTCCTGGGCCATCTAGTCTGACCCCTGGCTCCAGCCGGCTCCACTCATGACAAGGCTACCATGTGCATGTCCAGCCTATCTTTGAACACCCTCACCAATGGGGCCTCAGCCACCTCCCATGGAAGCCCATTCCACACCCTCGGGGTCCTAACTGTCAGGAAGTACTTCTTGGCATCCACCCTAAATCTCGGTTCCCTGAGCTTTGCTCCACTGGAATGCGTTCTGCCCTCATCTGCAGGGGGCAAAAGGTCATGACCCACCTCTGTGTGGCACCCCCTCACATACCTGTATTTGGCTAACAGCTCCCCCCCCCCCCGAATCTCCTCCTCTCCAGGCTGAAGAGACCCAGCTCCCTCAGTCTCTCCTCATAGGCTTCCCCTGCAAACCAGCCACCATCCTCATGGCCCTTCGCTGCACCAATTCCAACCTTGCTATATCCCTCTTGTAATGTGCAGCCCAGAAGTGAACACAGGACTCCAGCTGCAAGCACACCAGAGTTATATAGAGTGGCAGGAATACCTCTCTTGGGCTAAATATTAGCAAAGTGCACATGTTCACAAAACTTTATATCATACTAAATAGCTTCCTCACTAGTGATATTTCTCCAGGTTTCTCCAATGGTTGCAGAGTACAACTTGGAGGCTCACAAGATAGCAATGTTGCTTCACATTAATGTGTTGGAGTGGAAGAGGGGAAGACTCACAAGGGAACACACCTCATTACTGACCACACAAATGCTAATTTAGCAACCAGGTTGCCTGCAGCGTGTTGAGCAAAACCTGCAATCTAGGACACAAGGGGATTGCCAAGAAACCCAACACAGGAGACCACAAAGAAGTCCTTGGCCAGTGGTTCTAAGGGGCTGAAGATGTTTAGGGACTGAGAAGGCTGGATATAACTTCTGGTGGTGGCAACCCACTGCAGCTGATCCCGCAGCACCAGGTCTTGATTCAGTAACTGGATCACCCCATACTTTGGGAAAATTTTCTGAAAATGAAAATACTTGCTTTGGTTCCAGTGTCTGCTTTAGCGTGTGGTCCTTTTTCCAGCCAGCATAACTTCTAGAATTAGCTCCTGTGTTTTATTTCCTTTTGTTTTGCTCTCGGAGTACCACTTTTTGATTTAATGATGTGGCTTGTTTATACACACATGAATAAATGAGTCTCTTGTGGTTAGAGACTCTAACCAGCTGTGCACAATACATATTTGTGCAGAATGAGCACTATTTATGTCCTTTTTTCCAGCCTCTCCCTCCACGCAGTGTCACAAAGAGTTAGAAGCTTAAACTCCTATTACCCATTTACTGTCCTTCCCAGGTGACATTTGAGCAAATTAAAGAATGAAACAACAGAGGGGTATTGTGTTCTTGGAGGAATTGGTGCACCAGGGAAGTAATTTGTTGCAGGGCAGAATTTGGTGGAATGGAGGAACACACGGTATTCTGTTACAATAACTGATGGGAGGTGGTTGAGTTTTTGCATTTCCATAGAGGCTCCCAGAATGTGGGAAAGTCAAGCTCTTTTTTTTTTTTTTTGGTCTTCAAATGGCATTTTCAGTGCACTTAGAGCCTGTAATCCATCCCAGAGGAGCGAAGCACCTGAGGGTTGAGTCAGATGCACTTAGTATAAATCAGTGTTCTTCTGTGTTTTGGAATTAGGCCTGCCAGAGTAACCACCAGGCTGCCAGCCATGGAGAAGGGCTGGAGTTCAGTCCAAGGAAAATGGGGTCCACGGGGTTCCATTAGCAGGGCTGCAGAAGCCCCTGGCAAGAGGCTGCTGGCCCGAGTAGGTCATATTAGCCTAGGTGGGCCACTGGCCTGAATGGAAAGATGCTGAAAATGGCAAAGATAAGCCTGGGGGTGTGGGAAATAACATTTGGCATCAGACTTTGCTGCTCTGTATTATCCTATTAATTTCATTTCTCTTCTGTCCCATGGCTGAAGCTCTCTGGGCCATTGATAAGAATCCGTAGAACAGACAATAAAATACCATCAAAGTACCATAAATCAGAAAAAATGCTAAGTTTAGAACAGCTAACACAGTAACAAAGAATGATCCTGGCAAACACCTGCGATGAGCTTCTGGATCACCGAGTCTTTCACGGCCTTTTCTGGAAGGGTTGCCTCAATTTGGTGGCCGGATTTGGCACCAGCTGGATCACAGCCCATGCTGGCTGCAGCTGTTGTGACTTGCACAAAAACCTGGAGGGCAGCAGGTTGCTCGTATTTAAGAAAAGTTGCCCTTTCTTGCGGGTGGGGAGAAACTTATTCCAGAGATAGAAACCTCCAGTTGGTGCCAAGTTCACGGTGTTACCAATCCACAGAGCTCCGTTGATACTTTTGGAAAGAGATGTTTGTTTCCTTCCTTGGGGACTCGTCTTCCAGCCAGTTCAGCTGGTTTTAATAACGCTTGATTTGTTTTGGAGAAAAGCAGCCCAGCTTACTCTTACTAGGGTTTTCCATAATGCAAGACCTCCAATCCTACTGAGGCCTACAAAAGCAGGATTATCTCTGGCTGAGGTCATCACCGCCCTCCTAACAGCCATAAATGTTTAGTCAAAGGACCGGAATAAAGTGTGAGGCCTACCAGCTCGCTATCATCTCTCTACCCCCACATTTTTGTAGCTCCTCTGACCAAACTATGAAGTTTCCCTCAATTTGACCTCATGGAATTTGGGCAGCGGCAAAGAATCATAATCCTTGGCATCATCCATCACATTTCAAGTTAAAGGAACTTAACTGGGTTTCCCCACTAAAAGCTAAGGAACCCGGCAGAGAAGAGCTAGAAAAAGAAGGACAGGTCCAATTACGTGTCTGTAACCTGCTGCAGACAGATTTTGATCCAGCATGAGGCATGGCTGCCTTGCCCTTGGAGATGGATGGCACAGAAGTCATCATACACAAGGTGGATTATTTTTTCATTTTATTTAAAACTTTTTAGACCATCCCTTACCATAGTCTTGGGACAGTTTAACAGTAAGACAAAAAATAAAATAGAGCACAGTATCCTAATCAATTTCTGACAACAAAACCCGTATTAAAATAACAGTCAAACCTTAAAATATTGGGGAAATAAAAATGATTTAGCCCGGCACCGAAAAGAATACAGTGATGGCACCAGGTGAGCCTCTCTGGGGAGCATATCCCACAGTTGGGGTGCCACCACAGAGAAGGCCCTCAAGGGAGGTTGGACTCAAGGGATCTGAACCCTGATGCATTTGACCCAATTAAGCATGACAAGGGTGAGAGAGAGAAAAAACTGCATTTTATTCTCCAGGATAAATTCAGTCACAGCAAAAGGGCAATTGACCCAGAAAGCAGGGGGCAGAGTCCTTTTACTCGTATCCCCTGAATGACTGGGTAGCAAGGACAGACAGTCATTGGATTCCCACTGTGGGTGCAGATCGACACATTTACACTCAGGAGACTTGACTGGGGAGATTGGACTTTTGTTCAGTCCCAGGCCACTTGTGATGCTCTATTGTGTAGAGTCCAGACTTAGTTGTTGGTGGTGCCGTACATGATTCCCCGTGATTGGCCAACTGAAGCGCATGCA
Source organism: Varanus komodoensis (assembly GCF_004798865.1). Taxonomy (NCBI): domain Eukaryota; kingdom Metazoa; phylum Chordata; class Lepidosauria; order Squamata; family Varanidae; genus Varanus; species Varanus komodoensis. The sequence goes on from NW_025335587.1 coordinate 14,336,772, forward strand.
ATTTCTCCAAACCAGGTGGGGGTTCCTTCGAATCATAATATTAGCAGTTCAGTTAGAATGTATACTGTCTGTCAGGAAAGATAGCATGGAGTCCAAGAATTCACAGCATGATTAACAAGCAATACAAGGAACCTATTGGAGAAAGGAAGGCTTCCTTCAAAAATTCAAAGTCTTGCCCAAATGAGAAGAACAAAAAGGAACACAAAGAGGAAAGCCAAGCAGATGAGGTAAGAAAATAATATAATGACCAAGAATTCAAATGAATGAATACTTTAGAAGCAGGAAACCGGCTGGAGAGATGGTTAGATCACTGAATTATGGAATTAACACAACGGGGAGGATGATACCATGACAGGGAAGCTGAAAGGGGTTTTTTGTTTCTTTGTACCCACTCCATAAAAGGTGTGAACACCCTGGTGTCTGAACTCATATTTACAGGAAGGAATTGCTCGTGGAGGCAATTGCAGTGACAAGACATCAAGTTCTTGACCTAATTGATCAACTGAAATTATGTTAACCTGGGTCCAGATGGTATCCAGCCAAGAGTTTGCAGTGAAAACCAATTTCAAGTCACGGATCCACAAAACAAGGGACGAGGTCTCTTAGGCACCGTACAAGAGAAGCAGAGATTGGACAGTGTGGCGGCAGAGAGATCCAGAAAATTAGTGGTGAACTTAACACCTGTTCTGGGTAATTGGAAAGCATTCTTAATGGCAAAATTATCAAGTTCCACTGCTTGATGAATATGCCATCGAACATGTGTCTGCTGTGGAGAAGGCAACACAATTAGAAAAGCAAATAAAAATAAAAAATAAAAATAATTCCTGCCAATGGAATCATCTTAGTGCCATCTTGGGAAATTTGGAGAGTGAGCCCAATTTGGAGAGTGACTCTAGAAAAAAGAGATGCTTTTGCCAGATGCTAAAAAATCTCTCAGTTTAATGGATTGATTTTCTAATTTTCATGTGTAACCACGTTTGACTATCATTGCTGCCTGGGCTGAGTATTGATTTGTTTAAGCTTGGGGTGCGTTTAGAAATCACTCAATGCACTTGGCATTTCCATTAAGTATATTATGACTGCAATATAAAGAACAGAATTTGATACTTGACTTTTCTCATTCTCTCATCTCCTTCCCCCCTTTCCTTTTATGTTAAACCTTTTAAAACATGACAGAGAGGGTTGTTTTGAGTTTTACTGATTTGTAATTCATTGATCTGGAAGCCTTTGGGCTGAAAATCGGAATATGAATGCTGCGAATGGCTATGTGTATAAGCAAGAGTGGTTTATATTCTTGGTTGCCATTGCTGGGCAAATGAGAAGATAGCACAGATCTGACAAACGTGCCGCTGCACCCGAAATTCCCAGATTATGCAAATATCCCTTACAGAGTGTGGATGATTTCAAAGTTCTGCATTTGAGAAGGTGGTGCATTTTTTCAAGGATGCCTTTTGAAAAGGGAAATGCACATTCTGAGAAAATAAGTTCCTGTTTGCATTTGGAGTTACCAGTGGGGCATTTTCAAGTATTTTACTTGAAAATGGATTTACTTCTGAGTAGACATACCTAGAATCACACTGTAATTTTATGTAGCTCTCACTGTCTGCTCAGAATTGCAGTTTGTCTGCTTCATTCCTCGTTTGTGGTTTTTCTCCCTGATGTTGTTGAGCAGGTGGCAAGATCTGTCATTTCTTCCAGTGAATCGTGATTTCTTGCTCCTTGGCTTCCCAAACTTCTCTCCTGCTTGGTCCTGTGGGACCGCTGGTGCCTGTCCCTCCAGGGGAGACCCTTCTCTTGTGCCCACCTCCTTCACGGGCATGCTTGGTGAGAACAAAAGGCAGCGGCTTCCTGGGGGCTGCCCCATCGCTCTGGAGCTCCCTTCCCAGGGACTGGCGACCTCTGTTTTCTGATTCTGTGCTTTTCTGGGCTGGCAGGGCTTGGAACTAGCCTAAACCCCTGGAGACTGTTGAACTAGTTCTGTTGTATGCATTGCTTATATAGTTTGGGTTCTTATTTTGGGGTTGGTGCTTAAATAATTTTGGCATTCAGATTTAAATAGACGTTTGGCTTGTGTGCATTTCTAGTGAAGTTTTAATTGTGTAGTGTTTAATGTTATCAGCTGCCTCTAGTCCCAGTACTGGAAATAGTTTTATCCGTTGTGTGGATAAAAATACACATAAATGCTTAAGGATTAAGCTTGAGAGACGATCCAGAGGGACTTAGGAAACAAAAACAGGTGTTTGCCCGCTAACCCATCTCATCACAATGGCGGTGTAGCAGGGGTGACTGGTCCAAATCCTGAAAGCTGCATCCAGAGAGGGAGACTCCAGGTAAGCAGGGGAGAGGATCAGGTAGTTGTTCCTTCCATGCTCAAACCAGTCTGTGAATCTTTTTGTGGAAAATCTTTCCTCGAATCTAAAGAAAACTGGCTCATGTGGCTCGTCTCCCTCCAGTGCCTTCCATTGTCCTTATGCCCTTTCATTTTTGCATCTTGTCCCTTTTTCTTCGGCTTCTAGTGATACTTTTCCACCTTGCTCACCATCACACAACGGTTTGGTTTTCTTGTAAAGCAGAACCAAGGAATGGAATGCAGACTTAAGCGGAGGGAATGCTTAGCAGGGGGCTTTGGACCTGGATGGGTAGAAATCAATGATTTAAAAGCAGACAAACACAAATGAAGCAATTGGATTCTTTAGCAAAATAGCTGCAATTGAACCTTGTCATGAACATGCGAACTGGAACCTTGGATTCTCTTTGCTGTCTTCCCAAGTCCTGAACCTGTGGAGCCTGAGTCACCAGTGCTGTAACTGCCAAGGGCCCATTGGCTAAAGTGCCAATTCTTTTCGCCATTCTTGCCAACGGGCTCATATATTTTTTTACTTGACTGTGGGTTCTTGGTGATGTCTCAGTCTGGAGGGTGTAACAAGCCAAAAGTGGCCTATTCGTCTTCCCAACAAGCCATGACTTCTTCAGAGGTTCGCAGGTAATGTGCTAAGTGCACAGACCATGTTTTGGCTTAGCTTGTGACGCGAAGCTACTCAACAAATCCTGAAATGACCTTCTTCAAAGAACCCGATTTGATCACACCAACTTTCTTCTGATCAGGCAGCCTATGCCAAACGTCCACAAGTTGGACTACAATTCCAATAAAGGAGCAATAAATGGTTAGCAATATTATCTGGGCATGATGGAAACTGTAGTCTAAGATGTCTGTAAGGCACCAGGTAGGGGAAGGCCAGCCTAATTGCTAATGAAATTCAAGAATTCTCCACTATCACTTTGTGGCTGCATGTCCCGGGTCAGGGTTGAGACAACTTGCAGCCCTCCAGAGGGTGGATTGCAACTCCCATCAGTCATAGTCAGCATAGCCAATAGAGAGTTTATGGAAGCTGTCATCTGGACAGCCACAAGAAATACAAGAAACAGACTTACACAAGTCTGGACTATTTGTCCTCCTGGCCTGGGTTTTCTTACTCTGACTGGCACTGGCCATCTGGAACTTTGGGCAAAAATGGGTCTCTCCTACCAGTGATGACCTCATCCTTTTAACTGGAGTTGCCTAGGACTGAACTGGGATCCTTCTACATGACGATCGGGCTGTTGCACCATTGAGCTGTAGAACGTGCCCAGCACAACTCACAAATCACCCCGTGCTGGTTTTTACACATCATTTTGTTGCTCTGTCCAGAGAGGCATGCGTTCTACAAGGACTTATGCATAAAGGGGCAGAAGAAATCCCTAGCCCTTTGCAGGGCAACCTTCTCCACCTTCTCATTCTCATTCATTTGTGTCTTCAACAGCAGCCCTGCTCAGTTCTCATTGTGCCTAAATTTAGAGGTTGTGCAGAAGTCAACTGGGGTACAGATCCTTTTGGCTTTCGATGCCCCACCTGGATTTCTTTCCAACAAAGAAAGGCCCTTCTAGTGTGTCGCGTTCACTTTCTGGTGATTTCTAGGGAAGCCTGTGCTTGGTTTGGTTACTACGGTCTTGTTACTATGGGTTGCTATTTCTGTATGTTTTATTCTGGTTGTGTCATCTCTCTTGTGCTTTTTCTTGCAGAAAGGAAGCTTGAATTATGTGTGTTGCCATGTTGTGACCGTTTTCTGTGTGTCTGTTTTCTTATTTCCAGATACAGACTTAGGAGTTGGTACATTAACGGAAAATGAAGACCAAGATGGGAGGACGTTGGTGGTTCCCAAAATATCAGGGCTAGAACGGAGTCAAGAGAAGAGCCAGGAGAGCAGTAAAGAGCCTTCACTTGATACTGTTGTGCCTCAAGACCTTTGTCCTCAGGATCCCCACCCTTTGATCCAACTCCAGCTGGAACCACCTTCAGAAGCACGTTCTCCAAACCCTCCTGCGACCCAGCCAACGGATCCTTCTCATTCATCACAATCTAAAGCCCCACAGAAACTACCAGCTTCGGAAGAGGCTCAGCATACCACAGCCCCTCCATCCCAAGTACAACGCCCTCCGAAGCCGCCCTCTCCCGGGCAGCCCCCACATCAAAACCTGCCATCCGCCCAGTTGCGTCCTCCATCGTGTAGTCTTGCCCAACAGTTGTCTGCATACAACAGTAGCAGTTTAAGCCTTAACAGCTTGAGGTGAGGCTCTTGTGTGTTTTCCAGGGAGAAATGTTGCCATTTCATGAAACGGGGTGGACTTGTTCTATGAGGTCCATGGGCAGGGGGTGGTGAGAAAGGTCTTAATGCAGTGGACATGCTAGAACTTTGGACCACCCCTAGAAAAGAAGAGCAAGCAAACAAAACAGGGCAGGGGGTATATAATGAAGATGTGGCTCTCACTGCCACATGATTGGATGATGGATACTCATGCAAGTGACTTGATGGGGCAGATAGTTGTGTCACTGCCTAAAGGGAACCTCCATCTTCAGAAGTAGTATATACTTAAGTACTGGTTTCTCAGGTTAATCAACACACCTCTGGGAGTTTGTGGAATCTTCTGGTTGACCCCTGTGGGAAACAGGATGTAACTCCAGTTGGAGCTTTAGGGCTCTTTTTGCCTTCATAACCCCTCTCCAGCCCACCCTCTAAATGTTGAAGGTTGTATGATCCAGCCCTCATTGCGCATGGCATACTCACCCGAGTTCCTCCTGTTAAAATTAATTTTGGGGTCCTTCAGACCTGTTTTACCAGGGATTACCAAGAGGAAGAGAGAGAACACGTGCAAACCAGAAGGAGCAGTTCCTTAGCCAGATGCCATCACAGAATCTTAGACTTGGATCTCCTCCACTCCCAGCTCAATACAGGCTCTACAATGCAGTGTCCAACTTCAGCATCCCAGAGGGGTGGCCATCCAGCCTCTGCTTAAGAGCTCCCAGTATCTCAAGGGAGTCTATGTCTCTGCTCAACAGCTCTTAACATTAGGGAAGCCACAACTTTTCTCCACACACTTCCCACCCATTGGTTCTCCTTCTATCCTGCAGAACAACAGAAAACAAGTCTGCACCATTCTTGGCCGCAGAACCTTTCGGATATTCAAAGGCAGCTGTTGCGACTCCCCCTAACCATCCCTTCTCCAGGTTCAAACCCAGATCTTTCAACCGTTCTTTGTAGGAACAGGTTTCCAGAATCTCCACAATCCCATTCACTCTCCTCTGGGCATGCTCCAGTTGGTTAATGCTGTCCTTAAAGTGAGGTACCCAGCAGTGGATCCAGCACCCCAAATGTGCTCTGAACGGTGCAGAATATAATCTCTGGAAACGACGCCCTTGTTGCTGCAGCCCAGCTCCAACTTCCCTGCCAGATGATCATCCAGCTTCCCTATAAATGAATCCATTGGAGCAGAGCCCACCACCTCCTAGACCACAAGAAGAACATGGAAGGGGCCACAACGGAGTGAAAGACCGCCTGCTTTGCCTGAAGGAAGTGCTAGTTGCACATTGGCCACCAAATAACCTGATCTGAGGTAGAACAGACCTGTATCTACCTCAGCTCCTGCTTCCCATGTGGTCAACCGAACAATGTAGCCACACCACCTCCCCAGCTCCCCCTACCCCACGATTGAGGTCAGGTCTAAGCATTGCTTGGCTAATGCTTGTTGCGCTAGGAGGAGTTAGGTTTGGTGGCTTCCTGGGTGGATCTCGAACCTTCTCCGGGGCTTTGCCTCCTAACGTTTCTTCTCTTTGCAGTAGCAGCAGAAGCAGCACTCCTGCCAAGACCCAGCCTCCTCCACCGCCTCCACATATAGCCCACCACTCCTCCGTGTCACCATTCCCCCTCTCGTTGCCCAACCACAGCCCGCTCCATACCTTCGCGTCCACCCTCCAGCCTCCTGTGCACCCCCATCACCCCAATATGTTTGCCCCTCCCACAGCATTGCCCCCTCCTCCTCCTCTGACGTCAGGGGCATTGCAAGTTTCAGGCCATCCTGCTGGGAGCGCATATTCAGGTAAGGATGAAGCTGAATGCTGGCAGGGTCACCAAATATCGCCATCCAAGGGGTGGCCCAGGGTGGCTGGGAGGGAGAGAGGCATCGGGTGTTCCAGATTGGTACCCTTGAGATGTACCCCTTCTGATAGGCCTTCCCAGATTAGGTTTCTCTCATATGCTTGTTCTTGTGGTTTAAATTTGAATTATCACTGGTTTTAATCACTGCTAAACCACCTGGAGCCGACGGGAATGGGGTAGCATAGAAAAACCAGCTTATTTATTTATTCATTCATTTATACTTTCATTCAAATGCTGTCTACTACTGCAGTCTTGAGGCGGCTTACGATAAAGACAAAACCACATAAAATGCATATATGAAGATAAATATACATATGAAAAAAGGAATAAAAACTTGATTATCAAAATTTAAAACCTAGCAATGACAACCAGACCAAGCAGCAGTTCAGGGGAGGGAAGGGCCGATTCCTTAAAAAGATATTAAAAAGAAATATTTTTGCCTGGTGCCAAAACTGTAATAGAGAAAGTTTGCATGTGGACACACACACACACACACACACACACACAGACACACACACACACACACACAATTTTCGTATTATATAATATGTATAGTATACAATTCCCTTTCGGGGCATAATGTAAACTTCTGGAGAAATACTGCAGCATATTTGCATAGTATTCTCCATATTCACTGCTTAAGTAGCGGTCTTGGAGTGGGATTGCCTTGCTGGGCTGATTCTGATGTCAGAACCTGGTCTGGCTGCACCCCAGCCATCACATTCTTGGACTAGCCCATTAGGGGTGAGGGGGTGCCACACAGAGGTGGTAGAGACCTGTTTTCCCCTGCGGAAGAAGGCAGGATGCGCTCTAATGGAGCAAAGCTCAGGGAACCAAGATTTAGGGTGGATGCCAGGAAGTTCTTCCTGACAGTTAGGACCCCGAGGGCATGGAATGGGCTTCCACAGGAGGTGGTTGCAGCCCCATCGGTGAAGGTGTTCAAGGACAGGCTGGACATGCCCATGGTGGGCATGTCGTGAGCAGAGCTGGCTGGAGCCGAGGGTCAGACTAGATGGCCCAGGAGGCCCCTTCTGACTCACCCTGTTTCTGTGTTTCTTGCATCCCTGCACTGAATATGGATGTCTGCAAAGGAACCCACACACAACCAGCCACTCTCGCATGGAAACTCCATGCCCCGGTGGTCGTACACCACCAATTAGATTCTTCTACACAGAGGTCTTTCCTAGGATACTGATTACTCACAGCGCTGAATGAAGTCCAGAAATAAAGTGATGGATTTCACTAGGTCGTGTGGCAATGACAGGTATGAATCGAATGTGGGAAAACAAGAACATCTGTTTGGCAACTGAGGGCAGACCTGAGTGATCATTTTTCCTATTGTAACCTACGGTCGTAAAATCCAGACAATGAAGAAGTTAGACAAGAGGAAAACGGACCTGCTTGAGCTGTGGTGCTGGCAGAGGCTCCTGTGCATTCCATGGACAGTGGGGGTCACCAACAGGCAGGTGCTGGAGCATATTGAACCAGATGCGTCCCTGGCTGGCAAGATAACAAAGCCGAGACTCACGTGTTTTGGCCCCAAGATGCGATCGAGCTCATTAGAAAGAGAGAGAATGCGTGGAATGCTCAGCGGCAAGAGGAAACCGGGTCACCAAAGAGGAAGGTGGTTGGACGCCATCAAAGAGGATGCGGGCCAGAACGTTGTTCAGCTGAAAGATGTGGCACGGGATCAGAAAGTGTGTCAAGATTTGGCCCTTGGGGTCACTTATAGTTGGACATGACTGAACAGCTGAACAACAACCACACCCAGAAGTCCCCTTGCAGGAATGTGTATCTAGCACGTCAATACAGAAGAGCATGGCTAGCCCAGACTGGGATGTCCGGGTTGGCACCGGCAACACAGCTCCAGCTCCGCGTCTCCGTATGACCGGTCCACCGTGACTCGTCTGCTTTTTCCTCCACCTTAATGCCTTTATAGAACTATTATGGAAGGACTGCGGTAGGAATAGTTTGTATAAGCTCTTGACTCTGTCTTTTGAATGTTATCCGGCAGAGCTGGAAAGACAGCAGAAAGGGGTACACGAAGGAAAGGAAGGTCTCAAGATGTTTCTGCAAACCAAAGAGGAAAGTGCTCGGGACATTTTAGCTGAGAAGAACAACCAACTGGAGGGGCAAAATTGGACAGAGACCCTCTGATCCCCTTCCCCAGTTTTCCATGATGAAAGAACTCAGATTGAATGGGGTTGGCAGCAGATTCAGAACAGGAAGGAAAGAATTATGGGATTTATGGATACAGTGAGATATGTGGGTGGCTAAGGACATATTCATGGAGGGAAATGAAGCTAATGGACCATGCAAGGAACATAATATTCTGGGGGCCAGTGTGGTGTAGTAGTTAAGAGCATAGGACTGGGACTCAGACGATACATGTTACAATTTTTTATTTTTTTATTAAATGCTTTTATAGACCATCCCATTACTAACATCTTGGGACAGTTTACAACAAGCACAGATAAAAATGGCACAGCATCCAGCAATTCACAATAAAATCACAATGAAAACCAATTAAACTTTAAAATAATGGGAGAATAAAAGGCTTTCAGAAAGCTTGTTCAAACATTTCAGGACATTTCCCCCTTTCAAAACTGCCGTGATTCTTTTGATGGCTCAAATCCTTTCCCCCTTTTTAAAGGGTATACTCGATAAATACACCCCAAATTTCATTAAACTTGTTTTTCTCTATATGCCCTTTTCTCCCTCTAATCTCACATGCTAATTTGTCATCAAAAGCTACATGCCAAACTTCTCTGCACCAATCAGACAACTGGCAATTGTATTTTACTTTCTATGGTAGGAAATAGTGTAAAAATTTCAGACCTTCCTGTTGGATGAGGCGTTCTAATTTCTGGTTTTGGGATAGTGATTACAGTCTCTCCTTGTCAAGCCCAGAGCTCATGTTGTGGTCTTGCTTTGCAGAGCAAGATCTCCTCCGCCAAGAGCTGAACACGCGGTTCCTCGCATCCCAGAGTGCCGACCGGGGCGCCTCGCTGGGCCCACCGCCCTACCTGAGGACGGAGTTCCACCAGCACCAGCACCAGCACCAGCACACGCACCAGCACACGCACCAGCACACCTTCACGCCTTTCCCGCACAGCATCCCACCCACGGCCATCATGCCAACGCCAGCACCTCCCATGGTGCGTACCCCCGGCAGAAATGTGAGGATGAGTAGCGCACGTTCTTTTGTTGCCCAGTTTGTGGATGCTGCTAACCACACATTTGCAAGGAAGGGGTTCTCAGAAGAGGCAGTTCCACCTGTTTTCCCGGACTGGGACCCTGGAGAGCAGGTTTAAACCAGAGCAGAAGGTTCTTGTCTGGTGGATCACCTCAGAGTAGAAGCCAGCTTGACACTTGTGCCGGGTCCTTGCTGAAGGTCCATTGCCCGGGAGTTGATCACAACTCCAAGGTGAAGGATCTGAATACAAGTCCAGGTGACACGGTCCTGCCATCCTGTCCTGGCCAAATATGCTATTAGGGCAACGGTCCCAAAATGATTGTTTCGTGGGCTCTTTTTCCTGAAGGATTTGTACCAGCTCCAAATGCCCATGTGTCTTCCACAGGGTGCCTGAATTGTTAGAAGAGGCTGGTAAAACAAGCAAAGGAGCAAACTCCAAATTCAGTTTTATGTCCTGGGCAAACCGGACATCTTATTCTAGGCTGCCTTCATTTACTTAATCTTCCTTTCACCAAAAGCTCAGACAGAAGTTAGATCTCATAGCACTTTGGGGACCAAATAAATTAGCAGCAGCAGCAGCTTTTCTAACCTATCCCTTACAAACCTCTTGGAACAGCTTATAAATTACAGAAACAGGACCCAAAATACAGCAATAGCTGAATGCAACCCTGAAACAGGAAGGTTCACCCATCCACAGTAGCAGTTAATGAAGATTATTTATATTTTCCATTAGTCACGAGAGCTAGAATCTTGATCATTTCAAAGCCAAATAAAACATGAAAGGTGAGACACTTGCAGTCCTATGAAAGCAGCAGAGTTGGAGCTGCATATCTAGATAATGCTCAGGTACATTTCTAGATCCCCTGCAGGGGTGAGCGCAGAAGCAAGAAATTAAGAGTCTGGTTCTGTTTATTTATCATGAATGTAGCTGATTGAATTCCTGAGTTCAGGTTGCTGAAGCATTGCTTTTTAGAGATCAGGCAAAATTAAAATGGAGGCTGCGTGCAGTGGAACAGTATCTCTCTGTTGCCCAGACTTTTCTGCAACACCAGTGCAGAAGTTCAGCAAATATCCTTTCTGAGGTGGATTCGGTTTTTTCTATGCAGGTTCTCATTTATTGCTTCTTGTTCTGTGCCGCTGAGGTTTCCTGCACTGAGCAGGAACCAGTAAAGTTTCTGATGAGCTGCTCCTTTGCCACTAATTGCTCTTCTTTATGCTTGCAGATGGTTTATAACGAGTGCCTTTTTATTTACTTCTTTCTTCTTTGTACTGAAGTGGTAGTGGAAGAGGAGCAAGGAGTCCAGTAATTAAGCGGAACAGAACCTGCAAAACACACCCCTTTTCATTTACAGACACGCCAGTTATTATTTCTTTATTTAAGGACATTTAACCTGACTTTCAAGGCACACGGTCTCACCAGTGGTTTGGGAAAATTTCCAAAATTTTCCAGGGAAAATGCATGTCACCCTCCAAATCCAAAGGTTCTTGTGCGTTCAATGCTCCACAGCTGCTGTGTCTCACCCTGTGTATTTACCAGCCCCAGAGAGGGGGAAAGAAGGAGGCTCAGGGTGGGCAGCCCCTGTCTTCCCCCACCCCACCCCACCCCACCCCTGGCATGCCCCTTTTGGTCCTCCTGGGGGCCCAGCACTGGGCTTGGAGAAGCGGTCGCTGCAACCGCTGGCCTGGAAGTGGATGTGTGAACTGGATGACCCCTGACCTCTTCCCACTTCTGGCTCTGCCCCCAAGTGCTGCCTTGGGTGAGGGTTGGGTCCTTCTCCTCCAGCACTCGATGCTTTCATTGGTTGACCCCTGTGGTCCCCCTGGAGAGAGGCATCCTTCCCGGGGCATGTGCCAATTCACAGGTGTGTGTACTGCTCCCCCGATGCAAGATAATGAGTCTGTGTTTTGATCCTTTTGCAGTTTGACAAATACCCTACAAAAGTTGACCCTTTCTACCGCCACAGTGTGAGTTCTTCTTACTGCATTGAAATGTTCAGTTCCTTTTCTCCAGCCAGCCGATCACCCCATTCAGCAGCGACACCACATCCCATTTCGTGTTTCATCCCCCCTGTCATCTCTCTCCAAACGTTCGCCATCGCCTTCGCCGGTTGCTTCCACTCTTGGGTGTTGGCCTTGTTCAGGATATACCATGTAACCCTTAAACAAAAAAGCAAGCGTTGAGTTCAATGGGAGCTCCAACTATCCGGTTCTCATGGGTTTCCTTGGTCATTCGACTAGGGAAAGGCATGGCTGCAGCATTCATTTGCATCTCACATAGCAAGTGAGGATGAGGCCAGCATCCTTGGGGTGCATTAATTCCAGGGGACGAGCAGTGGGGCCCCAAGCCCACTCTCCACTAAAAGCCTTGTGGGAGAGGCTGGGAGAGAAGTCTGGCCTTGCCTGGAATAAATAGCTCTGAGAGACAGGTCTTCTCATGTGCAATCCCTTCCCGCTTTCCTTCAGATTCCAAAACTCAAGACAATCCTTTGACATGCAGTTCTTTTCTTGAAGGTTGAGGGAGAAGCTGCATGCCCATGTCTAGAATTGAATCCACTCGGGGAGATTCCCCGCTGTCCCTCTCTTCCAGAAAAACTTCCGGCTTCATCCCCGGGGGCCTCTTGCTCCTTGAGAGCAAGTCGGAATGGCAAAGACCCTCTAACTGGGCAGCTTGTTTCTCCTGATGCCTCCTTACCAGGTCAAGGATTGGTCATCACACAGGCTCCCTCTCCTTTCCTGAACACCCTTTCTACCCTTCCAAAGCAGGCCGAGTCTCGCATGGTGCCTGAGAAACTTCCCTAGGTAGCCTTGAAGCTTCAAAGCCCTGTCCACCTGTAAGCTTTTCCACCTCCTCCTCCTCAGAATCGGAAAAGTCATCTGAAGAGTCTGCAATGAGTGAGAAATGGGGCATCTCTCTACAGGTCAAAGGGGAAACCTTTCATCCTCCACTTCCTGTTTCACGAGTGATCAATAATCAAGACTTTCCTCCAACATCACGGTGCAGATTGGAGGTGGAGAGGAAGACAATCCCCCCATGGCTATCTCAGGTCAAGAAGGGACAGCATTGATTCTTGACCTCACTAATCCCCTATTGCAATACAAAACTTGGAGAGTAGATCAGATCCAAGTCTACTCATAGTTCAAAAATTTCAGATTTAAAGAAAAAAACAAATCTGATTCCATGAGGTAAGGGAAAAACCAGTATTTGTTAACAATTCTGTAGAAGTGGGCCGCACACTTTTGTAACTTGGGATATAAACTGTGCAGCTGATTTATTGCTTCCAAGACCAAGAATATTGTCTCTCCATATTCTTGGGAAGGGAGCAATCACAGGATGGACAGCAGTGCAGTCCCAACCCCATAGCTAATGGTTGAAGTGGGGTTAGAAGGTAGTGGAGTTGATGCTTGACTCATCTCTCTCTTCATCTCTACCATCACAGAGCTCTCTGCTCCCTCTGGATGGGAGGAAAGTCCCAGGAGAAAGCTCATACAGGAGCTCCCTCCCCTCTTTCTGGAGGATCTGGCCACTGGTCCAAAGAGCCACAGATCCCTAGAGGAACCCAATCAGCTATGCCAGCCAGAAGCTGGTGTATCCAGAGGAAATTGTCCTTCCACCATGGCTGGTGTAAGCCAGTTGGCAGTGGATTTTCTGTTGGTCCCATGCTAAACTCTCTGGGGAGAAGAACCTTATGGCTAGCCAATATTTTCTGCCCTTTGACTGGCCAGTTCATGGCAGGTCCCATGGAAAGATATGTGGTTTTTCTTGCATCTTGCACATCCCAAGCCTTCCTACACCACTGGGGTGTAGGAAAAAGTGGAGTCAGTCAAACACACATATTTGCTGACTCTGCTGAAAGGATGATGGTGCCCCCATACACGTGAGAGCCTCATAAGCATTGGAAGACAGACAGATTCTGTTCTGTGAGCTTTCGGCACTCTTGTTCTCCACCACTATCCTTTCTTGATCACAAAAATGAAGCCTGGGTCATTTGTGTCTCCCTTTTATTGCTCCTGGATTTCAGATGCCCCTTAGACTGATGACTCCTTCCATCTCAGTGGTTAGCTGAGGCTAAAAGCTACACAACCGAAATGCTGAAAGCTTTAATTGACATGTGATTAAAAATGCATGATTAACTGATTAGTTTTACTCAGTAGTACAAAGCTAAGGGTAAAATGACCCATGTTTGTAGGCAAAGTAGATCTGGATGTTGACATTTGCCTTTTACCTTTTAGCTATGAATGTGTTTTCTTAGCCCAAGAAAACAATATTGCTAATAGTCTTGCATATTGTCTTTCCAAAATGTTTTTATCCGAACTGGATGGGGGAAAGCCCAAAACAAGTCAGGAATCCAGTTGAAGTTTAATAGCATTGTTACAGAGGATGAATTAATTGTTTGGTGCTTTGTTATAATTGCTAATTGTTTGCTCCCTCCATCTAATGCAAGTTTGAGCACGCCCTCCAATTTCTGAAAGCTGGCTTTGATGCCCTGCAAGTAAAAATGCAGTTCCCAGATTCTCTCTCTGTTTGTGCAGAGCTTTTTAAAGCTCATGTGAACCTGATAAGATAGTTTAAAAAGGCAGAAAAAGAAGAAATAAAAGGATCCAGGCAGAAAAGAAGTAAGTGTTCAAGGATGGGCATGTCGTGAGCAGAGCTGGCTGGAGCCGGGGGTCAGACTAGATGGCCCAGGGACCCCTTCTGACCCTCTCTGTTTCTATGTTAAGTGTTCCATTCTAATAACTCTGCTCTGTGACTCCATAGCCTACCTTTACTGGAGAGGTTTACAGTAGCAGAAGCTCTGTTGAGCCACGAGGAGCTGGGTTTGGTGTCACCTTGGCTCTGGTTAGGCTTCTCCTGAATAGGTTATAGGTGTTCATGCTGTCCTACTTCTGAGTAGCCTATGAGCAGGACTCCGGAGGGGTTCAGTGTCTTTGGTAGGTCTAGAGCAAAGGACAGTGCCAGTGGGAATGAGTCATTCCTAGTCTTTATTTCTGCTCCTTCCCACTGGTCATACTAGTACCTGTTTTCTGGAGAACAACCAATGGATAATGCAAATACAGCATCTCTCTATTGTTTGGAACTTGCATGCAGTACAGAAGATTAAATGTTACAGAAAGTGGAGTCTTTAGATGCTCATTTTGGACATTAAAATAAGGGTAACAAGTGAGGTTACCCCCTTGTCTAAATGGCTTCTTGAGCGCTCTTTCTATCAATACCAGCTAATCTTAGAAATGTTTTTCTGCACCACTGAAAGTTCACATTGAAAGGAAGTAACTTTTAAAAAGATGGGGATGATTTATGAAAAGAAGAGGGGGGTGAGCCAGATGGTCGCATGAATGATTTAAAATTATTGCCTTTGCTTAATGAAATAAAATGTACAAATTTTAAGGATTCTTGTGCACACAGTGGGAATCCATTTTATTTCTTTCGAGCAATGTGGGCGAGGCTGCCATGGTATTTGTGCAGTAAACTGGTACCGTGCTGTGACCTTGTTTAAAGATATTGTCAGAATCACTCCTGGATTTACATCTGCCAATATTTATTTCTTATTTAGCTAATTTCCAGGCCACCCAATAGCTCTTCAAAAGGTGAATGCTAATCAATTCAATATTGAATAAAACAGCACTGATCATAAAATTGCATTCAAAAAGTCACTTTGTAAACATTTAAACAGCTAAAACCAGTCCATTTGACTAGGCCTGCAAAAAGACAGCTGGCAAGAATCCCTACTACCGCTCTGTGCTATGTGGAGTTGCTAAATACCTCAGCAAAGAGGTATTTAACAGGTCTTAACCTGGGACCAACAATATGATAAAGGCAGGCCTTGATGGGGAGATCTTCTTAGAATTTGGGGGCTCCCACACAGAAGGCCCTGCTTCTTGTTGCCACCAGCTCAGCCTCACTTGGAGATGGCATTTGGAGGAAGGCCTCTGAGAGCAGGATTTCAGCTTAGAGCCCAGCTAAGTCCTTGGCTTTGTTTCCTGCATCTACAAAAGGAAAATAATAGTGACCTGTCTCCCAGAGCTCTTGTTAGAAGACCATTCCAGAATAAATTCCACCGTCTGCTTCTGTGGAGAATCCACACTCGTTTGCTTGACTCAGTCTCATCTCCTGAACCAGGGAATTACTTTCAAGCTTAAAAGTGGACTGCAAGAAAGCAAGGTGACTGAACTGCATTTCTCTCAAAATTGCTCCTTTTAGAAAATGGATTTTTTGTAAGCAACCCAATTAGGAGTGGAATACTCTCCCGGGGACCCATCACAGTTAATACGAGTATGTCACCATTTGGTGGAAGCTTGGTTACTGCAGGGAAGCCTTGGATGGTGCGTGATGGCCAATGTACGCTTGATTGCGTGGGCTAGTTTTGCTGCTCTTGAGAGTTAGTTTGTGTTGTTAATTTCTGCTTTTACACATTTTGCTTTGTTTCATTGTCATTTTGGGATTCTTGTGCTGTTAGCTACCTGGACGTCCTTTAAAAAAGTGGGATTTACATTTTAGAGTAAACATTTGAGGTCAAAAGAAGGTGTAAGATAAGAGAGAATGGCAACCCTGTCCATTTTCTCCCTTTTCAGTTAAGTGGAAAGATTGGAGAGGGAAGCTAAAGTGTGTATTTGAGCATTCCGATTCAGTTCTTCATGAGAAGAATTTGACTCATAACGATGCATTGGGTTTTCCAAACACACGTTCTTGTTTTCCATCAATTGCTCCAAAGGTTTTCCAGGGAAATGGCAGATTCAGAATGCACTTGCTGCTTCTCTGCTGGTTGCTTTGCAGCAGGACTGAACAGACGTGGGCACCAGAATGCTTCTGAGTATTTGGTGCGATGGCTCAGCCACTGTGTAGTACAAAAGGTCCCCACTTTCCACCCTACACATGGTATTAATATTCCCCATACCTGATTTCATTTTAAGGGCAGAGGGAATCTCAGTTTGGAAGAGGTTTGGAAGCTTCACCCCCATTTGGAACAAACCTCAAAAGCAGCATAGCTGGATAGCTAATTATTTGCTTTTGTCCTTCCCTTACAAACAGCAATCCAGTAAAAATCTGGGAAAGGGCTTCCTGGTTTTCTGATTTCTCAGCTTTTTTAGAATCTAAAGAAAGCATCCATTGCCCTTCAGGTGTGTGAAGGTTGGCTATAGATGGCTCTCTGGATGCAGAAGGTTTTGAATGTCATCTCTGGGTTCTCCAGGCAGATCTGGGAAAGGTTCTGGCTTTGGAGACCACATCTCTGTCATGCTGAACACCAGGACGAATCCCCCTCTGGCCTGTAGAAGTGTCCTCCCAGACCCAGTGTCTTCTTCCATGACGAGACAAAGCCAATCTTTCCCTAGTCTCAGGAGAGAAGACCACACTCCTATAACCTATCAGAGATAAGAGCTGAGATTCTTAGCAGTTCAGGAAAGACTTTCCTTTTCTCTGGGCAGAAAGGGGCATGGCATAGTCATTCCTTCTCCACTTGGCATGAAGAAACGCCCGAAGGATGTCAGGGCAGGTCTTCTGCAGGAAGAAGTAAGGATATGTGCCATCTAAGCCCCTGGGGTGTGAGCTGGAGAGCAATCTGACCCCTCTGGGAGAGCAAGTTCCCCACTGAGCAAGAGAGACCCATGGGAATGCAAAGGAACTTCCTTTGTTCTTGTTTAAGTGTTTGTTTAAACTTAAGTTTAAGTTTAAAACTAAAGCAATTGAGAACAAAACCTGATTTGCATCAGCTCTTTCCGACAGCTTCCTGTTGTTCTGTAATGCAATATTGCACAGAAATCTGGATTCTCACCAACTGCTCTTCTGAATCATTCCCGTCCCCTGCGTTCTTGAACAGACCATTGTCTTCTCCTAAGTCATCCTGTTTGATGACTGTCCAGTGCACCTTTTCTTCCTCTTCATCACGTTCAGCTTTTCATAGGCTTATCTCCTCTTTTGCTGACTTATTTCCAAACATGCCACACATAGTGATACAATTCAGTGGTCCATAATGATTTTACCCAGCCTGGGTCATCGAATTATTAACAGGAGCACTCACATCCATCCCATGCCACCATCTTTGCTCCGCCTGCCCTTTAAAATGATCAAAAGTGCACTGAGATGAGCTTGCTCATTCACGAATGCTCTTCTCCCTTCCGTCACAGTTATTCCACTCCTATCCTCCAGCGGTATCAGGGATCCCACCTATGATTCCTCCCACTGGGCCTTTTGGTTCACTCCAAGGAGCATTTCAACCCAAGGTAAACTGAGACTGTGTTTTGGGTGCCCCTTCTTCTTGTGGAGCTGGGATCATGGGATGCATAGCCAGAAGCATGGCTTCTAGATCGAGAGAGGTGTTACTGCCACTCTGTATGACTCTGGTTGCCTGCAGCTGGAGTATTGTGCTCACTTCTGGGCCCCTCATTACCAGAGGGATATAGCAAGGTTGGAATCAGTGCAGTGAAGGGCCACTAAAAGGCTGGTTTGCATGGGAAGCCATGTGAGGACAGACTGAGGGAGCTGGGTCTTCTCAGCCTTGAGAGGAGGAGACCGAGAGGAGACCTGTTAGTGACATGGAGGTACATGAGGGGGTGCCATGAGGAGGTGGATCATGACCGTTTCTCCCCTGCAGTGGAGGGCAGGACGTGTTCCAATGGAGCCAAGCTCAGGGAACCAAGGTTGAATTTGGATGCCAGGAAGTACTTCCTGATGGCTAGGACCCCCAGGGTGTGGAATGGACTTCCATGGGAGGTGGTTGAGGCCCCATTGGTGAGGGTGTTCAAGGACAGGCTGGACATGCACATGGTGCGCATGTCGTGAGCGGAGCAGGCTGCAGCCTGGGGTCAGACTAGATGGCCCAGGGGGTCCCTTCTGACTCGCTCTGTTTCTGTGTTCCTATGTTGTTGCTGCAGGCATATGGGTGGGGCAGAAGCGTGTGGGTGGGACAGATCAGCCCCTGATGGACGTTCATCAGCATCTGATAGCGTCACAAAGAATCTACAGTGGTGGGAACAGCAGGGGTTGTTCTCATTGCCTTCTTCTTGTGTCCCATCACTTTTGAAAGGTGACCTCAGAGCAGAATTGATTTTTGTCATGTTTGAATATACATTTGTATGACTAGTGCTTGTATGTGCTTCTGTTGTCGATCACTGACCCCCACAGACTTCGAATCCAATTGATGTTGCAACGAGGCCTGGTGCTGTCCCACATACCCTTCTGCAGAAAGATCCCAGGGTAAGTTCTCAAGTGCGGCAGCTTCTGCAAATCAAACACCATTGAAGCTAATGACCTAATGAGGTTGAAATAGTCCAGATGCAGGGAAATTAGAAAGGGTGCAGAGGAGGGCAAGAAAAAATGGTCCAAGGTTTGGAAACACTGCCCTGTGAGGAGAGTCTGAGAGAACTGGGCATGTTGAGAAGAGAAGACTGAGGGGGAACATGAGATCCCTCCATAAGTACCTCAAAGGCTGTCACAAAGAGGAAGGTCAAGATCTCTTCTACTGATACCAGACTGTAGGACACAGAATAATCATTTCAAGTTGCGGCAACCCAGATTCAGGCTGGGCATCAGGAGAAGCTTCCTCACTGTCAGTGCAATACGACAGTGGAACCAGCTGCCTGGAGAGGTGGGGGGCTCTCCCACACTGGAGGCATTCAAAAAGAACTTGGGACAGCCATCTGAGAGGGATGGTGTGACTTGATGTCCTGCAACAGCAGAGGTTGGACTTGGTGGCCTTCATGGTCCCTTCCAACTCTGCTATTCTATGATTCCACTTTTCCTACCTTCTAATCATTGTGACCCCTGCAAAATACTTTCTGAGCTTAAGTTTAGAAAGGTTAGAAGGTAAACCGCCCCTGCCCCACCCCCCCAATGGGGACATAGTCAGCCTTGCAAACTTACCAGGGCCCTATCTGAGGTATGCATGGTAGCCCACAGGTGCTTCAGTGGCAGGTGGAGCTTCATGCTGGATTACAGGGCTTTGTGTAGGTCTGTGCACAGCTGCACAAATCATTTCAGCCCAGGGGACACATTCTATTTAGAGCAACTCTCCATGGTTGCGTTTGTGTGGTGGACAGATCGAAACACAAAAGGGTCTGGAAGAAAAACACCCACATAGCTTAGCTTAAGGCTCTTATTAAATCTTAGAAGAAGGCTTTCAACCATTTAGAAAGAGGGGAGAACTTCACAAAAGAGGGGGAACCAGCAAATGATTGGTGCTTGGGGAAAAGAGAAGGCCTTCCTGGTTGGGAAGGTTCCATGTTTACAAAAGTGCTAGTTGCCCATTGGGGGAGCTACAGGTGAGTAGGAAGGCACAGGGCAGGTACCGGTCAGTTTCCAGGAATGGCAGTCAAGGGGCCAATCCAATCCAATCCAAGCAAGAGAACCAAATGATTCTGTGATTCGCTTTCAGAAAAAAAGCATCCCCCAATAAGCCATTCCTTGGGATAACCAAAATATGTATCTCCAAGGTCCACCTTTGGGTAGATAGGACCACTGGGCTGGCATTGGATGATTGGCTTGCTATCAGTGTACAGGATCAAGGCCACAGCATGTCACACCCCTTTCACTCTCCGTGCATTGAGTGGAAAATTTTGCCACCAGCTGCATAGGTGCCCTGCCAGCTGGGAAGACCTTGTGGTCTGGATCTTCAGGCAAGCATCCACTCCAGTGTAAGGACCCCTTTGGAATAGTTCACGGGTAGGGAAGGCCTAGGACAGCCTTCCTGGAGGTGTTTTGGACAGCAATTCCCAGGCTGCTGGACAATAAACGTGCTGGCCGGGGCTGATGGGGATTAAAACCTGCAACAGCTGGAGAGCATCTGACAGAGGAAATTCTCCGTAGAGGAATGGACAAGAAAGCATCTGAACCCCCATTAATTCCTTCATGCACTTCCAGCCTGGGCAGCCCATTTGGGAAATGCTAAATATACCACATGTACATTCAGTCAGAAAGTATAAATTAAGTGTATCGCAATTGTCAAATCTGCCAGCAACAGTTAAGAATGCTCTAAGCAGGTGCTTTGTTAAGCTGTCACACGCAAGATAGAATTCAGTATAATACATGCTTGAAAGTCCTAGATCATTTGAATCAGATCACCTTCAAAGACTAAATAAAGCTTCACTCAGTATTGGCCATCATGAAAGCAATAATTTGATTTCTTTCAGAGCCCCTCTAATTTTCTACCATTACTTAATGTCATATATTTATGCATGTAGTGTAGGGTACCATAAAATTAACTACTGAGCTGTTTGTACTTTGTTTTTGAAAGCTACAGCAGGAAGCTAACTGAAAAGTCAGAAAAAAATGACAATATACTGAAGATTGAATTGGCTGGCAGAAGCCAGGAATCAATCAGTATTTTTGTGTTGTTGCTGTGTTCCATTGAGTTGTCTCTGACTAAGGGCAACATTGTCTTGTCAACTCAAGGCTGTGCCTTCCCTTATGGACTTGATCCAATTCCAAGTTGGTCTTCCTTGTCCAAGTCTAGCTTCCACTTTCCCAGCATGATTGTCTGCTGCAGGGAGTCTCACATTATCATGGTGTGTCCCAAGTACAACAGCCCAAGTTTTATCATTTTTGCTTCCAGGGCAAAATTTTCTGTGAAAATCGGTCTTTCTAATGTGAGCTGATGCATTGCCAGTCTGTGACATTTTCTCAAAATCCTATAAGAAAGTGACTCCAAACTTGTTCAAAAGGGGAGGAAATGGCATTAGTCACTGTTCTTCGTCTACTAGCAATTGTGCAGGATGGGGAATGTTGGTCTGGGATTCAGGCGATCCGGGTTCAAGTTCTCACTCAGCCATGAAGCTCCCTGGAAGACTTTGGGCCACTCACAGAGTCTCAGCCTAATTTAGCTCACAGGGTTGTTGCTACTATATTTCTATACTGGCCAATAGCTGGAGCTTTCTGGGTGGTTTAGTTATAGTGATGAGTTAAACACAGAGAGGAGAACTTTGTCAACTGCCTTGAGGGAATAAATGTAATGCAGTAATATTCCAGCCATTTCCAAAATTCCAAATTTTCCCAGAGCTTTCTGAGTCATTGCTAAATAGTTATGGGGGTGGGGAGATCAAGTCTTCTCAACATAGTACTTTCCCCATTTTATACTCAATAGAATAATTAACGAAACAGCTCCAGGACAGAATGTTTCTTACTGGGCATGTTTCTGAGCTGCCAGCTTTGAAACAACAGAACTGGTTTCAGTTTTATTTGCAGTGCACCCCACAAAGAAAGAGGAATCGGGAGGGGAGAAATGGATTCTTAAGGAGATGGTTATGATTATGACCAACTGGGCCAGGAACATGTCAGGTATCCTGATTTTCAGCCTGTTTCTCAGCAGGGTGTTCTGGAGTAACTTTACTTCTCTTCTCTCACTATCCAGTTGAAGGGAAAGGCTTCTGCAGACAAAAAATACATATGAATTACACACACACACGCGCTCTCTCTCTCTCTCTCTCTCTCTCTCTCTCTCTCTCTCTCTCTCTCTCTCTCTAATCCTTTTCAGTTTCCCCACTCCTAATGAACTACAGATATGGGATTTGGCTGAGTGATTGTTTGAATGACTGGAGCTTTTATTTTCTCTCTTTCTCTTTCCAGTTGACAGATCCGTTCAGGCCCATGTTGAGGGTAAGGAGGGTGCAAGCCCTAATTTGATCCTTGCCTAGGAGTTGCTTACATTTTCCTATCCAAATGTCCCTCTGGATGATCTGGTTTTATTTGCAGAAAGGCACCAGTGTATTAGGAATCTTCCGCTGTTACTTTGTCTTCCCAAATTGGTAGAGGGGCAGCGCTGAGCTGACTCGCATCTCATCCCCCGAGTCCAGATGGCCAGACGTGCCAATTGGCAAGTCCAGAAGGCATCTTGATGTGAAAGAGTGCGTACTCACATCACGAGGCTTTGCGTGTGAGTGTGTGGCTTTTCCATGATGGTGCAAAAAAAAAAAACAGCGTGAGCGACTTCACTAAGCAACCTTGAGGGAGCTTCCCTTGCTCCTGCCCCTCCTCCTCTTCCTGCTTTTCAGAACCTGACTGTGACTTCTGCCGCCAGTGACTCCCAGTGCAATGAGTGAGAGGCGGTCCTGACGCAGAGAGATATGTTGGCTTGTCACACTGGTAGTATCGCAGGCGTCAGACTGGTTAACTTGGACGTTCCGTCCAACTTTAGGATCCTATGCTTGTTTTACATAGGGTGAATGTCATGAGCCTTGATGACACCCCATTGGGTTCTCCTAGAAATGACAGGTACAAAATTGGCCACTGTAGGAAACGGGGAGTAAGACTAGATGGCCTTTTGGCCCTTTCAGAAACCTCTGAAGCAGCCTCATAAGGAGAGAGCTTTTAGTGAGAAGATGGAAGGGAACGAGCTACTTGGCTCTTATGTCTTTGGGAGTTAGTTAGTTACTAGTTCCCAAAGGATGGCCCGGCTCCATGTTACAGTGTTCCTACAGGTAAGTGACATTGTTTCCATTACTTTTTGTGTTTGTTTCTTTTGTAGAAACCTGGAAAATGGTGTGCTATGCATGTGCATATTGCGTGGCAGATATACCATCATCAACAGAAGGTCAAGGTGAGTTCTTTGGACAGGTGCCCACCTCTTGAAAGAAGAAAAACCAGTGTGTCTATGGGAAAGGATCGAGCTCAATGAGAGAGAACATGGTCTGCATGGAACAAGTCCCAGGGTCCATCCTTGGCAAGCCAATTGAAAGGATCTGGTTTTATGATAGGAAAAGTTGTCTGAGGCATCGGAGAATGCCTCAGGCAACCTTTGCTGGTGTGGAATAGCCCAAACTTGTATCATGTAGCTTCTGATGAGCCATGGGTGCTGATTTCTTGATTTCTGTTTTGTATGACTAAATTACAGGTGGCCAGGTGAATGATATTCTCATGCCAGAAAGCTCACCCTTATTTTTGAGCAGCACATGCTCCTTTCACCTGATCACTCTAAAGGCTCCTTCCCCCTCAAGGCATTTCATTGGCAACCATGTGAAATGTCATGGGACACCAGCAAAGTCATTGTTGCTATTTCTCTGTAGGCCTTGCTGAGAAATCTCTGCCTTATCCATGAGTGTGTGTCATTCCCCTTCTGTTTCAGAAACAGATGCAATCAGATCCCCATAAATTGGATTTTGGCCTGAAACCTGAATTCCTGAGTAGACCTCCTGGCCCTAGTCTCTTTGGGGCGATCCACCATCCTCATGACTTAGCGCGACCATCAACTCTCTTCTCTACAGCCAGTGAGTGCCCATATTTCTGATCTGCTGTTTGTTTGGTCATGACACAGGTGGGATAAGTAGGTCCTTATTGCCAGAAGTCTTCTGAAAGGCCAGTGGAAACATGCCGAGGGAGGTCCTAACCCAGCGGTTGGCAACCTTTAACACTCAAAGAGCCATTTGGACCCGTTGCTCACACAAAAGAAAACACCGGGAGCCGCAAAACCCTTTTGACATCTAAAATGAAGATAACACTGCATATATCATTTTTTACCTTAATGCTATGTATATCTTCATTATGATTTAGCTGCAGCTCTTGTTCAGTCACTAAAAACTGTTATTTTTAATCTTGCATTATAAACTAGTAGGACTCCTTTCATACATTTTGAATAGGAGAACAGCTTCCTGAAGAGTCAACGTCAGTGCTAAAGGGCTGCATGCATAAAACAGCAAACCCCATAAGTTCGTCAGCAGTAAAAGCAAATGAATCTACCCAAGTACCATTAAACATTCGGTTTTCTTCAGAAACTTTTCTTTTCTTCGATTTATCCGTGGTTGGCCTACCGGGGTAGGGGAGGAGCTCAGTAAGTCGGCACAGGTCCACAGATCAGCGGCTGATATAGGTGTGTTTAGTGACCGATTAGCAGATAAACAGTCAAGTGCTGTGAATTGTGACAGGTCCCAAGTGCAGCTTTTAACATTCAGATGAAGGAGATTACATTGGGACAAAGAGAATCCTTTCAGCAGGGTTTCATTTTGTGTAACATGAGAGCCTGCAGGAAGCTGGTTTAGCAGAGGAATGTAGCGATTTTCTTAACTAGCTGATTTTCTTAACGAGCTAGCGCTGCCTTCCTGAGTGGAGCTTCCTTCGAGCAGATCGGCGGCTGTGCCGGTGCGTGTTTTGAGCGACGGAGCCGTGGCAGGGGGGTTCAAGAGCCATGTGCGGCTCTGGAGCCATGGGTTGTCAACCCCTGTCCTAACCTGATGGTGAGAAGGATGACACAGGATGTTAGAGAGATCTGATTGCAGTTTAGGGAAGTGGCAGGTTAGGGACAATCTGCCATTTCAGGACCTTGGATAGCTCCAGGAAGCCAATCTTGGTCTAGGACGGGGCTGAGCTAATGGTGGCCCTCCAAGCCAGGTTAGACTTCAACTCCTGTGAGTCTTGGGAGCCCATTGACAAGGGCTGATGGGAGATGCAGTCCAGCAATATTTGGAGAGCCACCAGTTGCCCATCCTTGCTGGTTCTTTCACAAAGAGCACATGCATGTGGTTGGCAGAGGATGAAGGGCCTGCTTTCCTGCAACTTGGTTCATGCACAAGTTGTTGCAAGACTGAAAGGGGGAGAAATGTGCCCGGAATTGTGCTTGGCGTGTCTCCCCACCTGGCTGACAGGTGCTGTTGCCGGGCCTGTTCTTGATTTGTCTTTGCTTTCCCTCTGCCAGGTGCCACCCATCCCACTGGCCCGCACTTCGGCCCTTCCCCACATCACAGCAACTTTCTCAACCCAGCTGCCCATCTAGGTAAGTGGAAATCATTCATAGCCCACAGTTAAGCAAAATGGGGACAGCTTTCCATGCAGTTTTGAGCGTGGTCTCAGGGTACATGGGACACACAGTTTGCCCTGAAGCCATCCAGTGCCCAAATGGGGACCTGTCTTCCTTGGCACCCCTCTGTGTTCTATGTTCTATGTGTTCTATGTGTTCAACTCCACCATGGAAAAACGGTGGGGTACAAATGTAATAATTAATATGTGACAGGCATGGCCGAGCTGGTGCCAATCTGAGTGGGGAAGAGGTTCTTTGGAATCTTGGTGTGGTGGAATAAACAATAAACAATGCAATAGTGAATAAATTCATAATGGGTTTGCAACACTCCTCCTCCAGTTTGCTAAGAAGATGGCCTTGGGGATGCATCGTGAAATGCATCTGATCCCCAAAGCTTTTGAGTATTTGGGACTGATGTGAACGAGTGCATTGGGTTTCTATTTTTTATTCAGAATAACCACAACCACTGCAAAGTTATTCTGCTTACAGACAAACCCAGAATCTAATTTTGAATACCAGAGCCGTGAATCTGTCTGAGTTTGCCAGCTGGCCATTCTTAGCATGCCTAAAAGCAGTTTTAAAACTGCCTTTTGGTAAATTGTTTCATTCACAGCAAGGGGCTCGTGTACATATTCTTCCTATCGGACCAAAACATGGGTTGAATGCTATAGGGCCGTGCTTTAGGCTGCAACCCAAACAAATTACTCAGGAATAAGCAAGACTTCCAAGTTCGCATGCTTAGCACTGCATAACTGAAAATACACGAGGTTTACAGCAAACGTTTTAAAAGGTAAATTTATAAGAAGATTTCTCTTTGCTGAAACTGTGTGGGGAATTCTTATCCTGTGAAGTTTTCCACACCCCAAAGAGCAGTATGGCCATCCCTTGATGACAATTGTCCTCTCATTTGTGCTCAGGTCAGTCACCTAAACTCAGAAGCTCACTGTCACATCTGGATTATTTTAAAGTTGGAAGGAAACTTGGAGGGCATCGCCTTCCTCACTCCATGCAGGAATCTTGCCGCTGCAGAATCCTTTACAGACAGCTGTCCACCCTCTGCTTAAACTCCTCAGCAAAAGAAAGCCCGTGGCCACCTGCAATTTTTCTGCAACAAATGAACAGGCCTTACAGCTGAAAGCTACTCCTAAAGTTTAGCTGAAATCTGCTTCCCTGCCATTTTCTCCCATTTGTGTGCCAAATCAACAAAAAATGCATCCATTTTTTTCTTCTTTGTGGTAGGCCTTCAGATGCAAATCCGTGGTGTGAATGGGATCTTGCTTCAAGAGGACTGATATTTTGTCTTCCCCTCCTCCTCCTCCTCTTTTTGCTGTCGGTCAACCAACAATTATTTGCAATAGATTTGAAAACTGAGAATGCATTGTCAAAAATCAACAAAATTAGCAAGTTAAAAACAGGAAAGATGCAATACCCTCTCCTTTCAAATGATAACATGCTAGGAATTCTTTTTTAAAGGTTTGCTCTCATACTGAAAAGACATTAGCAGTGCAATCCGAAGCATGTTCATTTTGAAGTTAGTTCCATAGAGCTCAGTATCTCTGTAGTAAGCATTCTTAGAGATGCAACCTTAAGTTTTATCCCATAGGAAACAAATCTGATTCATGCATAGCCTGAAGTGCCTGATTCTGCCTAATTGTGTAAGCTAATCAAGGTCAGGCCTGGTTGAAATCTGGATGGGGGACCTAAGGTTCTGAACTTCCCCAAAGGCTTTGACTATGGGCAATATAGAAATATAGTAATGAAACTGATATATATCCATCTATGTCATAATCTCCCTTATCCCATTTTGTATTTCTGGGTTTCCTGGTGCCTTTAACTATTTCTTTTCAAGCGTTATGCAGAACTGTGACTGGATTCCCTGAAGTGGGCAAAATCAACAAAACCCAGAGTTTTGCCAGTGCAAAAATGACCCACCCTTGCAATTCATAATTTCTACTGGCGAGAACTCTAGCTTGGGGTGTTCTACCCCACATTTTGGTGGGGCAATCCCCATTTCATCTGTATTTACTAAAATCTCAGATAGGAAGGGCATGTTTTCCTTCGTGCTGTTGTAAGGATTTGCAGTTTTTAATTTGTTTTAAGATATTTCCTTTCTTTTGTTTTTCTGTTGGGCTTCTGCCTTTTTGGTCATGCTGTCATGCACATTATCCAGTTTTGGCAATTGCAAATCTGGAACTCCTACTAAAAGACCAGCACAGTGCAGCCCGAGGGGTAGCAGAAATGACCGCAGTGGAGAGGATATCAAAGCCCTGATCTGGGGGACTTAGAAGGCAGGATAATAACTGTAGCACCAGTTCCGGGAACAACTGCCACCCAAAGAGACCATGCACCCAAGTTCTCTGGGAGCGATTCTGGGAAACCTTCTGTGTCCAAACTCGGGATATCTTCAGAACACCCTTACATGTAGCAATACTGCTCTGTCTTGGGTAATTCCCTTCCCATTAGCATCTTTCCCTTTGGTTTCAGAGACTTTTAATCGGCCCACGACGTTCACCAGTCTTGCAGCCGTGAGTGGCACTGCCTTCGGGGGACTCGGGAACCCTGCCGTTAGTGAGTAAATTCTCCCCCGGCTCTCGCTGTGTTGGGCTGTTCAGATGACCACTGAGGGCACTAAAGCAGGGCATGCGTCTCCAAATCAGAAGAAACTGGGGTGCCCCTGGACTCTCCAAATCCTCTTCCGTGGGCTTGTTTTCACAGAGGTGATACATAGGAAACCCCCTTGACATGCTAGTCTTCTGCAGGCAGGGATGTATTTGCATATTTATTGCATATTTTATGCAAAGGAGCATTAGTCATTTTGAGCCCACGTGGTTTGGAAGTAGTGAAGCTGAATAGAACTCTGCTTAGTTTGCAAAAGCAGAATCCCAGCCATACGTGAGGCTGATTGGGAATTTGTTTAGAAGCATTGACCACAGAAGCTGGTGTGGGTGGACCTTCTAGAAGTCAATTTCTCCTCCTCAGCCTTGCCCAACTTTTACAACAGCCCAATATTATTTAGTCAAGTAAATAAACAAGTTCATGTAAATAATTCCAAAAAGAAGTAATTGTGAATGTCCAACAGATCATACAGGAGACTTTTCAGAGAGCAGACTCTCCCGAAAGCAAAATGATATATGATTTTTAAAAGTAAGCAGGTCCTAAATTATTTAGGATTTTACTTGTCAATAGTGCTCCCTTAAACCTGACTGGGTAGGACATCCAGTTCCTCCAGGCCTGGTACCACAAATGCAAGGCAAGACACTCCCCATGGCAGTCTCCCGGTGGCTTTCTGCACTAGCCAGATCTTCCGAAGCAACTTCAAGGGCAGCCCAAGATAGAGAGCATTCCAGTAGTCACGTGGTTAAGGTATTCCCATCTATGAATGGGTGGAATTGACCCACTGTGAAAAGGCACTTGTGAGCCGCAACAGTCTCTTGAGCCTTCAAAGCCAAGATGCTTCTAGGAGCACCCCAAACTTTGTGCCTGCTCTTTTAGGGAGAGTGCAACCTCATCTAGAACATAATTTTTCTCATTTCTGGACCATGGACTCACTTGCCTCAGGTTCTCCATCTTACTTTATTGGCCAACATTTTAAATATTTATATTTCTATGCCACCTTGCCTGCTAAGAAAACATCAGGATGGTGTTCATCAATTTAAGGTCCATGCACTGCTTCTTCACATGGCTTCACAGTTAGACAGTGGAGCAAGATATGGTGCAAGCCCTCGCTTAGATAGCTTTAAGAGAGGACTCAACGAGTTCATGGAAGATAAGGCTATCAATGGGTATTAGTCAAGTTGGTTGGATATTATATCCAGGAATGGAAGCAGTATAACTCTGAACACCAAAGGGAAGGTGTGTGGAAAGGTGTCGCCTTCACACTTGTAGCCTTTGCACAGACATCCGGTTGGCCAAAGCAGGAACAGAAATCTGGACAAGAAAGACCTCTCAAGCTGACATTCTTATCTATGTTTCTTTGCTAGGGCCTCCTGGGGGAAATGGCATAGATGGTTGGGAGGTAAAATGAGAGACCATCGGGCAAGCGAGTGGATTTTTCCCCACTGGCTCTGTTCAAAGAAGTAGCAGCTCAGATTCTAATCCGAGCTAGAGAAGAGGGTTTCTAATGCATTACTTTCTTCTGAGAAAGGTATTACTAAACTGCCAGGGTTGAGCAAACCCATAATTTGCCCATGTCTCTGCTAGATTTTCCAGTGTATAGCAAGCCATTATCTGGAGTCACAGTGAAGAATTCTCAAACATAACTTAGCATCCCCAAATCAACTGGAAGGAGCTAATTTGTTAGCCTGGCCAAGTAAAATTAGTTCTGTGGATCAACTGGAAACATGGTGTTGGATACTCTAGTTTGAGAAGACTGGAGCTCCCAAAGTTTAGAACAGCAGGGATGGATGGAAGGATGGATTAATGGATCTCTAACTATTATTTTAAGTAAAATAGAAGCCTTGTTTGTTGACTCAAAAATGATCACACATTTGATTTGTACACACTTGATTCTTCTCCATGTTGATATAACCTAACATAAACAGATTTTATGAACATTTTGTTAATCTTGGAAAAATGTGGTACTTTCCCAAGCCATGGAAATAGAAAAAGAGTTTGTGTGCAAAAAGGGGAATCTGTCAAATCCATAAATTTTGGGAAAGTTACATAATTGCTATCCGGGAAAAGCCGTATTAGTGAACAAGATGAAAAAAAGCCTTCCTTCTGGTTGAAAACTGGAAAGGGGCCTCCAAAATTTCATTTGGCCATGAAAAGGTCCTGCTTTTTTGAGGTGGAAAAAAGGCACAATTCCATAACTCTTGGACAATGTATGGGCCATTGAAAGAGTTTCTTTTGAGGAGGAGATTCATAAATCAAGGAATGGATGGCCGAAGGATGGCTCAAAAGAATCTGAGTGTCTGTCTGTACGTGAGAATAAATCTCATCCATTGAGCCAGTTGCGCATCTATTTCCTCATTGGCATCCTTTCAGAATCCCCCTGGCCCTCTATCCTGAGCTGCCCGTTCTGATCTACTCTTCTCAAGGGCTTCAAGAGACATCTTGCCCCATTGCTCTCTGGACACTTTTGATCTGAGATCTTTCTTCAGTGAGTCCATATGTCCATTTCTAGAGTTTTTTCACAATCTTTCAGGCTAAGACTTCAGGAGCCAAAATTATCTAGTGATGGGAATGGTGGCTGAATTTTGCCCAAAGAGTAACAAGATAATGAGCCAGAGGTAGTGAAGGAGTTTGTTCACATGTGTGAAGCAGGTTTTCTCCCACCTATCAAATGAAAGACCTGGAAAATGCAGAATTCAAACAAAGATGGAATGGAATGAAAAGGAATAGAATCAGTAAGTTGAGAAAGGTAGTCACAGAAATCACAATAATACCAATGATAATTCAAAAGCCCAGGACTTTGTCTTTTGGGAACAATGGGCTTTGTGCCTTCAGGACATTACGTCTCTCCCCTGGAATGTTCACCTGGCCCCCTCCTCATGCTTTTTCACCGTTTTGGAGGGCTTGTGGGAATTCATGTTCTTATGTTCCTCTTATGCTAATGTTGTTCTGACCCTTCCCTGAGCTTTCCATACTCTCATGACTATTTTTAATAGCATTTGATAATTTTTCCGGAAATTTTACTACTTCTGTTCTATCAGCTGCTCATCAAGAACCAGAAAAAGAGCCATGTTTGTAAAAGTCTTAAAAATTATTTTTTCCTGAGCCCCGGAACCTTCTGCCTGACATAAAGACTGTCAAATAAGTCTAGGTTGTTGGCTGTTTTTCTGCATTTTTGCATTTTATGAGCTGCTTTCAATGCCATTTTTCTTCACTGCAAACTGGCAATAAATATTTTTGTGTCACTAACATTTCTCCACCCAACCACCTTTTTCTTTTTCTTTTTTTCTTTTTCTTTCTCAAACTGCAGAAATATTACACCCCTCTTAGTTAAATCAGTTGCCTCATCTGTGTTAAGGCTGAGTGCTAATGCTTATCTATTAATCTCCTTTCCTTTTCCAGCAATCCATAATAGGTATTCATTTTAAACTCTGAGTGCTGTAAAAAATAAAAGTTGGGTTTGCCTGGTAAGTACCACCAACTGAACATCTTGCTTTCTTCCCCTCCCCACTTCGCCATTTCAGCACCCAACTCTATGTTTGGCCACAAGGATTGCCCCAGTATGCAGAATTTTAACAACCCTCACGAACCGTGGAATCGTCTGCACCGAACACCACCATCGTTCCCGACTCCTCCGCCCTGGCTGAAGCCAGGTGAGCTGGAACGCAGTACATCTGCTACAGCTCATGAGCAAGATAGAGATGTAGATAAAGGAGACTCTTCTGTTAGTAAAGAGGACAAAGAAAGGTATGAAAGCGCACTTTCTGAGCATCGTTGAGTGCAAAGACGGGCGGGAGCCATGGAGATGGACATGCCTCTCTGATGGGGGAAGTGTTTTTTATTCACTTGGGAAAACGTGAATACGTATTCTGGGAAGCACGAGGAACACTTTTCCAGCCCCCTCTAAATCTAGCTTTCCCCCTGATGCTCGGACATTTTTTCCTAGGTGGAAGGTACTCAGTTCAGACAACGTTCTCCAACCCAAATTCTGTAGCCCAGAAGGTCTTTATTTCGGGATTAGACTGAGGCTGCAATCCTGCATCTATTTGTCTGGAATTGGCCCTGTTGAACTCAGTTGGATTACTTCAGATTAATAATCACATATGCAGATTGGCTCATGGACTGATCTATGAGTATAATTTGTATATATCAACTTGCTTGTTTTCAAGCAGATCCAAGTAGTTCGGAGAATGGGGACTAGCTTTTGCTTTTAATCTACAGGGAGCTTTTCTAGAACCAAGGTTGTTAGGTCTGGGGATCAGCAGCTGTTGATGAAGGTTGGACCTTTCCAGATCATGGGGAGGAAATGGGTAGCCCTCCTGATGTTGTTACACTCTTTCATCACTGGCCATTGTCCATGTTGGCTGGGGATGATGGGGAGCTGAAGTCCAACAACCCATGAAAAGGCTTGGAGATATAGGGTCGGTGTTACAAGATCCATAAACCAGTTGCAGTCTCTCCTTTCCATGGTATCCAGGAATGCATAACCTTCTGTGCTTTGATATTGCCAGGGAGGGAATTGAGAAAAGACACGCAAGCCATCCTTCCCCAGCTCCTCTCCATTCCGTGAGTGCCCTCGGACACAGCCGCAGTGCAGCTGAGCCCATAAGGAGCCACCTGAACCCAGAAGTTCGGGAGAAGGAAAAGACAAAAGAGCGAGAAAGGGATCACTCCGAATCTCGGAAAGAGGTGGGTGTGGATGAGCCCAAGGCAAAGGACAACTATATTTCAGAGAAAGAAAGTCTGACCCATGAGAGCAGGCCACTGGAAGAGTCCAAGCAAGTGTCTCGAGTCCCTTCACCCTACACCAGGCCACCTGTGGTGGAGAACACCAGACCTAACAGTACCTCCAGCCGAGATGCTGAGAAGAAGAGTGACCCAGCTTATGAAAACCTGAAGAAATCCAGTGAAGTCAAAGTGAAGGAAGAAAGGAAGGAGGACCATGACATCCCACCAGAAGCACCCCAGACCCATCGCTCGTCTGAGCAGCCCCCTCCAATGCCCCCATCCGGTGTCCACCCAAGCCCTTTGGTGTCCATGCCCATGACGGTGGGCGTCACAGGCATCCACCCCTTGAACAGCATCAGTGGTCTAGACAGGACTCACATGATGACGCCCTTCATGGGGATCAGCCCCATCCCAGGCAGTGAACGTTTCCCATACCCTTCCTTCCACTGGGATCCCATGAGGGATCCTTTACGGGATCCCTACCGAGATCTGGACATCCACCGGAGAGACCCTCTGGGGAGAGAGTTCCTCCTAAGGAATGACCCATTGCACCGTCTCTCCGCTCCGCGGCTCTACGATGCCGAGCGGTCTTTCAGGGACAGAGAGCCACACGACTACAATCACCACCACCACCCCCTGTCCGTCGACCCCCGGCGTGAGCACGACCGGGGGGGGCACCTGGACGAGAGGGAGAGGCTGCACCTGCTCAGGGAGGACTGTGAGCACGTGAGGCTTCATGCGGTCCATCCAGCAGCGCTGGAGGGCCACCTGCCTCACCCGCGCTTGATCACGCCCGGGCTTCCCAGCATGCACTACCCCAGAGTGAGCCCTCCGTCGGGACTGCAGAATGGGATTCTCAATAAAACGCCCCCCACGGCAGCTCTGAGTGCACCCCCCCCTCTCATCTCCACACTGGGACCTCGGCCCAGCTCTCCCCGCAGGACTACCCCTCTGCCGACCGAGATCCGGGACAGACCTCCTCCCCATACGCTCAAGGACATAGAAGCGCGGTGAGGCCAAGAAGTGGATTGCTCCGCATCCAGTCTTCTTACTCCATAAATGTAGACTTTTGTGATGACCCAAATGTACAGAATGTATAGATGCAAACGTGCAGAGATATTCTTTTGTTCTTTTTTTAAAGAAATGGCTGGATTGTATATTCTATGTTGAAGACAGTTTTCAAAACTTTTGGAGAAAAGTTGGTGCATTTCTTACTTATCCTATGCTGTTCGATCATTTTGAATTTCTGCAAGGAGTTCTAAGTCAGTACTTGGGCTACAAGCAAATGAAGTTCTTTTTCTTTCTCTTTTTCTCCCCAGCTAGAATAAAGGAAACCATAGATTTTGGTTGGGGGGTAGAAGGAGGGTCATTCTCTCTCTCTCTCTCTCTCTCTCTCTCTCTCTCTCTCTCTCTCTCTGTAAGAGTCTTTTTAAAACAAATAAAAACAGATATATTAATTCATGGGTTAATGGGTCATATATGCAAACTGGGTAAGATGAAAGCTTTACTTTGTAAATATGTAAATAGAGAAAGTTAAGTAACATAATACATTAATACTTCTTAAACCACACCCTTGGCTGACTTTAATCGTGTGGAAGGCCACGCTGACTTTTAAGAAAGCTAAACTCCTTCAGCTATGCAATGAATTTTAAGACTTTTCACAAAAGCCTCTTTAACTCAAAGGCGTTTTGTTAACCACACACTTAAAGTCATACTTTCCCCAAGCAAACTCACACTGTTAACTTTTTGATAAAGAAATAAGCCATCAAAATCCAGGATTTCTCCTTCAGCAGACACACCTTTCCGTACCAGCTGTTGCTTACTCTTTCTAGCTAGAGCTTTTCTGTTCCAAAAGTGTTCTGGAGTATTTGATCTTATAATCTTAATAACCTTAATTCATCCTCTTAATAACCTCTCCTAGGTCACGTTGATTCACATTTTACAATTTGGAACTGAGTCAGGGACAATAGCTTGTCCAAACCCCCAAATGAATCCTTAGCCAGGCACAGCTTGAGCTTGTGACTCCAAGAGCCAAAACTCAGCTTTCTGTACACGGCATTCCTCTTTTATAGTACCCCATTTCTTTTCTATAAAGGCTGATCTGTACCATAAAACTGTGTGTTTCTCTCCACTCAAAGTGGCATCTTCAAATCTCTGGTCCAGACATGGTGGCCAAAATCCCTGGGCTAAGGTGCTCCACTCACTAGTTCAAGAAAGTGGACATCTGCTGGGGGTTAAGAAGTCTCCGCTTGTGTAATGCTGCAGACAATTCCTCCTCAGCCCTACCCTTCTCAGCATGCCACTGTCTCTGGTATCTAGAGCCATTTTCCCCCCAAAAATGGTGCTACACAATGGTACGTGCCGTGAGGTAGAGATGCGTACATGCAGAAAACCCAAGACCCTAGATTTGAAGGTGTTGCCTTGGTCCTGGCACCCATATTTAGCTTTTTGTTGTGTTCACATCACGGATTATAATAACCACAGCATCTGAACTTGCTACCCAAAAGGAGATGGTCCTGCAGTGCCCAGGAACAAGATACAAAATAGATAGCGGAAGGGATCCATTGGTGTCGTTTCCTTTCTTACAATGTAACCTTGCTCACATCTTCTGGAGGTGATTGGGCTTTATAGTGGCTGTTTGCACATGGGTTTTGTAGTCATGTTTCCTTGCAATGTCTAAATGCCATACGGTACAAGGGTGTGGCCTATGGGGTCTGGAGTGGTAGCTTTTCATAGAACTGTCTGGGAATTTGGGGTGCCGTTCACATTTGGGAAGACGGACAGCACTCCTTTCTGGTGGCCAGTTTCTTCTTGTCTCATGCTCTCTGTGTAAGACTGTGATCCTCACCCACTTACTTGGGAATAAGCCCTGTTGAATTCACTGGGACTTCTAAGAAGACCTTCCTTGGAGCGTGCAACAGACTTTTCATAAAAATGTCTGCACTGTGTATTACTTTTTCTCCCATTCCAGCAGCTTTCCCAAACTGACACCCTCCAGATGTTATTTTGGATACACTACCACAATCTACCACCAGCAAGGCCAGACCTGTGCTGCAGATGATGGTCATGGCAATCAAACACATCAAGGGACTCAAAACTGGGGAAAGGTGAACGACAGAATTTTATTTTTTGCTTACACTGAATGTGACTAGCCCAACTTGTTTAAAGCACAGAGAAAATGGCACCTTTCTCTCTCTCTCTCTCTCATATATTCAAGCATGTTTTCTCCCATGTGTGAGGAATAGAAAGCAGCATTGTTTTCCTTGCCGTTAGAACATGTTAGACTGGTCACATACATTTTAATTTAAAAAGTCCCTGTCATTTACCTTTCTCCCATCTATCCAGAGATGTATGTGTGTATTTGGTTGCCTGCACACATAACAAAGACTCTGAATTGATTTTGGCCCCTTTCAGAGCTTCTGATGCGAATGTGTCTTGGTTCTTTTCATCTTTAATCTTTTGCTCTCTTTGGGAATAATTTGGAGAAAATATGACTTTATCAAAAACCTACACCACCTTGCATACTACTGGATTGTAAAAATATGTGTCAGAATAAATAAAATAGTTGCATCGGTCTTCTAGTGTATTAAAGTGATATCTCAAATTGTTTTCGTGTTTTAACAAAATGAAGAAAAAGGAAGTCTAATTACAGACACAGCTGTTTCTAATGATCAGAAATCTATTTTAGTAGTCAACTCAAAAGTTTTAGTTGTGAACTTCAGGTTTTGTGAACTCCAGATGTTGTGCAGTGTTTTTTTTAAGAACAAGACTAAATGAACAAAAAAAAAAAAAAGCAAGAACCCCGAAAATAGCCTATGTACACCGGGCAGCGTAGTGATAGTTTTCAGTATTGTAAAGAAGCTGTTATATACAACTCTTTTGCTGTTTCTGCTGTATGTAATAAAGTCCTTTCTAGATCCTATGTTGAAAAGGAAAAGAAAAAAAACCCGAAGCGACATTCAATCCATGGCATGTTTCCTCATGAGCAAAGACTTGTGTAATGTAACCCTGTACCATGTTATTAAAAAATGTGAACTAAACTGGCAAGCGATCTTCTTTGTTTGGAGCGATCCTCATCAGAAGACTTCGGTTCAGGTTGGTTGGTGCCCATAGGCCAGGGATGGACCTGTGGACGGCCAAACCTGGCTGGACTACAACTCCCATCATTGGCCGTGCTGGCTGGGGCTGATGGGGTGTTGAGTCCAACATCCGGAGAGCCACAGGTTCCCTACTCCAGCCCTAGATAGAACCATCATCCCCCTTATTTTCATCATGGAGGTAGAAGGCTTATACATATATTGGATGGAATGGATTTTGTTCATTTTTTCATTTGCATCTCAAGGTGTGGAGTTGCTGGAGAAATGCTGTATGAACTGGAATACTCCTGCGTTTCAGAGAATGAACGTTTCATAGTTTCCCACTGTTACGTCTTCAGCGGCGCAAGTCTCATTTCTGTGTGTTTTTGGTCGGTATCCTGATTCTACCTTCAGAGAGGTAAAGATTGTGCTTGTGCACGTTTCAAAGGTTATTGCTCTTTGTGGTTAGGCTGCCCCCCACTCCCCAAAATTTAAATCTCGGAGTAAGTGTGCAGGATCGGTGCCAGCCTGAAACTCAGGGAATGCCCCTATGCCAACTTGACTCGCTATTGGTCCATCAAAGTGCCAATTCTTTGCTCCTACCTTCAAGCACTCCTTCCTTCCTGCAGATGTGTTTACCTAGCAGAGTTCCACGTAAGGATCAGGCCCACGTCTCCTAAAATATATCCTTCCAAGCTTGTTGCCTTAGAACTGGAAGAAGAGGTGGGGCTGGAATTCTTAGCTGGAATATCCAGGCCAGAGAGAAACTCAAAGGCCTGTAAGACCCAAGCCATGTCTGCTTTTCTGGGGAGCTCTGTTCTGGCCATAGATTCCGAGATCAAAGAGCTAGCCCAATGAGTAGCACAGCCCTTTGCATCGATTGGCCTGCAAGCGGCAACAACCAACCTTTAGTTGGGCAGGATATTCAGATCAGGACGAAAGGTTTCTAACTTTTTATGAAGTTGAAAGTGATTAGCTGGCTGGATTTGTGATAAGACAGCAGAATATTGCAGAAGCAACATAGAAGAAGCAGCTTGCTTCTCACCCTATTCGATGGGTCTGTCCTTTTGGATGGGAAAGGAAAAGAGGCATTTGGTTTGAAATCATCTTATAATGAAACTGCATTTCCCTAATAGCTAGAATTCTAACCTTCTGGGAGGTTCATGCTCCGTGCGTGCTAAACATAGAAACGGAGTGAGTCAGAAGGGCCATCTAGTCTGACCTCTGGCACCAGCTGGCTCCGCTCACGACATGCCTGCCATGTGCATGTCCAGCCTATAAAGTGGGGATGTCAGGTGCTACTCATGTGGCCTGCTCTTTGATCTTGTACCATGTTGTCGGACTAATCATGTTAAGTTTGGCCCACGCATCATCACCGTTCAGCGGATGTTTCCACAGTATGGCTTTCCCACAGCTTATCTCTGCATCTGCTGGCCTTGGCATCTCAGGATCTTGCCCCTTCTCCTAGTTCTAACTCAGAACCTGGCAACAACACTGGAAGGCTGTGAGTTAGGAGCAGTGTGCCTAGACTTTGACTATGATCCATGACAGATTCCCCAGCATAGATACTTGTGTGGGTCAGCCTTGGGTTCCCCAGCATTGCTGGACTCCAACTCTCATCATCCCTAGCTGGGACTGATGGGAGTCCAACTCCAACAATATCAGGAAAGTCACATGTCCCCCACTCCTAGTCTATGGGGACTGGCTGTAACATCTAGGGTCTCATGGACCCAAGGATCCCATCTAGGGTCTCGTCCCCTCTTTTTGCAGGCAGAACAGCTTTGCAACGGAGCTTCATTCTTCCCAATGGACTACATCATAAACGATGACTTAGGAGCTCAGCCAGCAAGCCCTTTAGCCCCTTGAGGCACTGGAAGGGTTCGTGGCAGGGTTGTTACCTTCCAGATACGGTTACCTTCCCAAGTTCCATTCACCCAGCCAACAGAACACCATGATCCACAAGCAGCGAAAGCACCCCCCGTTCCCCCACTCAGTGTTACGGCGCTTTAACTGCAGGGATGGCTAGCAGTTGAGCAGCTCCACCAGAAGATGGACAGCTGCAAACCAACTTTGCAGGCGGCAACCAAGGTGGGCACAAGGGAAGGCTTTAGCATTCCAACTCTTCATTCATCACTCTGTAGTGACCCGGCTGCCTTTCCTTAGAAAGTCTTGAGCTGCACGTGACATTCCATCTGTCATTGAGCATTTTGGTCAATTCCTCCCCATTTCATCATCTGGTCTTTTCATCTACACCATCCTCAGCTCCACCTTTCTACCCAACAACAGGCCCCCAAGGCAGTTGGGAGTAGTGAGAATGAGGATGTGATCATTTTCTTTTAACTGCTGTGATAACTGATGAATGATTATCTAAAGTCCATCTCTTGGACTTAGATATTGATACTCTCAAGGGGAGGCATCTAACACAGCTGAGTGAAGGCTACAGGGGGAAGGGGATGTCACAAATAGTTGTGTGTATTTCAGAAAGATTAATCATGAGGACCGATGAGTAGATGTCACATTTCATTCATTCATTCATTTGTTTACATCCATTTTTTCCAGCAGGCAGAACCATCCTCGTCGTCTTCATTTTATCCTCACAACAACCCTGGGAGGTAGGTCAGGCTTCATGTTAAGGTCAGTGACTGGCCCAAAGTCACTCAGAAAGTTTCATGACCAAGTAAGGACTAGAACCTGGATCTTCTAAGTCCCGGTCCAACACTGCACTCTTCTATATTGTCAAAGTTCAGTCCTAAAACTTGCGGGCTCCTTTGAGGATAAGCAGGGAAGTTCCCCATGAAATCCATCCAGTCTTCTAGCACCCTTGAGCACTTGTCAGAGCTGTTTCTGCACTGATTCTCCTCTGACTCTCCCGGCAATCCACCCACCAGTTTCTCATCACCAGGAAGGCAGAGGAGATACCTGGGCAGCCAGGAGTCCTCTGCAAAGCTTCCCATGAGGTGCACGTGAGTCTGCTGGGGGAGCAGTTGCTTAGATAAGGCTTGGCTGAGACCTCAGATGACTCAATCCACCAGCTTCAGCACACAGCTTTCCTGAATGGGAAAGCAGAAAGCCCCTTTTTGGTGATATGAGGGTGTGAGTTCCTCCAGACTTTGGTCTAAGCTCAAGACAGTGTCCAGCATCCTGCAATATGAATGTGGTGCACCTGGAATAGACAGTTTGGGGTTCATCGTCATCTTTCTCTTTGTTACCAAAAGCGATTGTGTCTTAGACGCTGTTTAAAACAACAACGACAAAACTTGGTGCCCTTATTTGCATGATTACAAAAAAAGAAAAAAAATCTGTGTAAGCAACAGCATCTTTATACAGTGGTATGGTGTGGCCCTCCATATCAGCACAGCTTTGGAAGCAAGGCCAGGAAATTCAGAACTCCAAAAGCCAAGGAGCAATGTAGACAGAAACAGAGAAACAGAGCGAGGCCGAAGGGACCTCCCGGGCCATCTAGTCTGGCCCCCGGCTCCAGCCGGCTCCGCTCACGACATGCCCACCATGTGCATGTCCAGCCTATCTTTGTGAAGCATTGCAACAAATAAGGCACCGTTGCAGTGTTGATGGACGTGTAATGAATAATGGCTGACCGCATTGTGTCTGTGCGTGGGGGGTACTATCCCCTCCCCCCAGGCATTAAATAAACACATCGGTGGGATCTGCACACAGGGAGTTACAGCATAATGATGTTTAGCCATGGGCAGCAAATTCCTGAAGTCCACTGAATACTGTTGGGGGAACTGTGGCCAACCCGAAGCAGTAGGTGAGGGACATGAGTCAGCACATCTGCCCATTAATTAATTAATTAATTAATATTTGTAGGTGTATTTATAGGCTTCCTATAACTGCCATATGATGGTGTGACGGCACCGTAGCTCTCAGGTTCCTCATATGTTGCATATCACCCTTCTGGTTTTTGAAATATTTATATCTTAGTTCTGTGCAAATGACTCTCCCTGGATGGTGTTTTGGAGGACCAGCCAGGGGAAGTCTTACACAATGCTTTTTCTTGTTCCAGTGTGTTCTCTCTTGTGTTTTCACTTGGACCATTAATTCTTTTCAGGTCTGAGGATTTATTTGCTTCTGTCTATTATCTGTACAAATTCATAACCCACTGGACATAGAAAAAATGTTATGGCAGGAACCACACTAAAATAATTACTAAATATCCTGCTATAAATGGGATTTTTTCTCTTCTTTTCTTTAATATTGATGCTTGATGTTCTTGTGACGTTCTTGATTGCTTTTACCTGATTTGAATGGTTGTAATTCCCATTGAGAATGATTCCCTTCTGATAAGGTATGGCTGTTTTTGAACTTTTTTTAAACTTAATTTTCTTTATGGATCCTGTACTTGTACCTTGGAGGTTATTATGGATGGTAGCTGGACTGATTTTTTAAAGAAAGAAAGTGAAATCATTTGGGAAACATTATATGGCTTTTCACATGTTCTTCTAATGGATTGATTTGATAGTACACTTTTGTATAAATGTGCCATGTTTTTGCCTGCTAACATTTCTGTCTCTTCTGCACTAGCCCCTAGGTGTGCACCAGATCTGTCTTTTCCTAGCGCAAATCCTCTCAGCTCTTAATTCTAACCCTAACAAGCCAGTATAGGCCCTGTAAATGGGAGAAAAGTCAACAAAGGCAGAGCAGAGCGGGTTCCAGTGGCCTGCTCATTTTTTTCTACCCAGCCTAGACGAGTTCCAAAGCCCTAGGCAAGAACATGGACCTACATTTTTCGATACGGCAGAAAAAATGAGCAGTCATGAGAGTCCAGTGTAGGCTGCATTCATACAAAGTGGTGTAATTCCCATGGATGATACCAGAGTTAGTTATTTGGGTGCAGAGTGAGGTTTGGGAAATGCAGGTCTCTCTGCATGTTAAGAGGTCTGGAACCAGTCCAGAAGGGGTAAACATTAGGTGGAAATCATCTTTCCACCTTTGTCACCTTTGGGAATGGCATTGTCACCATAGCCATATTTATTTATTTATTTAAGATATTTATATGCCATCCTGTCACAAAAGCCTCAGGGTGGCTTACATAGGGCTGACATTTATAGGGCTGACATTAGCCTGTCTGGGTTTGGGTTCAGAGTCCAGTTAAAGCTGGGATTAGGAAAACATAAATGCATTTGCTTGGAACTGGTGTGTGTTGAGTTTTTGCAATAGGCTGGAATTCCCAGGGGCTGTACCAGCCTATTAGGACACAGGTGACGAGGCAGGTAACAGTTAAGGTAAGCAAGATGGGTTCCTGTGTGTGTCTGGAAGCCTAGACTGGGTCCAGCGGACAGAGACAATATTAGTGGAGAAGAGGAACCCAATACGCAGTTCCTTTGGTTCCACATTGCTGAAACAGCGGGGTGCTGTTTAACCCTTTAGTGTTAAGAGCCCACTAAGCATTGGGGTGCAGAAAAGCCAGGGCTCCACGCTTACCTAGGGGACAGGATCCAGTCCAGATGAGGTGGAAAAGATGATTTCAGCACAGGAATGGTCTGCTGACTTTTTGCAAGTCAACAGGGACTCTTAACAGCTATTAGGGTTCAGGTTAAGAGCTAGATTAGGGTGAGAAAAACAGGTCTGTCTGTGTGTCTAGCGGCCTGGAACTAGCCTGGATGAGGGAGAAAAATGTGTAGACCATAGGAACCCTTTGTTCATTCTCTGTTTGCCAGTTTTGCAAGGCTAGGCCAGCTGGTTAGAGCTAGGATTAAAGTCCAGGTGAGCGTGAGAGTTGGGAAAAGTCAGGCCATATATGTGTCTAGGGGCTAAAACTAGTTTTAACTGGGAAATAAAAATGGGTGAACAATAGGAACCCAGCATGCACTGATTTATTTTTGCTTGGTGCTGCAATTAAATGGATATCATCCATTTAGGGTTCAGGCTGAGCTATGTATATCCAGAAGCTTGGAACTCACCTGGATGAGGCAGAAGAAGTACCTGTGTGTGCACTTTCTGTGGAAGATGAGCTATGCTACATATTTTGGAGTTGAGTCATGAGCCAGGTTAGGGGTTGGGTTGGGAGCACACTGGTCCAGATATGTCCTCTGGGGCCTCAAACTAGTCCAGGTGAGGTAGAATAGGAATTGCAAATTTGCAGGAATAAGTGCCTCCAGCACCTCTATCTCAGGAAGAGTTTCACCCATGAAGGGCACGGGGTTGGGAAAATTACAACACGACAGTGGAAAGCCGATTTTCTTCCCGTGTCGATCCCAGCTGTGGGCCATATGATCCAAATCCAACCTCAGTCCAGGGATTTCAACCCTCGGTGCTGCTCAAATTTGTCTTGCTTTCCCATGCTTTCGGTATTTGCATTCAGGGTTACAAGTGTGTTCACTGCCTGTGTGCGTGGACATGGGCCTGAGGGAGCCCCTGGGAGGCAGGGCCGGATCGTAGCCCTGGGACTGTAGCCCTGGGACCACAGCCCTGGGACCACTTCTTCATTGAGTGCCCAGATCTGCACCAAATTTGGCCTGGGCTTCAAGGGAATGCAAGGAAGTTTCCTAGTTTGGATTGGTCTTAATAAGTATGATGAACTCTCCATCTACCCCTCAGCGCCTGTTGCTCAATCATTCAATTGTTCTTAACAGCAGAAAGATACAGAAGCTGTTGGCTAGAAAAGAGGAACGGAAAGGGCAGGACAGGACAGGAGAACCTCTTATCTGTATTTCTTGCCTGTGTTATTCTTGGTGAAGCTAGACAGCAGTACAAGCACTAGGTGGTGCTGGAGGAATTAATATTGCCTTGAAAACCCGCAGCTTTCAAAAGCAGTTCTCTGACCATTTGCTTGTAAACCATGCTGGAAAAATGCGGGTTGTCTCTGGAAGGAGGGGTACAGGGCCCCCCTTGCCTCTTCCATGAGTGCCTATTGGCTTTTGTACCCCGAAAATTTAATGGGGCACCAATGTTGTTGTTCTTTCTATAAGGGGCTGGGAGTCAAAGCTGTGTTACGACCCAGTCAGAAATGTAAAGCCCTCTTTCCAGATTGCTGTCATACATGGTGGTGAGTCCTGCCTTCCCACTGCTCACACATACACACAGTCTGTGTGCGATGGAGGGCCATCTCAGTCCTGAGCTGGCATCTTCTAAGAAAGCTGGACAAGATGACCCGCAATCTGATAGAAAAGGGCTCTTGTCCTGCTCGCTCGCGCGCGCTCTCTCTCTCTCTCTCTCTCTCTCTCTCTCTCTCTCTCTCTCTCTCTCTCTCTCTCTCTCTCTCTCTCACACACACACACACACACACACACACACACACACACACACACACTTCTCTGATGTGCCTTTCCTGGTTCAGACACACTCCCAGCCTGAATAAGAAGCCTTCATACTTCAGGCAAATCCTGAGAAGGCTGGATTCCCTGGAGAAGACCATCATGCGAGGGAAAGTCCAAGGCAGAAGAAGAGGAAGACCGACTAGGAGAGGTCAATTCCATGCAGGAGGCCACAGCTGTGAGTGGACAAGAGGTGAGCAGGGCTGTCAAGGACAGGACATTATGGAGACCACCACTCATAGGGTGTCCGTACATTGGAGAAGACTTGAGGACCTGTAATAGCAACAATATACTCCTACTGGGAAGGAGAGCCACTGGCCAGCATGAGTGGGTGGATTGCAGAAGCCTTCAAACACAGAGGCTTCTGGGATTCCTTGGACAATTCAGGCAAGAGATGGCAGGTGCGAGGAGCAATTGAGGTGATCTTTGGCTCTTCTCTGGTAGTTTTGCTAGGCAGACTTCTCAGGAGGTTGT
The DNA here is from genome assembly GCF_004798865.1 of Varanus komodoensis. Lineage (NCBI taxonomy): Eukaryota > Metazoa > Chordata > Lepidosauria > Squamata > Varanidae > Varanus > Varanus komodoensis. The sequence continues at coordinate 14,381,313 of NW_025335587.1, forward strand.
TGCAGGCTTAGGCTGAGCTGTGCCTTGTTCTTTCTTGTGTCTCCTCCCAACCCACCAGACTGCCCCCTTTCCCACCTCTCTTAAGTTGCTTTTTCCACCTTGGCAAGGCAGCTGCCATGGTTTTCTCTCCGTAGGCTGCAAGGGATGGGAATTTCCAGCTGTCTTTCCAAAGTCTGAGCACCATCTCCCACCTCAGAGCAGGTTTATGGTCCCTGGGATTTGGCCTGGGGACTGCAGAATTGCTCTCCTATGGGGCAATCCAGTGGGGAGGCCTGCAGCCCTCCCAATGCAGAGGATTATACAGGAGGTCAGGGCAGGGGGGATGTACAGGCAAAGGTCGCCTCCGTGCATCTCCCACTCTGCAGAGCGGGGAGGCAGCTGGTGCTGGGCTGCCCAACTGCAGCTCTTCAGAGAAGCAGGGAAGGAGCCTGCGGTGCCACCAGGATGCCTCGTATTTCTATTTCTTTTTTTCTATTCCATCTATTATTTTCATAGAAAAGCTTGAGATGGTTTACAATTTTAAGAACATAGAAACCATTTACAGCACTTGATTAAAATAGGATTATATTTTACATATTAAAAACAGCCACCAAAATAAAAAAGCATTGGTCTGGCACCAAAAAGAGTAAAGAGTTGCTCCCAGAAGAACCTCTCTGGGAGCAGATTCCACAAAGGGGGCACCACCACTGAGAAGGCCCTTCCTCTGGTAACAGTCCCCCTTCCTTCAAGGAGGCTCTTCAGAGAAGGACATCTATAGAAGATCTTAAGGACCAGGGAGGTATCTATGGAAGGATGTGTCCCCTTAGATATTCAGGTACTAAACTGTTTAGGGCTTTATATGTCATTGTCACCACCTTAAATTGGACCTGGACTTCAATGGGTAGCAAATGTAGATGGTACAGAACCAGGGTTATATAGCTACATCTGCTGGTCCCTGTCAATAGCCTGGTTCCTCAAATTATTTTATTTTATTTAGTTTTTAGATGCCATCCAATGCTAAAGTCTCTGGATGGCTTACAAAAAACAAAACAACTGCATACAACAAACAACACACTGCATCCAATAAATAATGATAAAATCAAAACTAAAGCCAATTAACTGTTAAAATATTGGGAAAATTAAAAGGTCTTTGCCTGACGCCAAAAAAGAATAAAGCGACGGTGCCAGGCGAACCTCCCTGAGGAGCGTGTTCCACAGTCAGGGTGCCACTGCCAAAAAGGCCCTCCTCTGGGTAGCCACCCTCCTAAGCCCCTTCAAGGAGGGCTCCTGGAGCAGGGCCTCCTTCTTAGATCCCAAGGGGCGGGGGGCACATAGGGAAGGAGGTGCTCCTTCAGGCATCTGTCTTGCACCAGTTGAAGTATCTGGATCCTCTTTATATGCCATCATATCTTGAGGGTGCTGGTCTTCTCCCCTCCCTCTAGAACGCCCCTGCGCTCCTTCTCAGAGGTGGGCCAGCCTGGAGAGGCAACTGGCAGGGCTGTGGTGGGCCAGCATGGACCCAAGCATGGAGCTGCACTCGTGAGATCAGAGCTCTTTTGTGAGCAGGCAGCTGAGAACCTACACGGCCCCATGGCCCTGTAGAAGCTGTCCTAGGCCTTCCAAGCGCTCACCCCATGCATTTTCAAATGCTCTTGGAACGCATCCACAGCTCCCTCTGTGCACTCTTTTTATCTGGATACTTGCAAATAGTTTAAAACAAACTCAATAGCACACAGTTCTCTTGCATAATTAAATGGGAAGGGGTGGTGGAAAGGCCCTGAAAATGGAGCACATATTAATTCTGGATCATCCAAAGAGATGTTTATCTTGTGTTTTATAGGTTTAATAGTGGCAAACCACCCAGAGAGCTGCTGTGATTGGGTGGTGTAGCGATGTAATAAATAAATAAAACAATTCCTAGGGGGCATGTGCATCATTTGTCACCTGAAAAAAAGGAACTTCAAAACCCAGAAATTGCCCAGTTTTGCAGGCATGGAATCTATTTGGCATTCTAGTTCTTGATTATAGGAAAGAGGCCACTTTTGCTATTGAGAAGATGTAGCACCTCCACCAAACTGCATATGTGGGTCCCAACTAAAGGTAAAGGTTTCCCCTTGACGTTATGTCCAGTCATGCCTGACTCTAGGGGGCGGTGCTCATCTCCATTTCCTAGCCGAGGAAGCCAGCGTTTGTCCACAGACAGTCTCCGTGGTCATGTGGCCGGCAGGACTAAACACCGAGGTGCAGGAACGCTGTTACCTGCCCACTGAAGTGACACCTTTTTATCTACTTGCATTTGCATGCTTTCGAACTGCAAGGTTGGCAGGAGCTGGGACGGAGCAACGGGAACTCACCCCGTTGTGCAGATTCAAACCGGCGACCTTTCGATCAACCAGCCCAGCAGCACAGTGGTTTAAACCTGTCCCTTAGTCCCCTGGAGTCCACCTGGGTTCCAACTAGATGGTCTCAAAGTCCATAATTTGGTCACACCATTAAAAAAATAATCCCACTCATCCTGGACTCCTTTTCTCATTAGAGTTACATGTCATGGGACCTTGTTTATCATTATTCTGGATTTATTAGAAATGGCTGTCCTAAAATCCTGGTACACATTGGGCTTTGCTTGAGTTTTGCTTCTTTTAGAATCAGGAATTCAAATATGGAATAGTCGGTTCCCCTAGAGTTCCCATGCTGTCCACTTGCTCACTAGGGCATCCCTTTTGGTCCGAATCAAATCAAGGAGAGCTGGCCAGCCCTCTGAGTGGGGTGGTGTAGCATGGTGTCCTGCACCAGCAGGGGGTTGGATTGGATGGCCTTCTTGGCCCCTTCCCACCCAATCTATGGATCTAGGATCCTCTAGCTCTTTCAGCTACTTGATGTAAGCAGAACATACCAGCAACAGTTAGGAGGGTCCGTCTTCAGCAGAATTTCTTTCCAAACAGATATCAGGGAAACCAAATTCCCTCACTCCTATTCGTACATGATGTCTCCTTGAAATGCTGGCAGTTTGCTTCTCAGAGGTTTCATCCTCATCTTCTCCTTGACTTGGTGATTGGTAATAGACTCAAACAACCATGTTCCTTTAATTAATTTCTCCATTTATTTTAATCCAGATGCTCTCAATGGGGCTACCAGGTTCAACCTCCTGTATTTCCATGCAGTACAACTCTTCCTCCCCTTCTGTTCTTCTCCAACAGGTTATATCCTTCAGTTGATGAATTCCAGTCATGGGAGTCACCCCACCAAGCTCCAGTTATGTCTATCAGGTCATATCCCTGCTCTTGCGTTAAGAGTTCAAGTTCATGCCGTTTGTTTCCCATACTCGGTGCATCAGTATATAGGCATCAAAGATCATGTGCTTTATATTCTACATTTCTTCATTTTTGGAAGACTTTCTTTGTTGTGGCACATAATCCTTTGCTCATTGTTACCGTGATTAGAATTCCATTTAAAGTCCATAAAGTGGACACACACATTCTTCCAAGACCTTGTAAGAGGTGACCCATCCCTTCCAGGAAGTGTAGCTTACGGTCCCAGAATCCAACTCTCTTGAGTTGCCGCCCCCTCCATAGCCAGAAATTCATCCAGAGTAATTTTCTTTCCCCCTTTACTCTTCCAAACACTAGAAGGAGGAATGAGAAAACCGAGTTTCCTTCCCAAAGTGCAAAGACTGATGTGATTTCTTTAGAGCTCCTCTTGGAGGTATCATCTCTTCCCATGTGGATGAGGAAAAAGGGAAACTCATCTGTGGGTTTTATGAGCACTGGCAACTGTTCCTTCACACCTGTAATCCATCCTCCCAGAAGGCAGCATACCTGGTGAGTCCATGGCTCTTTCTGACCTTCATGGGTCTCCATCCCATCCAGCAGGAAACTCTCACAACTACCAGTCTTCTCTTCTTGTTGGTTCCATTGCTTCTGCTCGACCAACTTCACCCTCTTGTGTACTGTTGCAAGTTTGCTGTAGCACAGGATGCCCCATATCTCTTCCTCTGAAGGTTCTGTCCAGCCTCATCTTCCAGAACCTGAATGCAGGTATTTCATTCCACTACTTCCGCTGGTGCAGGGTGATTCTGGTTCTTTTGTTTCCTCTATTTGGTTTTCCCTTGCCTCCAGTTTCTTTTCTACTGCCTCAGCTTGCTGAAAGTTGAAATAGATTGGATAAAAGTTCCTCCTCTGACTGAATAAGCTAACAACAACAAAAAAGTTTAACTTCTGTGCCATTTCACAAACTCTTTAATCAGTGCTCCATTATTAAAACATGCTTGGGCAGAAAGAAAAAATCAGCTTCCACAAATAGCTTCTCTCTCACACACAGCCTCCAGCTACCTTTTGGGAAATTAGAAATGCACAAGAAACTCATATCCCTTCCACTTGTCTGTACGGCACCGTTCGTTTGGCACTGAGATGCAAAGCTTGGCTTCCTGCCCACGAGGAGCATGTGGGATGCGTGTGTATTTGCGACAGCTGCGATCGCATGGCCTCATTTCTTGTTCCAGACTCAAACAAACAGAAGAAAGCAAGGTATAAAAAAATCTGTCATGCAATGGCAGGCACACAAGCACACGTCTCCAAGCAAAAGCATTGTGTCAGGGATGGGGATCTCTATCAGCAGACCACCCTCTTCTATGGCTTCTTTCCCTCGCTAGGATCCTGCAAACTGGCCCAGTGAAACGGAAAACCTGGAGGTGGTGTGGGCAGAACAGCAGGACTTTGTGGTTCCGGGGTTTGCCCAGGCCCTTCTGACATGTTCTGCAGGGCATCCAGTCTTGGGGCTAAATTTGATTAAAAGTGCATTTTATTGGAGAATGCACCCACTTTCTGAAACTTGGGTGAGAATCTGTGGTCCTCCGGAAGTTCTTGGACTGCATCTCCCAGTATCCATGACTTTTGGTAATGTTGGTTGGGGCCGATTGGATTTTGAATCCAACTGCATTTGGAGGCCCCGCTATTTGAGTTTGAACTGAATTGGGGGCAGAGGAATATGGGGCAGAGCTGATGAGGAAGAGACAACGATGGAGATGGAGATGGAAGAGAAAATAGATGAGATGGAGGAGGAGGAGGACGGTGATGGAGAGGGGGAGGAGGAGGAGGAGAGAACCATTGTGTTGTGGTGAATTCCACAGGGCTGGGACAACTCAGGCAATCTGGCCTCTGGCAATCAACCGTGGAGCATATTGGATGACTTTCGAACAGTCCAAGACTCTCAGCTGAACCTGCCTCACAGGGCTGTTGTGGTGAGGAAAAGATCAAGGGGAAGAGAATGATGTAATTCACCTTGAGTTCCTTGAAAGGCAGCAAAGGGCGCTATAATTTGAGAGGGATGGAATCCGTACAGGAAGCCATGACTTTGCACTTGGAAGCGCTGGATGGAGCTGTCCTGGATAGGACATTCTGGAGAAAGGAAATGGAGGTGGGGACACCGGCTGGCTTCCCATGACATGCCAATCAGCCATCCATGATGGGTTGCTGTGCCACCTGCACCCACAGTGTCTTCCACAGGGTGGCTTAACTTTCAGGAATATCCACCCTTTCAACCCAGGGCTTGTTCTGGGGTGATCCTGCCCATGATGGGTTGTCCAGACCCAGGCGAAAAGCCCTCTGGCTCAGTGCTACCTTTTCTCCCCCTCCACTTTTTGCATCTCTTGTCAGTGATCATCACTTGTTTCCCCGCTCTTCTTCAGGGGTTCGGGATTGTGCGAGTGCGGTCACGCTTCTTAAGTCTTGTTGCTTTTTCTTTCATGTATCAAACGTTACGGTTATTTTCCTCCACTGCTATCCCACAAGTCCCTGGGCTTGCGTCTCGCCTCCACTACTCTGCTACTCCGGTGTGTCTGTGGGCAGCCAAAATCAATCTTTTGGTCTTTGCCATTCTTTGTGAGTGTGCAAAAGTCCACTTTTGCCTTTCTCGCCCTGTCAACTCTGTTGGATATTGCAGGGTTGGGAAAAGAAAATATATCCTACTCAGAATGGCAGTTCTCTCACTTAAGTGCTGAGTGAACACTTCTCAGTGTCCTTGTCCAGTTCAACACTTCCTTGATTCTTCAGCAAGTCCAGAAGGGGTAGACATCAGCTTTCTGCTCCTTTTCCTGGCTTGATTTCAGAGTAGTTGCCATCGTACACACAGTAATAACTGCTCTGTTTGCCAAATGTATTTATTATCGTTATTTTGCAATGTCACTTTTCTAGAGAGGCGTGTCCAACAGATGCTGGAATGTCCTGCCACAATTTTTGTCTAACCTCCTGGTTCTGTCAGTGCCCCGGTCAGTGTCTGTAACCACCCCAAAAAAGGGGCAACAAAGAGGGGCTGGGCAGGGGAAAGCCAGTATCTCCCCTTTCTGGACTTGCTGGAGAATCAGAGAAGTTTTGGATAGCAATGAGAAAGGTCAGCTCAAGACGTAAGAATGAGAGGACTGCATGTCCAGGAGGGACTTGCTGTTGCCCTCTTGTGGTGAAGCTTCACATCTCACTTCAGCGCCCCCTTGTGAGCTACAACACAGGAGGAAATTGACAGGGCAAGACGACACCGTTCAGACAGGTGGAAGTGTGCTCTTGTATGATGTTGATCGTGATGATCCCATTGGCTGATCCTGTTGATCACCATGCCCCTCTTTGCATCCTTATGAATCCATGAAAAATGGCAGCACTGGAAAAGGGGTAGCAAGCGAGACAGGGATGGGACAGTGCGATAAGATGGGTTCTGCTAAAAAGGGCATCCCTCTGCAGGACCAAGAGGGAAAGAGGGAGAACAAGTTGCGAGGAGACCCATCCCATCTCTGCAGCTGCACTGTGTCATTTATTCACCGGGTAGTTTTTTGTAACACCTCCTTTCCAAGGTTCGAAATACAAAAGACACCCCTCAGTTATAATTAGAATGTCTGACATAGTGAAGGCTTCTTACATAATTGCATAATTAAGATAACGTCAGATCACAGAAATGGCAAGTGGAGCAAACACTGACGGCTGAGCAGAGCAAACCTGGGAAGCTGAAGGTGTATCATTCCAGAAAGAAAATGGGACCTTCTTCCAATGTGGTCATGGAAACCTAGAAGCAGAGCGAGTCAGAAGGGGTCTCCCGGGCCATCTAGTCTGACCCCCGGCTCCAGCTGGCTCTGCTTGTGACATGCCCACCATGTGCATGTCCTGCCTGTCCTTGAACACCCTCACCGGTGGGGCCTCAACCGCCTGTCCTTGTTTACTGTAGTCATGGTGGGCTACTGTTTAGTCAGTGGGTGCCGATCGTGTGCAGAAATAGATTTCAATTTCTCCCCAGAATTAAATGAATATGTAGCTAAGAATATATATGACCTAGTTAGGCTAGAAAAGGTTCAGCACAAGGTCACAAGGATGGTGGCAGGATTGTGGGGATCCCCTGTGAGATGGATTGAGGGAGCTGGGTTATTTCAGCCTGGAGAAGAGGAGATTTCGAGGGGCTCCTATAGCAACCTACAGATATGTGAAGGGGCATCACATGGTGGAGGGTTGTGACCGGTTCTCCCCTTATTGGAGGAAAGGATGTGGTCCAATGTGGCAAAGCTCAAGGACCTGGGTTTTGGGCTGGTTGTCAGGAAGTGTTGTTGTTAGTCGCGAAGTTGTGTCCCACCCATCGCGACCCCGTGGACAACATTCCTCCAGGCCTTCCTGTCCTCCACCATCCCCCGGAGTCCACCCAAGTTCACATCCACTGCCCCAGTGACCCCATCCAGCCACCTCATCCTCTGCCGTCCCCTTCTCCTTTTGCCCTCAATTGTTCCCAGCATCAGGGTCTTCTCCAGGGAGTGCTTCCTTCTCATTAGGTGACCAAAGTATTTGAGTATCTGGCCTTCTAGAGAGCAGTCAGGGTTGATCACCTCTAGGACTGACCAGTTTGATCGCCTTGCTGTCCAAGGGACTCCCAGGAAGTACATTGATGCAAAGAGGGCCTTTGGACCAATTTAGAGGACAATCAGTTCACAGATAAATAAAGATAAATAAAGTACTTCCTGATGGTTAGAAACCTTCGGATATGGAATGAGCTTCCAGGGGAGGTGGTGGAGGCCCCATCGGTGAGGGTGTTCAAGGAAAGATTGGACAACCACATGTCAGGCATTACACGGACAGAGCTGGCTGGAGCTGGGGATCAGACTGGATGGCCCAGGAGACCTCTTTGGACTCGCTGTGTTTCTAATATGATCGTGAAAGTGGACTTAAACTTGTGAGTTTACAGATGACAGTTGAGCTTCAGGGTGGGGGAGGCTCTAACCAAACTCAGAGAAGACAAATTCAGAAGGAATTGTTTCTCTGTGCCGCATTGTGTGGAGCAGGAGAGAATGAGCGCTCTGTTCCCTTGGTCATCATCATGGCACCCTCCAAGAGTTGAACTTTAGGCAGTGGAGTGCCTTCTTGACTCATCTAGGCTCCTTGAGTGATCTAGAACCCCAAGAAATCAGGCTAATAAATATTGTGGGCTGCTAGTACGTTATATGGGCAGCACTCTGTCCTAGTGCCGTAAAGTTTCACAGCATGGGTGACCGAAATATCACAACCCCTGTTCCATGAGAATCAATCTATGTAAGCTTTTCCTATGCTTTCCACCTACAGCTGTGTTTTTCCCACCTGCCCTGGTTTCCTGGGAAGAGCAGCCAGATTTCCTGGGGTTTTGCCTGAAATACCTTGCTTGCCCTGAAACAAATTCTGCAAATAGAAAAGCTCTCCTCTCCAGTAGGTTTTGGGAATTGATTTGCCCAAAGGAATCTGTGGAAACTCTCCACCCAGTCCAGCATAACATCAGCTAATAATTTACATATGTGGGACAAGCTGCAAGAGGCTGCTAATGTCTTTGCATGCAGCCTGTGCTTAGCCAGAAGGGAAGTAACTAGTCCACACGGATGAACGTACATAGTGATAAAGCTGTTGCTACCTTCAGCTTTCCGAGGAATGGCCTCCTTCAGGCTTTCAATATTTATTAAAGCAGCAGAAGCTGCATCGAGTGAGTCAGTTCTGTGCTCCTCATGAACAGAAGGGATGCTGGCAGTATGAGAAGGCTGAATTCCCCAGCCCCCTGTACGACAGCAAGCTATTTTTGACTAGGTTTGCAATGTTGTGTGCTGTGCATCCAACTCTTCAGTACTGTTCCCCGTTCCATTAGGGCAGGAAGAATCCAGCTTTCTCCCTTATTTGGACATCTAATCCAAAGATACAGTGATTTCTTTTCCCCATCCCCATGTGAGCTGGTCATGCGCCAAAAGATTTGCCTAATTATCCCCACAGTGCACAGGCTGCCATGTCATTTGAACCCAGCAAGGTGTAACCTCAGAACCCGTGGCTTGTTGCAGAGTTTGTGGCTGATTTGGAAGCCATCCCTTGCTGTGCGTGTTGCCACCTCTTTGAGGGTGTCCTCTTGTTGGAAGGGCTGCCCAATTAAATTGCAATGTATGGCTGTGAAAGTCATTCATGTAATATAAAACTTGGCCATGTCTCTTAGACAAGTGTTTCCACATCGTTGGAATGAACCTCATCCCTTCCATTAAAATGGTTTTTGTATATTCAGAATAATGGGGAGAGTGGGAGAGATTTTCACTAAAAGGATCCTAGTATGCAAAAAAATTGCAATGTATGGCTGTGAAAGCGGGACCATAAGAAAGGCTGGGCGCCAAAGGATTGAGGCCTTTGAATTGTGGTGCTGGAGGAGACTCCTGCAAGTCCCTTGGACCGCAAGGCGATCAAACTGGTCAGTCCTAGAGGAGATCTGCCCTGATTGCTCTTTAGAAGGCCAGATGAAACTCAAATGCTTTGGCCACCTAATGAGAAGGAAGGACTCCCTGGAGAAGAGCCTAAAGCTGAGAACGATTGACGGCAAAAGGAGAAGGGACAGCAGAGAATGAGGTGGCTGGATGGAGTCACTGAAGCAGTTGGTGTGAGCTTGAGTGGACTCCAGGGGATGGTGGAGGACAGGAAGGCCTGGAGGAGTGTTGTCCATGAGGTCATGGTGGGTCAGATGCAACTTCTCAAGTAGCAACAAAAATGTGGAAAAGCATCCTGGACTCCAACAAATTTATTTGGAAAGAGAGATAAAACACCCACCCACCCCCAAGAAACAGGAGGAAAATACCTCCAATACACAACCACTCCTAGAAAGATCAGGTTGTAAATTTAATGGCATCAAGTAGAAATATTTTCTAGAGCATTTTCCCTAACCTAATGCAAGCCCAGTATTGCTGATTACTGGCCATGCTGGCAGCGGCTGATGGGAGTTGGTGTCCAGAATATCTAGGGAGCACCAGGTAAGGGAAAAGTGCCCTTGATCACCTTTCAGAGTTCTAGAGGAACTTGGACTCTTTAATTTCCACTTCATCAGTCACTTTTCACATCATCTCACAAATGAGCTTTTTGCATGGCTTGAACTGCGAACTGCAGCAATAGTCTTTCTCCCCAAACTGTAAAATTTGGGCATTATTTCTCATGTTTGCAAGACCCTGATAGCATAACAAGAAGTGAGAAATCATAGGGACTTTGTCTACTAAGACCAAAGAATCAGACCTCTGAGTTAATGTGTCTCCCAAAATGGTATCAGGTTCCTTTTTCACTTTTATTTTTATGCTTTTGTGCACATCTAGAGGAATTCAGACAAGTTGGAGAGAGTTTTTTTTAAACTTTAAGCATCTGTGAGCAATTGTTTAAAAATAAAACCAATTGCCAATGGGCTAATGCCAGGATTGATTTCCTTCTATTTGCAAACAAACGGAAAATGCATTTCTAGATAAGGAATTGACGCTTATGTATATGCGGGTAGAAGGAAACCTTTAGCAGAAACCACAGCTTCCTTTCAAGAGAGATGAACTGATGAAGAGATAGGATAATGTTTTCCTGTGTGAAAGTGTTAGAGAGCACCTGTTCTTTTCTCATAACATCACTTATGTGGGTGAGCATCTGAAAATAGATTCGGATCTTCTAGAAGGTCTCTGGTTGATTTGTGATAAATTGGCGAGGATTTCTGGCTCCCAATTATGTAACTGTAGCAGGAGCAGAAAGTCAAACCTCTTCTCACTGCCTCTCTAAATTGCACTGCGAAGATGATGAAAGCATGGGGTAACCAGGAGTGAATTTCTGTGGGAAGGGCTTGCTTTCATTCAGGAACTTTAAAGCAGTTCTGTAATGCTGATTGTGAATCTTCTGTACCTAGCTTTGATTTGAGGACTTGGAGTTCTAATAAAAGAGAGGGCAGGAGAGGGAGGGAGGAAGAGCTGGATGCCTGCCCAATTTAGAGGATGTAGTCCCTGCACGTGTGAACACATCCATAACCCATGTGGAGTACAAGTACAGTCAACAATGATGAATATACAAGTTTGGTCTTTCAGCCCTTGCCACTGGATCTTGAACGGCCCATTCACACATGCAAGCATTCAGGAAGTGGGAAGCATGGTGGCCTCCAGAGGTTGTGGCCACCAATCCCCATCACCACCAGCCAATAGCCAGGGAGGATAGGAGTGGTAGTCCAGGAGCATCTGCTGGATGTCTCTGATGTTCTCTAGCTTTGGGTATTCAAGAAACCTCCGGCTAGCTAACTGATCCATTGCATGTTAATATCCTAGCAAAATCTCTTCAAAATACAAAAGGGGTGCCAAACACACACACACACACACACACACACACACACACACACACTTTAAGAGATGTAATCTATGTATTACTTTTTGAAGTTGAATTGAATTACAGTAGCAACGTGTAGCCTGACGTTCGCTCAGAAGATGGCGTTGATCAAATGAATGCCTTCATCACCATGAGAGAGGCAGGGCAGTCAAAGAAAATGGCGGAATGGCATGCGCAGCAATATAACTTTGGGCAACATTGCTCAAGCAGACGTTTGCTGTAATCAGAAGCGTCTGGACACTGATAGTACCACTTTGAGGACCTTGTGTAATCGCAGAAGTCAAACGTGACTTATATTCCTCTTTCGTTGTCGGTATATATTGAGTATTACCATTTTCATATAGTTTATTTATTTAAAACATTTTTATGCCGCCCCCATCGCAACGAAGCCTCGGGGTGGCTCACAACAGAAACAAAACACATAAATACATAAATAATAACAATATAACAATAAAAAGATTATTTAAAAACCCCCGGTGCATCTCGGCTAAAAATTTAAAATCCTATAAATACAAATAATTTAACAATTAAAATAAGTTTTAAATAAAAAGCTCTTAGCCTGGCGCCAAGAAACCAATAACGACAGACCTCTCTGGGGAGCGCGTTCCATAGATTTTTTCCTTTCCTAAAATGTGTATACAGTTTTGGCACACTTTGTATGTGCCCAAAGTACTGCAGTTGTTCTTTGAGAAGACCCTGATGCTGGCAAGGATTGACGGCAAAAGAAGAAGGTGGCTGAATGGGGCCACTGGGGCGGTGGGTGTGGGCTTGGGTGGTCTCCGAGCGATGGTGGAGGACAGGAAAGCCTGGAGGAGTGTTGTCCATGAGGTCGCGATGGGTCGGAAGCAACTGCATAACTCACAACTCATAGGTTCAGGCAATTCTGTTGCGTTCTGGCTTGTTCCAGTGCAGGTCTGTTTGAGTTTTGATGTGGCTTTGAGGGAGACCTCAGTCCTGCTTGCTTGAACTTGGCATCCAGTCCTCCAGGGTTCCCAGGAGGGAGGTACCCCCTATTATGACTGGTTCCTGCCCCCCACCCCACTCCATCTGCCCACTGAGCTCCATTTGGTTGTCCTGGACTCTGCAAGCCATTCCCACCTGGACGTTTACCTCTTCCCATTATCACTGCTGCAGCTGAACTGGTGAGTGCTGAGATCAAGACACCTCTCTGTTAAACACCTCACAGGTAAGCATCACTGTGGGGTGGTGGGGGAGGCCTCAAATTTCTCTGCGGTGGCGCCTAAGTTATGGAATGCACTCCCCAGGGAGGTCCGCCTGGCGCCATCGTTATTTGTTTTTCGGCGCCAGGCAAAGACCTTTTTATTTAAGCGGCATTTTAAATGTTAGTATTATTGAATTTTATCTGGCCAGGGTGGCTTGTTTTATGTTGTATGGTTGTATTTTATTCTTATTTTTACATTTTTAATTTATGATTATAATTATTTAATTTATTGTTGTAAGCTGCCCCGAGGCTTTGGCGAATGGGGCGGCATAAAAATGTTTTAATAAATAAATAAAATAAATAAATTGGGGAAGTCACAACAGGTGTGGCATCAGAGACAAATGAAAAGAAAGCTGTGGCATGAGCAAGTTACCCACGGCCCAAGCCCAAGATTATGTATACGCACATGTGATGAACCGCGGGAAGGGAGAAGGCGTCCAGCAATTCACATGCTCAGTTGACAGAAGACTGTTAGAACACCAAGCAAAGCTGCCTTGAGCTGCAGCTGCTTCTCAGCCGACAGCGAACGTGGTTCGATGGAAGGTGAGCTCTCTTTGACCTCACCACAGGACTCATCCGAAATGTCAGCAGATAGCCTTTCTCAGAAATGCCGGTGCGGTTTTTGGTAAACAGCTTTAAATGCTTGCTAAAGCCCAGCTCAGAAGAGTGCTGAACTTGACAAGTCCCTGGATTCCGATCCAGCTCGGATTGAAATTGGAGCCAGAGAGGAATTTCTGGCTTGCTTCGCTGACAAATGCTCAGCCTGGATGAAGGAGATTTCTCTCAGCAAGCCTAATCCTTTGTCAACCAGGGATTGTTCGGCGGAGCATCTGAGCTGTGCTGAAGGGATTCTGATGCAGGGCCAGTTTGGCAGCTGGAATCCAGAGCTGGATTGAACGGCAGCCTCCACGCGCCAGCCCTGCCTCAGGCCAAAGAATTACAAGGAGGAAAGAACCCCATCCTTTCCTGGGCCCCAGTGGGACCTCCTGCTTCCCTTTGACCTCAGAAATTCTTGTTTTCCCTTTGTTGGACATAATCAAGCACATTTGGAGGTTCCCTTTTCAGGCCCCAGATTGGCTCAGAAAAACTCGGAGACCATCTAAACCAAGGTGCTTCTAGGATCATCCAAGGGAAGCTTGGGAGAACACATCCATCTTTGTATTTGTGAATAAGTGTGTCTGGTGCTCCTTTCACTCACCAGATGAAAACAAATTTCTCTACTAATGCCAGTGGGACTCACTTATTTTTCTCATTCCTTCCCAGCTTCTCTATTTAACAAAATTAAGGAATCAGGTAGAGCAAGAAGAGGTAAGGAGAAGGACTTCTTCTGCTTGTGAATTGCAGCAGAGCAAACAGCCAATGGCATTCCCACTAGCAAGACTGATGCTGAGGGAACCGGGCCTCTTCAGCCTGGAGAAGAGGAGACTCCGAGGGGATCTGTTGGCGACATACAGGTGTGTGAGTGGGTGTCACACAGAGGTGGGTAGAAACCTGTTTGCCCCTGCAGAGGAAGACAGGACGCGCTCCAATGGAGCAAAACTCAGGAAACCAAGGCTCAGTTTGGATGCCAGAAAGCACTTCCTGACAGTCAGGACCCCGAGGGTGTGGAATGGGCTTCCACGAGAGGTCATTGGGGCCCCATCAGCGCGGGTGTTCAAGGATAGGCTGGACATGCACATGGTGGGCATGTCATGAGTGGAGCCGGTTGTTTCTGGAGGTCAGACTAGATGGCCCAGGAGGCCCCTTCTGACTCGCTCTGTTTCTACGTTTCTATATTTAATGTTGGAAGGCAGGTTCTGAACCAGCTGCAAGAGGAAAAAACGACTGAAGTCACATTTGGGCCTATGTTGGCTATGCAACAAATTGTGTATTGATCGTTGGTGCTTTTTGTGTCTCCCTTAAATATAGCAGGACCCCAGTACCCGCTGGCACAGTTACTGCATGTTCTGTTAACCGTGGTTGACACTGGCTTGAAAAAGAAGTCATGAAGTGCCAAAGAGAAGACACAAAGTGCTTCCTGCAAGCGGAAATACTTGATTTAATAGGAAGGAAAAAATCGTATGCTGAGGTAAGAATGAATGAAATTCTGAAAAAAGAAAAGTATGTATACATTTCTACAGAGTGTTTGCTATTATCAGCATTTTCAGGCTGAGGGGCTTAGAATCGATCCTCGCAGTTACGGGGATCTGTTGTATAATAAAACCCTTAACCATTTAAAGAGGACTATTATGTCACAGTTTTACCCCACCTTTCTTCTTCCAAGGAATCCAAAGCAGTATACAAGGTTCTCTCTCTTTCCATTTTACCCTCACAGCCACAACAACCCTGTGAGGTAGGTTGACTGAGAATGTGTGGCTGGTTCAAAGTCACCCAGTGAGCTTCATGGCCAAGTGGGGACCAGAACGCACATTTCCCAGTCCCAGTCCAACATTCCAACTGGTTTTCTCCAACTGGTGCTTCTCTGAACAAGAAGGCTTACTGAGAAAGGCTTTGTCACAAATGGCCAATGTAATTCTGAAATATCAAGAGAGGCTTGGAAGGTTTTTGTTATCCCTAATATCATTTGGGATAGCAGGAAAGTCAAGGCCAGATAAGATAAATTAGATCATCTGCTGAAGTGAGCAAGTCAGACCTTTGGAAAACACCTGCCATTATTTGCATTACCGTTTGGGAAGGGCTAGAATTTGGCAAAATCATCTTTTTGGGGACCTAAATACACAACAGTCCAGGCCCAAAAGACAGACCGGTGGCATTCTTGGGCTCTCAAACGAGCATTGCTTAGAAGAACGGACACAGATTTTCTTACCCAATTGATTTTGAGAATGTACAGGTTGTTTTTCCATCGGAAAAAACAGTCTGCTGAGAAGAACTGACGTCCTTTGCTTCTTTCCACATTTCGAGTAGCTTTGTTTCAAAATACTTTGGTATTTTCCTACTCCCCCATTGCCAAACATAAATGCCGTGCTCCATATGTTTTCATTTGATTCTTGCTTCATTGGTTACCATTCTGATCTTTACTGTTAAAGCATTCATCTAGGGCGTGAACTATGTGAAGAGATGATCTGGGTGCTTGCCAGTACTTCATCGAGCGAGTCCTATTTTTAATCCGCCATCTGTAACTTGCTTACTTTTGTTCCTGAAGACCGTGACCATTCCTGAGGGATAAGCCAAATTCATTATTCCTTCGGTGACCCAGATATATCAGAACCCCAATACAATACACACAGGAAAGTCATTAATTGCATTTTGTTAATTACATTATATTGAGAGTCAGTGTGGTTAAGTGCGTGGGGCTGAGACACTGACAATCTGGGTTCTTAGTCCTCACTAAGGCATGGAACTCGCTGGGTGACTTTGGGCCAGGCACATACTCCCGGCCCAACCTACCTTGCAGGGCTGTTGTTGTGAGGATCAGCTTGAGAGCAGCAGGAGGAGAATTATGTGAGCCACCTTGAGTTCTTGGAAGGAAAACAAGTGGGATATAAATAAAATAAATAAATGCATATTTCTACCCAAAAAGCAGTGTATAAATTTCAACCAATAACTATTGCATGACCCAAACTACAGATTTAAACTATTTTTTGTTTTATTCCAAATATCTATTAATGGCTGTTTCAAGGCCAAGCTCTCCAAGAACAATATAGACACAATAAAGGAACCAACGAGCCGGATCTCCAGAGACCAATTAGATTATGCTCATGGTCACTTGCATAGAAAACACACAAGGAACGAAAACACTTCCAGACACACGTTCCCTTTCCAACTCTTCCAACTTCTCCTGCGATTGCATTTGCACAAGATCATGCTTTTAATGCAGTGGAAGCTTGTGCTGTATTTGATAAATGGAACCTTCTCTCTTTTTGCAGATGTTTTGAAAAGATCTCTTCAAAGCATGCTGCCTTTTCATAATTATTTGCATCTCTCAGCCTGAATCATATTAAGAAGACAGCTGAGAGCCCATTTCTTTTGAACCTTTTATAGAAGTTGCTCTTATTTTAAATAAAGTCTTGATATCATCTCTTTATAAAATTCTCTAAATGCCGTTACTGGGTGACAAGTCAGCTTATGTGTGGGCAATGGAGAACGACTTAGATAAGATTTTGGAATAAAATGATTGGCAGTGTGTTTGGAATTCTTTCACATCATTATCAATCAACAGTAAAATGCAACACAATGTAGAGTTTTCTCCAGGTGGTACATTACTCCTTCAAGGTTTCACTGAACGCATTTCAATTAGAGTCAATATTTTGGACCAAACTGGCTCATCTTTGGAAAGTTTTGGTCGCTGAATGTTGCCAGGAGTTCCTTCAACTTAGGGTAGTGTCTGAAGCGATGTGTCTTCATTTCTTTGAAACAGACCCACCCTGGATTCATGAATAAAAACCTTCTGAAGCTACTGTAGATACCTGCAAAATTGCGCATGGCATGCAACCAAAAGTCTTCAAAGCAACCAACTGAAGAACAGTGGAATAATAATCCAGTACTTGAGACATGGATAGAATTGTATGTTTGAGACTATCCTGGGACACCAGGTTTCTGTTTATTTCGGTTGCTGAAGCTTCTCAAACTTCTGATCAAATTCCAACCGAGAACAGTAACATATATTTTTCTGACTAACACACACAAAATAATGCACACTTGTGCATGCTATTCTTATAGGCTGTTTAAATTTTTCTGTTAGATATTGAATTCCTGGCCATCGTACTACGGCAGTTCCAAAAGCAAATTCCTTTGTTTCTTAATTGATCATGACTGGTGGTTCTGCATATCTGTTGTCTTGTTGCTTGGTTTTGCTATTTATATGTCAAACAAATAAATCCATTGCAAAGAAAAGCTGCCCTTTCTGAAGAGCACTATTTAACAAGGAAGAGGACGTTTGTAATGGAAGGGATTAACTGTGGAATTCACTCCCTCAACAGGTACTCTTGATGTCTACCTTATTCAATTTCACCAATGCCACCACCTGGCACAGTATTTGAGGAATGCATTGGTCTGCTGTATAGTTTTAGGTGTTGTCTCATTTTATTATAGTTTTATGGTATGCTTTTGTATACCTTGGCCCCGTCATCAGTTCAAAATGAGACGGTGGCCAAGAAATTAGAAGAGGAAGTCTTGGAAGGGCTGCAATGGAGGAACTAGAAAAGATCATCAAGTGGAGGAGACCAAGGCCAAGATCATCCACGGTATTGGATTCCCAATCACAATTTATGGGAGTAAAAGCTGGACAGTGAAGGAAATGGATGTGATCCGAAACATTATGCTGGAGGAGATCTTTGCAAATACCCTGGACCAGCAGAAAGATGAAGAGGTCCTCGATCAAACCAAGCCAGAGCTTTCCATAGAAGCAAAAATGACAAAACTGAGGCTGTCCTACTTCAGGCACATCTTCTCCCTAGGGAAGTGGAGCTGGCTGGAGCCAGGGGTCAGACTAGATGGCCGTGGAGACCCTTCTGACTCACTCTTTTTCTATGCTTCTATGTTTTCAACTTTATGATTCTGATTCCAACCAAGGTGGGTCTTTCTTCCCAGCCTCCTTTCTCAGAGACAGATCACCTTCTCTGTCTCCTGAAGGGTTCCATGATATCACTGCTCTGAAACCTTTTAGGAACAGTGCTGTTCTTACAGGCTTTTTCTGTGACATGACACGGTCTTGTGAGAACTTTGTTACAAGGCAACTTTGCCTTGTTGTTGTTGCAACATCGTTGTTGCAAATTGTTGCATTAGGACCATACTTACGCTGTTGTTGGTTGTTTTCATCCTATGTCATATAACGATTCTGAACCATGTAGCGATTGCATGAGATTTGATGGGCTAACCTATCCGTGGTTGTACAATCAATGGGGTAAAATGCTCAGAAAAGTGAGTGGAACTGTATTGGTTCATGAGGAAAAAGAAAAGCACCAATTCGACATTTGCACAAATGCAGAGAGGAAATAAGTCATCTGGTGCGTAGAATAGTGTGCTGTGGGGAGGGGAGAATGGAAGTGCAACTGGCTGCATTGTGGAAATGTGGCTGTGTGTGTGTTTGTTTTCTTTTTCCCCATGGGGAATAAACCACCTTGAGCCTGACAAAAGCTCAAGGGCTCCCCATGGCTCTCCACTGGCAACAGGCCATTGTATTCGCAGGTGGAGCCAGAGAGTGGGGTGAAATGAACTATCATGGCATATTTCTCCCTCCATGATTGTGTGAACCCAGTTCATATGGTTTGCCATGAGCTGGACCCTCCCCTTCTTGCCCCCAGGCACCCAAACACCAGGCCATCTCCCTGCAATTCAGATATTGATTGGCCCTTGGCAAGATACAAGTTGAAGCGATTCCAAAGCCCTCTAAGCGAGTTGGAACCCTCTGCTCATGTCAAGAGTGTTGAACCCAAGCTGGGGATTTCTCCCCCAAACCCTTCCCTTTCAGCAATTCTGGGGCTGCACCTTCTGGGTGGCTCCTGTGGGTGAAGGACCAGCCAGTGCGACCTACGCAAGCCTTTGAACGGGGCGGCTTGTCTCTCCTGATGCCTTGGCATGGCTCAGGGACTGGGCAAGCCAACCTCTCTCCCCCTTCCCCTTCTTAGACCTCTCCTCTCTCCCCCTGCTCTCCTGGCCAGCCTGGGAACCCATGAGCAGTGGCCCTGGGGGCACCTCCAAGCCGGAGCCTCTGCCTGGGCTTCCAGAACATCCATCTCTGCTTCTTCAAGGTTTCCTCCTCCTCCTCCTCCTCCAGATTTCTAGCCAAGATGCCCATCAGGATGCCCACCAAGAGTGCTGGCCAGCTCTTCTCACCACAGTTCTAAGGTTTTGCGATGCACTGTGGGTAAAACCCAAGTAAACACGCCATCAATGCTTAAACTAGAAGACAAGTGCAGAGGTTTCTCCTAACAGCACTCATCCCATGGCTTGGTTCTCCACCAGCAAAGTCCAAATTCCTTCAGCCACTTCATTATACCAGGTTGCTTCTGGGCAGGGCTTTGTTTGGTGTGGACCCAGCTTTGGTTGCAGAATTCTGGAATACATCCAAAACTCCATTCCTTTGCTAAAAGTCGAGCAACTTTATATTTGTTCTGTTATACTAATAACCCACCTTTCCACCTAGACACCTCAAAGGCAACGCCTTCCAGAGTGGGTTGGCACCAGCACTGAGCAGACAGGTCAGGACTGGGGGTGAGCCAATCCACCAGGTTTTGACCTCTAACTGGATTCCACACATCTCTCTCTCAGGATCCCACCACAGCGCATGGATGCACCTCTCCTCCATGAGGCTGGGAGATTGTGCCCGGCCCGGAGGCACCCGGTGAACTTCACGGCCCAGCAAGGACGAGAACCGGCTTCGCCCCACACCGGCTGCCCAGGTTTCCCCAGCGGGTGCCATCCACTGCCCCGGCCTCCCCCGCCAGAGAGGATCAGCTGAGGAGCGAGGCGCGGAGCATCTGCGGCGCGTCCTCTGAGGGGCGCGTCTCCCCCCCCACCTGGGGGCTGGAGCGCCCTCGTCCCCCTCCCCCCGGTTCACCTCCGCGGAGACGCGGCCGTGCCGTGAAGACGCGCGCCCAGGCTGCTCGCGCTGGCCGCAAGGTGAGGGAGGTGGAGGGCGGCTTCCCCTCCAGGGGCGCACGGATGCCTCGAGCCGTGCGAGCGGGGGGCTTCCTCGGGCGTGGGCGACCGGGGGGGGGGCAGCGGGTGGGAGGGGGAGGGAGCCCCCCACGCACGCACGGAGCCGGAGGTGTGCGTGCGTGCGTGTGTGTTTGGCGAGGGCACATGCCCGGCGCGGCGCAGCGCGGTCCCCACCCACGCCATCTCTCCCCTCCTGCCGCCGGCTTCCGTTTCGAAGCCTCCAATCAGGGCGGCACTCCGCTGCCGATCGCCGCCCCCCGATCC
Source organism: Varanus komodoensis (assembly GCF_004798865.1). Classification (NCBI taxonomy): domain Eukaryota; kingdom Metazoa; phylum Chordata; class Lepidosauria; order Squamata; family Varanidae; genus Varanus; species Varanus komodoensis. Next base: position 14,402,004 of record NW_025335587.1, read on the forward strand.
CCCCGTCTCCAGCCCAGGCTTTCCTTGCAACGCCTCCGCGCAGCCAGCCACGCAGAGGGCTTTCTTCCAGGCACCGCGGGGCGGATGGCTCCGCTCGCAGCGGCCGGGGGCTCGGCGGCGATGGGAAGCCAGGGCCGGGCGCCCGAGCGCGGATCCTTCGGCCCCGCCACCGGCGGCCTCCCCGACCGCTCGCTCGGGCCCTAGGCAGCCCCTGGGACGCGGGCCCGGGGGTCGCGATGGCCTGAGAAGCCGTCCGCCCAGCCATCCGGGCGCTCCTTCCCGCGCCAGGGGAGAGCCGAGAGACTCCTCAGGACCGGAACCGGGTGCTGGGGACGCGAGTCCGGCCCGATCCGGAGGGGGCGATTCGAGCGGAAACAAAGGCGGCGGGAGCCCTTTCCGCGGCACCTGCTCCCCCCACCCGGTCAAGTTCGCCCCGAGCCTGGTCAGCTTCCCACCGGCGCTGCGCCTGCGACCCGCGGAAGAATTGGGAGCATCACTGGACGGGGAGGAGCGCGAATCGCCCCAGCTTTGAGGGCTGGAGGTCTGAAGAGGCAGTTTTGTCCTGCTTAGCCTCCCCCCACCAGCCTTTAAAAATAGGGTCAGTCCTCAAAAGCAAAGCGTGGGCTGATTTGGAGTGCTGCGGGGCCATGTAGTTGGTAAACCAGCCAGGAACAAATGCAGCCTAAAGCAAGTGGGCTGGTACCCCTTCCCTCCTGCTCCCCTGCCAAAATATGAAGTTTGACAGGCGTCCAGTTTTCCCCGGGAAGTCCTCTTTCTGCACCCGTCCCTTTTGTCCCTTTTTGAGAAATACTTTAGCTGATAGTATAGATATTGCAGATCTATAAGGCTACCGATTTCTTGATTTAAAAGGACATCAAGAATCAGGATCCTGGTCTTGCCCACCCTTGGCGATGGCTGGAGCTTCGTCTGGGTCATCTTCTCTCAAGTAAGTCACCTTGAAACTGCTGCTGGAGTTGTACGAAATATGCAAGAGTGGATTGCTTTTGCAGGCCACGCGAGTCTGACCTGTTTGTGTTTCCAGCCAGTGGCCAGTGCAGAAGAGACCTTTCCCCTTTTCCCAGGCAGAAGCACCAGCAGATGCTTTCAGAAAGTTTCTTACTCTGGAGAACAATGACCGGACTTTTCCTTTGAGGAACAACATCTTTCATTTCTGGAGTGGGAGATCTGATTTGGGTTACTTTCCAGAATCTTTACCAATGGCAAACACTCGCCACGTCCCCTTGCTGTGAATAGCCAGTTGTGCCAGGTGAGAACTGGGAAGAGGCTTGCCAAAGGCACACGGATGGGGGATGTGACCTCAGCTCCGGCCTCTTCCTTCTAAAGCCACCCAGGGCAAAGTCCTTTTCCTTCTGTTCCTACCAGTCTGCTCATTCCCAAGACAGGATAGCTGGGAAGACAGAAAGCTCTTTGATGGCTTCTTTGCGGAGAGTGAAAGTCTTGCTGGTGTTAAACTTGATTGCAGTCGCCGGCTTTGTCCTTTTCCTGGCCAAGTGCCGGCCTGTTGCCGTGAAAAATGGGGACACCTTCCGTGAAATCCATCCGAGGGCAGAAGTGGCCAACTTGACTACTCATGTGATCAATCCCATCCAGGACTCGGTTTTGAAAAGACTGTCACTCCTTGAAGACATTGTCTATCGGCAACTCAATGGTAGGTAACTAATTTCTCTGGGGATAACTTGGAAACTTTTTCAGTAAAGATGCCTTTTGTTCTGGGTTGCACTGTAAACATAATCATCATAATTTGCTGGTTGGCTTGGATTTACTCTGTACAATGCAAGGTTGGCATCCGTGCAAGATGATTCCAAGTTTCTTAGGTTCTGCAAAGCTGCTTCTAATTAGACTACTGAGATGGATACATTCTCCAACCTGGATTAAGATGAATCCCATCTGGATTAAGATGGGAGGGAGGGATTACCAGTCAGTGGAAAGGACATCCTTTGCACATGGAGAAAAGTTCTCTCCCCCAGTTCAGTTCCCAGCATCTCCACTAGGGCTGGGAAAGAGTCTTGTCTGATAGTCCTTATAGTCATTTATCAGCCAGGTGGACTTACTGTACAGTCTAACTTAATTCAAGACGGCTTCCTGTATGTTAAACTCTGATGCGGTTTCTTTTGTGGCAAGGCTGCTGAAATCTGCCAGGCGGCGTCCTGTATCCACCTGCTTTCACTGGCCATGTGTGTTCCAAGTTCAAAATAAGCAGGTTCTGTCCCATGAGGTGCAGACGCGTGTCCCAAAGTGTGATGGAAGTGTGCACAAGATCATAGCCTTCCCATGGCATACATTCTCCCAACACACACTTCTGCATGTTCCAACCGGTTTCACCAAACTTCTCTTGGGCCGATTTTCAGCCCAGGGCTGAAGTGGCCAGCTTGGCAGCCCTGGTAGCCAACCCCTTGGTAGCCAACCCGCAATGAAACTTGGAAACTGGCATGTCCGGTTTCATTGCTGAAGGGAAATCTGAGCACGCAATGGGTCCTACGTGTGTTTTGTGGCATGGGGTAGGGGGAAAACTCAGCTCAGCTTCTGATTCTCCCAAGCCTTCCTGCACGTTTCAGGACACCACCAAGCACCTCATTATTTTTGCTGTAGCTCTTGGAGCCTAAAGGAAGTGCCATTAGGGTGGAAGGCTGCCCCCTGAAAATTATATTTGCATGTTATTATAAGGATTTGGTTGCCCTTCTCCAAGTAGGTTCTCATGGCTGCCCAAGATGGGGAGTCTTTCAGCTGTCTAGGCAAAGGATTTTAAAAGATTGGCAAGACTAGTAGGGTATGTTGCATGTACTTGCCTTTCTGTTAATTGAAAAGTGCTGGTAAACAGGGAGGGGGAGGCAGAAAAAGGAGATGCATCCAAACTGGGTGGGACATAAGCCTTTCCCCTTGGCAAAGTGATCCCCTGATCTTTCAGTGGTGAACTTTCAGTTCTCAGAGTCTTCTACCTTCTCACTGCTTCCCTGAGCTTCCGGAAAGGGGAGGGTCCTGCAGAAATGCATTTCCCTTGCATTTCTTTTCCAGCCATTAAATCCTTTGATGATTCTTTCTCTTTTTACTGTATTTTTATACAATGTGTATTGTATTCTATTCCTTTGTTTTATGCATTGCTGCAAACCTTCCAGAGAGCTTTATGCAATTACTAAACCTTCCAGATAATAATAATAATATGCAGATATTTCTGGGTTTTTAAAGAACTGGCGGGGACCACAAGAACCACCAATCTCTGCAACCCGGAGTGATATCACTTTCCTGGGTTTGGACAACACAATAGTCCATCGTGGCTTGAACAAACCATGGGTTCTCGGGGTGGCTTGTCGCTGAAAAATAAGGCACCTTGCACGGCATGGTCCAACTGTGGACAACATGGCAATTCAACATGGCTGGTAGCATGACACCACACCATTGTGGTGCCATGCAAAGTAGTTCATTGTGCGTTCTCCTTTGGATGCAAGCGCCCAAGAAGCATGAAGTCTTCTTGTTGCAAGACAAATCTGCCAAAAGGTCATCGTGCTGTATCCATTCAGAAGCTTCCTCTGGAGGACTAAAGGAAGCGTCTTTTGGCTAAGGGAAACTCCACTTGTCCATGATTTACCCTGGAGTAAAGACATCCAAAAAGCACTCTTCTCCTCTCCCAATCACACACGGTGATTAATGGAGTGCTTCTTAATTTGCTAGAGCTACAGTCCTGTGTGTGCTTATTAAATAATAAATCCTTTTTATTGCGGTGAGATTTAATCCTGATTGGGCTTTAAGTGTTACAGCCCTGATCTTGTTTCACGTGCCCGTCTCGGGAGATAAATCACCACCATTTCCATCAGGTTTGACAGAGGTGCTTTCTCCTCTGTGGATTAGAGCAGGGAAGCAAAAGGCTGGCTAATAAAGCACAGAGTAAATTGCCTACTTCTCAAGAGTGTTAACTGGGTAAACATTGTATTTCTGTTGGCCAGAGAAAGGGTGAAGGGAGGTTCCATATCCCTTATTCTTGCCTCTTGGCTCAATGGGTTGACCCAAGAAACAAGCAAAACAAATTTTCCCAGGTCCCACCAAGGATTTTGGTTGTGAAGATTTTTCTTCCCTGGTTTATCTTCTCCTTTGCTAGAAGACCTTTGAGGCTGGACTTCCATGGGGCGTAATCTTGGAAGCAGAACTAGTAGAATCAGGCCTGTTCCAGATCAACTCTGTACAACATCATTCCTGTAGGTCTCAAATGCATAAGTGACCCCAGCTGTTGTGTATTCACAAAAGGCTTGGAATGATGTGCGGACTGGTGGTTGCTCCACACCATGAATTGCTGCTTGGAACAGCCTCCGTGGAGTGGCATTTTGAAACATCTACACTGCTTCTTCAGTGCTCATTCATTCATTCGTCTCTTTTTTATTTATTTAAAGCATTTCTATACCATTCAATGAGCACAATGCTGTCAAAACAGTTTAACAAATGCAGTTTAAATACACAAACTGCGATGATTTAAAACAGACTCGCTGGCCATAAAACCTTCCTGTGCGATACATTTTAGCAGGCATATACAACAACAACGACAAATAAACAATACAGTGCAATTAGTAACAACACCTATTCCACATGTACCAAACAATTTAAAAACCAATATAAAACCAGAGAATCGCCAATTAAAATGGCAGGGAAATAAAAAAAAGTAATTTTTATTTCTTCTTCTTTGTTCTGGTTAATTTTCTTTTGCATGGCCCAAGGGTTTGTGAAGGCAGCCTTGGGAAGTCCACTTTATGACGTCCAGCCATTGGTCTGCTTGGCTAAGCATCACTTGTGCAGCATTCTGGGAGAGCTGCAGTCAAGGTGGGAAGAGGGCATCTTCCATGGGACTGTCTGTGGAATAGGCGTAGCCCCAGTTGACCCTGGGGCTTCCACTCAGCCATGCTGCTTCCTTACCCAGGGAGTCCTCCCTGGCTTGCTTCTGTCAGGGTCTCTTTACTAATGGCGAGAATGAAGTCCCCGGAGTCGCAGGGAAGACCGAATCGCCTCGAACCGCTGCGTTTTTACGGGTGAAATCACCCAGGCCCCCTGCAGTGACCCAGGTAGCGGTCTGCACCACCAACTGCATGCTTTTAGAACATACACAGAGTGTTTTCTTGAATCTGAGTCACATGGGCCCAGCAGTTGGGCAGCTGATGACGAAATAAGGGGAACACTGTCAGAAGAAGTGAGGGGTCTGCAGAGGGGGCTCAGTACAATGGCATTTGATTGCAGGATACTAACATAGAAACAAAGCGAGTCAGAAGGGGCCTCCTGGGCCATCTAGTCTGACCCCCAGCTCCAGCCAGCTCCGCTCATGACATGCCCACCATGCGCATGTCAAACCTATCTCTGAACACCCTCACCAATGGGGCCTCAACCATCTCCTGTGGAAGCCCATTCCACACCCTCGGGGTCCTAACCATCAGAAAGCTCTTCTTGGCATCCAAATGGAACCTGGGTTCCCTGAGCTTTGCTCCGTTGGGGGCGTGTCCTGCTTTCCCCTTCTGACTCACTCTGTTTCTGTGTTTTTATGTCTTTCTTTTCTGCACCTGCCTTGACTTTCCCTAGCATGAGTGCCTTCTCCAGGGAGCTTCACCTTGTCACGAAGGTAGTAAATGCACATGTGAAATAAACAAACAATGATGCCAGCAATCTGCAACTTGCACAGCTGCACAATTAAAATATGTGCACTATGTTCTCCCCACAACCACCCATATTTTTGCCATCCTTGTCCTATTCAAGGCACTGAATCCATTCGACTTCCTTCCCACTTGGAAAAATAACTCCGTTTGGTGAGCTAGATAATACCACAACTCTCTAGGGATTTTCCGATCACCTGATCACTTTAATTGGGAAGGCCGGGCGACGAACCTGGATTTTCTGCCCTTAGAACTTGCAGACATGTTGAAAATGGGGAACTGGGCTGGCTAATTAGTTTCTCTCTCGAGCATGTCCATGCTAATTGCATTTGGTGCTTTGGTGTTTATTTTCACTCAGTTGCAATTTTAATACTGGGCTTCTTTAACCAAGCTTGAGACACTGGGAGTGTTTTAAGCGGTTTGTCTGGAATCCATGGAATTAGCTCACTCTAAATGCAAGATCAATGCCCAAAGCCTGTAATTTCTGCTTGTTTAAGTAAAACGAATCTCCTAGAGTCAGTGAGGAGATCAGGGCTCTTGCAGGGATGCATGGGGCAGAAATAGCAGTGATGTTTGGAGAAGCACCTGAGTTGTTGGTTTGGGAAATGCCCACTCTGGGGTGCTGCATGGACTGAAGAAATATGGTCTTTCTGAAGCCCCCCATCCCCATTTGAATGCAGTCACTTGCGTTCTGGAACAATCCAGCCATTCTTACAGCTTACCTCTGACAAGTGCTACTTAAATCCTCAAGCTACAGTTCTCTTTATGGCACATCCTGGAGATGACTCTTGCAATCTCTCAAGGTACAGCACTTTTGAAATGCAATGAGGGAGCTTTAAAGCTGCCATGCGGGATGGAGGAATGGAGCTGGAAGTTGTAAGAAATCTAGGTGAGAGATCTAATTAAAAAGCTGACTCGAAAACAATCTTCTAGGCTCCCCAAAGATTTGCAAATTGACGTGTGATCCCAGCAAGCACCGCTGATAGCTTTGCTTCTTGCAGAGCTTAAGCGCAGCCTTGTGCATTTACAGAATCACCGCCATTAACTTTCCAGTGTTGCCTTTCCTGGAGTTTACTCTTTACTGCTCTTCAGAATTGAACATTAAATTAATCCGTGATTGCACAGGGGGAGAATGTAATTTTGGGAGTCAAAGCAGCATTGCAAAGGATGTTCTTATTGGAGCAATGTATGTGCATCGTTTTATTTTGATGCCTCAACTCCCTCTCGGGCCACAGGGGTGGGACGGGACTTGGCTGCCATGCTGGACAGCCCTGCGGAGAAGATGGAGAGCTCCAGTACTAGTGAGCAGAAATGGAAGGGCCTCCCAGGGCCTTCTGGGCTGAGTGTGATTTTGGCATCAATTCAAGGATGCTGGAATATTGCACAGGAGAGAGCTATGGTACCACTGACACCAGATGTACAGCCGAAGCTTTGCTGCAGATCTAGATTGCATGAAAGGGTGGGAATCCAAGGAAGCAGTGAGGAAAGTGCAAAGTCCATTTCCTTGATGGAAGGGAAAGGGTCAAGGACGAATGGAAGGACAGACGGACGGCCAAGCAAACACAAAAGGACCAGCTTGTCTCTTTCCAAAGATTTCTCCATGGCGTCCTCATTCTTCTAGTCCTTGCTCTTCTTCACCAGTGTCCACCACCACACATCCTCCCACTGCCATTCAAAAAATGCATGGATAAGGATGAGAGCAAGCCTCAGGGTAAAGGAGGAGATGAAAGGCTAGGGATGAAAATGAAGAGTTGCAGAAGGTTCCCCTTTCAGAGTGAAATTGCCAATCAGGTCTCCAGGAGGGGGTTCATCCCTCCTCAAGCCAAGCAGGGACTGGTTCCAGACTGGGAGATGGTCCAAACAGGTTGGGCTGGAGGGACTTTATCAGATCGTCATGCCTGATACCTTTGCTCTGCAGGGGAACAACGGGTATGATAAGAGTTCAACTAGTGAGGAAGCTGATATAAGTCTGGTTTGCCACTTGGACCAGAATGATAAAATGCAACCCAGTGCAGATCTTCCATTTCATTTATGTTCTTCAGCTTGGGTTGCCTGTAAGATAAGCTTCTAACTTCATTAGCTCCCCAACCTCTTTCAAGTGCAACCACATTCTCTCTGAGAAGCTGTGATCAGCAATAATTGCCTAATTGGTGAAAATAGATATAGGAATATGCGGCATCCTGGACCTGCTGTTTTGTTTTGCCATTAAGTTATTGTGATTTTAGATGGAATGGGTGTATATTTCCAAGTACTGAGATAGCTATTTACTAAGAATATTTGATCATATTTGTTTAGGCATACGTTTTAAGTAGATGTTTTTTAAGGTCTTGGGATACTTTTGTTTTTAAAAATGTACTTCGATAGGTTGGACACATTTTATAATTCAATGGCAGTCCCAGATTCTGTGATGATGGAGGAAGAGGCAGAGTTCGAGTTCCATAGCACCTAACTGCTAAAGCTGTCTAGAGAGTTCTTCTGACTGTGGTTCTGTCACTGTCCTAGAATGGGGCTAGTCTTAGAATGGGGTTGGGTGGTGGATGTGATCATGCTTAAGTTCTCCCTTCCTCTTTGCAGAGTGGTGCCAGCACCTTGTGATCTGAAGGCGACAAATCAAGTGGGACAGAGAGGTCTGCTTGGCCCCGTCATTATATGTTTTTCGGCGCCAGGTCAAGACCTTTTTATTTGGTCAATATTTTAACACATAGTAATTTTAATTGTGAAATGATTTAACGATGCTCAGTGTGGAATAGTTAATTTATCTTATTTTATTGAAGTTCTGAAATAATGTTGTAAGCCATCCAGAGACAACAGTAATGGACAGCATACACATTTTTAAAATAAATAAATAAATGGTTAGGATGCAGGTGGAGGAAAACTGATGCTCAGTGTGGTCCAACACACCTGGGAGCCCATTTCTGTGGCAAGGAAGGTGGCAAAAAAAACCACCTCTTTCCCACCTCCCTTGCCTCTTTGTGGAGCTGGACAGCAGAAGCTTTCATAAAGGCGGTCAGAAAGAGGAAGGCCAGGATCTTTTTTCCATCATCTGTGAGTGCAGGACGCAGAATAACGAGCTCAAGTCACAGCAAGGCAGATCCCAGCTGAACATCAAGAACTTCCTCAGTACAGCGGTACCGAAATGGATCCAGTGACCTGGGGTTGGCGGGGGGGGGGGGGCTTTCCCACACTGCTGGCATTCAAGCTGGACAGTCATTGGAGAGGGATGATTTGGCTTGGACTGAGCAGGGGGTTGGACCCGATGGCCCGCTGCCCTCTTCCAACTCTCCTGCTCTACGATCGTGTGATGCAGTGGGGAAAGTCCACCGTCAGAGAGAGAAGAGAAGGAGCTGAGGGAAATCCCAGGAGGAGGAAGAGAGTTATTTGTGTGTAGAAGTGTCTCTGCGTGATTGAGCCTCCTCTAATCATGCCTCAGTCTGGCTCCAACGCTCTGTAATTTAAAGCACACAGCTGCTTTTTTTCAAAACAAAATTACAATGGCCCTGCTAAACAAAGCCAACTATTCTTGCAGTGCTCAGTTAATGTGTTTCTGTCTCCTCTTCCCTGCCGTCGGAAGCCTTTCCTCTCCCACTCCAAACCATTGTGGTGGTAGCAGCAAATGCTCAGGATGACGACTTCTCTCTTATTGCCACAGCTGCTCTGTCTTCCGGCAATAAATGCAACGGTTAACAAGCCGGGTTATGATCTGGTGTAACTATTATCTAAAAATAGTTCAGACATGAAATGGCAGAACGGCCCCTTTGCCCACCTGCAGAAGGTTATGCTAAGATCACCTCCAGAGTGGGACAATGAGTTCATGCTTTGCGAGGACGGACAGAACTCGTGATGCGTTTTGACATCATCTGCTGCTTTGTCAGGCCCTATCAAGGGATGTGATGGGAAAGAGGGAGAACTCTTCCATCAGAGCAAGTACACAGGCCTGCTGAGCTGCTTTCTCCAAGCCAGATCTAACTGAATTAGCTCTTTCTCCAAGATCTAACTGAATATTGCGGCTTACTCTTCCGTGCCCCTCCAGAGCCTGAGATCCACCAGACTGAGAAGAGATCCCCACCCCCACCCCCACCCCCATACATCTTTTTATTGTAACCTGCCATGTGCGCAATCACCTCCCTATTTTTGTAGTCCTGGGAGGGCAGCAAAAAGAGGAGGTTTAGCATTGCATTCCCAAATGTGAAGATGTGCAAAAGCTGAAGGCTTAATTAGGCTTCAGCGTGCTCATTTAGTCTAGAAATGCAGATTGAGACTTCTTGCACTGCAAGTCGTGAACACGGAATTTCGAGTTCAGTCTGTGATGATTGTAAACAGGAGTGATCCTTGTCTGGCTTGAGACAGATATACCTTTATACCTCCCCCTTTAGCTTCTTCCACTGCCCAAGAAGTTATCCTTGGTTGCTTCTCTTCCTGAAGAAGCCCTCGAGTTTGGCCACCCTTAAATATGAGTATCCAGAAATGACTGCAGCACAAACCTTTCTCAGGGCTGGAACCTGAGCCTTTCAGGGGTGGGCATTTTAGATCAAAGAAAGGAAACTGCAGTTTCATATGCTGCTATGGAATCTGTTGCTGCAAGATATGGTGATGGCCATCAACTTCTGTTTAGCCTGAAGTGCCTGATCCTGCCTAATCTTGGATGCTAAGCAGGGTCAGGCCTGGTTGAAATCTGGATGGGGGACTTAATGTTATGAACTGCCCAGAGAGCTTTGGCTGCGGGTGGTATGGAAATGTTGTTGTTGTTATTCTGTTTAGTTGCAAAGTTGTGTCCGACCCATTGCAACCCCATGGACAACATTCCTCCAGGCCTTCCTGTCCTCCACCTTCCCCCGGAGTCCACTCAAGCTCAGGCCGACTGCTTCAGTGACCCCATCCAGCCACCTCATCCTCTGTCGTCCCCTTCTCCTTTTGCCATCAATCATTCCCAGCATCAGAGTCTTCTCCAGGGAGTCCTTCCTTCTCATTAGGTGGCCAAAGTATCTGAGTTTCATCCTCAGTATCTGAGCTTCTGAAGAGCAGTCAGGGCTGATCTCCTCTAGGACTGACTGGTTTGATAGCCTTGTGGTCCAAGGGACTCGCAGGAGTCTCCGCCAGCACCACAATTCAAAGGCCTCAATCCTTTGGTGCTCAGCCTTCCTTATGGTCCAGCTTTCACAGCCATACATTGCAACTGGGAAAACCATAGTCTTGACTATACGCACTTTTGTTGGCAGGGTGATGTCTCTGCTTTTTAGCATGCTGTCTAGGTTTGCCATCGCTTTCCTCTCAAGGAGCAAGTGTCTTCTTTTCTTGACTGCAGTCACCATCTGCGTTGATCTTGGAGCCCAAGAAAATAAAATCTTTTACTACCTCCACTTCTTCCCCATCTATTTGCCAGATGCCATGATCTTAGTTTTCTTAATGTTGAGTTTCAAGCCAATTTTTGCAGTCTCCTCTTTCACCCACATCAAGAGACTCTAATAATAATAAGAAGAACAACAACAACAACTTGGACTGCTTGAAAGGGGAATTAGCCACATGAATGGAAAGAAAGCCCTAAAACCATTAATGCTAGATTGTAGTTCTGGTAACAGAGGTCATTTGTTCCCATATACCAGTAGCTGGGAAACATGAGTGGGTTTGCTATTGCAAACATGTGCTTTTGGACTTCTCAGACACATCTAAGTGGTTCCTGTGGGAACAACCTGGTGGACTAGCTAGACCTTTGAACAGATGCAGCGAGTCTCACATATTCTTACCTCTTCCCTTCAGAAAGAAGAAGTACCTAAGGGCTGGGGTGAAAGCAACAGAAGAAGAAAGGCTAAATGTTTCCAGTCTTCCTGGTTCAATTAGCATTTTCCTCAAACTATCCAGGGGTGGGAAAAGCTCACTAATGGCTATCCCAGGGTAATGTGCAGTTTGACAGTAAATTATGCAATTACTAAAATGCAGCATCAGCATAACCTCCCCATGTACCAGAAGCTGAAAACGTTATACTCAGCTCTTACAATAATTTTAAGTATCTACCAGCCCATGTGGATACCTTGAAAGAAGCCATTCTGCTTCAGTGGCACTGACCGCCAGGCAGATGTGTGTATAGACCAACAGGAAGACGAACAAGGGGTCCCAGATCAAATCAAGGCAGGACTTTCCCCAGAAGCAAAACCAACAAAGCTGAAACTGCCCTGTTTTGGGTGTACCAGGAGAAGGAAAGACTCCCTGGAGAAGACTTTCATGCTAGGGAACGTCAGCGGCAGAAGACGTAAAAGAAGGCTAACGATGGGATGGATCACTTCCATCAAGGAAGTCATGGTCTTGCACTTGAAAGAGCTGAGCAGCGCTGTCCTGGATAGGACATTCTGGAGGGCTTTCATCATAGGGTCTCCATAAGTCAGAGACAGCTGGAAGGCACAGAAGAAGAGGACAATGATGAAGATGAAGTAGCAGTAGCAGCAACGGAAGCAGATGCAAAAGACACAAAGACGAAGACGATGAAGTACATAGAATTTCAGCCTGAATAATGATGCTTTCTCAGGTAGCAGAAATGCCAGTCTGTAACTGGCAGGAAAAAAAGCAAGCTCAACAGCCACACCAGTTTGGAGTGCCTGTTGAGGCTGGAGCCGGGGGTCAGACTAGATGGCCCAGGAGGTCCCTTCTGACTCGCTCTGTTTCTATGTTTCTGAGATCCACCTCCCTTCTAAGCCCAGCTTTCTCTTCCCCAACAGTGACCAAACAAATGGTTTTAGGAAAGTCACAGGCAGAACATGAAGTGTTTGACATGAATACAAGTGTCCTCTTGCACATGATGCTCAGAGGCAGCATGCCGCTGAATATGACATTTTATCCTCGCTACGAGGGGTGCTAGCCACTGCGCCAAATGTCCAGATTGCAGGGCTTTTTACATTGTGGATGTGTGCACCTTCTGGAAATGCTTTGCCAAATGTGATGACTTCCACTGGCCATTCTGCATGGCTGCTCTGACATGTCCGCTAAAATTCTGCAGTGTCATGGAAGGAAGTTGCACCGCATTCCAACTCTTTTCCGAGGCTTTTATCCACACAGCTGCGCTCTTCTATTTTTATTTTTTGGTGGAGAGATGAATAGCTTAACTTTCAAAGCCAGAGCTTCTCAGTCTTTGCTCTGGATCTTTTCTTTGCACTGTCAAATGCATGGCATTTGTCCTCCCAGAATGCCATGCCTACAACACCCAGAATCCTCCACCGGTTGGGAAAAGCTCTCAATGATAAACAGAGAAGCTTCTTCCAAGACATCTCCAGCAATGGCTGAAGAACTGTGGGGCTAGCAGGAACCTGGTAAGGTCACGGGGGAAGGCTCTGCCCAAATTTCCGCTCAAATTGCGGCTCCATGCAGGTGCAGAAGGTTATGTGTGAGGGCACAGGGACCACAAAGAAGGTAGAACCCATCATGGACTGAACATCTGCACTTCGTGTGGCATCTCTCAGTGGTTTCCTAGACACATCTGGAAAGTCCGCAAGCAGAATGAGGACAGTCTCTTTCTCTTGCTGTTTCTGCCTCTGTCTGATCATGTTTGCCACAAAGGGGCAGGCACAACTCCACTTCTGAAATGGGGTAATAGGGGACTAATTTATTCCCCATTGATTTCAGTGGGTTTGCTCTAGTTCTGGGTCCAATTCCACCCCCACACACCGGTGCCATAAATCTTTATCTCATTCCCTAGTTCAGTTCATTCAATAGCTTCTTCCCCATTTCGGCTCTCCTTGTGAAAAGTAACTTTAAAGAACCTGATAGCCACGGTTGAAAATGACAGCGGCCACTAAAGGAAGGCCTTCTTGGTTGTGGCACCCTGACTGCAGCATCAGCTTTGTAGAGAGGTGTGCCTGGTGCCCAGTTTTTATGCTTTTTGGAGCCAGTCTAAAACCATTTTATTTACCCAATATTTTAATTGCTAAATAAGGAAATATTTACCATTTTAAACTTATTTAACTGTTGTTGGATCACCAGAGATTGCTTATTTTTTATCCAATTATGTATTTTATCTTAACTAAATCAAGACTGGTGTGTTATGGTTTATATTGATTTTGTTTATATGATGTGTATTGGGTCTTTTTACATTTTATTACAAAATGTTCAGAGAGCCACTTGGCTAATGCTAATGGTCTATAAAAGCACAAATAGAAACATAGAAACAGAGCAAGTCAGAAGGGGTCTCCCGGGCCATCTAGTCTGACCTCCGGCACCAGCCGGCTCCGCTCACGACATGCCCACCATGTGGACGTCCAGCCTATCCTTGAACACCCGCACCGATGGGGCCTCAACGAATATATTAAATTTTATAACCATTTCAAATTCTGCCCCCTTCAAAATAGCTGGAATTTCGCTATAACTTGAAAATGTGATGCCTCTCTATTTACACAAATGTTTCTTTTATATATTCATAGAGGGAATTTAATGCTGATATTTCAACACATTGAGCCCCTATAGGACACTCTTGTTCATATGTAACGTTTTAAAAAGAGGATAAGAAAGAAACAAAGCCAGTTCTCATTTGAGGAGAGACTGATTTCCACAGCAAAACAGAGTGACCTACTGAAAGGCAGAGAGAATACTTAAAAAACCTCCTTGTTTGTTTATTGAACTGCAAAGATCTGTGCTGACAAGTTTAATTTCCCAGCCTCTTCCTGATGAAAGGCACATGAAACCAAACGGATAGAGTGAGCAGCTTTGGACGACCCGCCGCATCTCATTGTGGGTTGCTTCTGCAGTGGCAGGTGGCAGTAGATTCTAGGTTGAATGTGAACCCGCTGAATATGGACCCTTTGCTTGTGTGTGTGTGTGTGTGGGGGGGGTTGCCTCATGTGACCCTGGCGAGTGCGGTAGCCAGAACCCTCGCAGTGGGCTGTATGAAGGCTGTTGAAGCATCAGACCCGCCGAATTTGCATGCTGCATCCTCTGCCTGCCGGTGGGCCGTGTGTATCGAATACCCTTCAGTGGGGCTGTTGTGTTAAACTGTCGTTCCTTCTTCCTTGCTAAATCCCCACACCAGAATCAATGGTGGTGCTTACAGGTGAAATAATCCCGAAGCCATTACCATCACAGATGAGCATAAATGTGAGATACTTGCAGATAATGTTGGTAAGATGTCAAGGTCTGCAGTGGTTGAGGGGCCAGGTGGAAAGGGAAGCGGACAGTTCAAGAAATTTAGAATCTTAGAATAGTAGAGTTGGAAGGGGCCATGAAGACCATCAGGTCCAACCTCCTGCTGTTGCAGGACACCAATTAACAGGATGCCACTCCTATGGCTGCCCAGTTTCGCCTTGAATGCCTCCAGTGTGGGAGAGCCCACCACCTCTCCAGGCAGCTGCTTCCACTGTTGTTTTGTTCTGACCGTGAGGAAGCTTTTCCTGATATCTAGCTTGAACCTGGGTTGTCACAACTTGAGTTGATTATTCTGTATCCTGCACTCTGGTACGAGCGAGGAGAGACCTTGACCTTCCTCTTCGTGACAGCCTTTGGGGTACTTATAGAGGGATCTCATGCCCCCCTCAGTCTTCTCTTCCTTGCCTTCCTCTTTTATCTGAATGTCTCTTCACATCCCATTTCATTCTTCTTTGTCCTCAAGGAGCAATTCAAGGCAAGGAACTTGCATGCCATGCGCTCCCTCACAGCCAATCTGCGTAACAGCCTCGCGTCCTCTTGAACTGAGATGTGTCTGCCCCAAGTGCACCCAGGGGTATGTTTCTGCCGGCCATCACTGCCAGAAAGCGGTTCAAGGCAAGGGACTCTCATGCAACCAGAGTCCAGCTTTACTTCAGCAGCGCACGACTCTAGTCTGTGGCTTAAATAGGGCTGCCAACTTCTGCCTGGTTTATATGAAACAACCTAGTAATAAGGAGTACTCTTATGCTTAGCATCCAGTTCCCAAACACGTGGATCTTCTTTTCAGAAACTGCTTGATCTAGCTTTTGCCAAAGAAACTTAGCATGTCCCAGTTTTTTTTTTTTTTTTTTTTTTTTGCTTAATTAAGTTTTTATACTGGGACCTAAGTGATAAAAGCTTAGACATCCCACCTTCCCTACCATGCCTGATTTGTCTCATGTGTCACAGCAGTTCCTTTTTGAGCATGAGATCAGGGTTTTTTGCCTGTTATTTGTAAGGAGGCTTAAGATGGTTATTAATTTAATTGAAATTTTGCATAGCATTGGAACTGTGTTGCAGGAGAGAATCTCTCAGGTAGCTCAGTCCCTGGCTTGACAGCATATAAGCTAAAACAAAATGTATTCTGTCAGACCATTGAAGTCTCCTGAAATTGGGAGTAAGGACCTTTTCAAAATTGGTAAGCAGTTTCATCACGACATTGGAATTAACTTTAAGAGACAGGAGTTGTACTAGCCCTGCCAATCCCAAGATAACTCCTCCACTTAGATCAAAAGAAATGCCATGGAATACACAGAGACTGGACACAGAAAAACATTCCAAGAGATTTCACCCATATTTGTTTACTCCTGAATCCTTGGAAGATTCTGGCCATGTGTGACATGCTAAGGATTCCTTCCTCAAAGACATTCACTCCTATTCTCACGTGAAAATCCCCATGTAAAATACCATGCACCTCTGGGAAGTATTGGAGAATCTAGCATATCAGTTAACATGACCAGGTGCAGCCCCTACTTGAGAAAGATGAACTCTTAGGTGGGATGTAGACAGTGCTTTTTTGGTTTAAAAAAAAAAAAAAAGTGCCGGCAGTAAGCGCGCAACCACACACGCGCGCGCGCGCGTGCGCCGAGCCCAAGCCAAGAGAGAGCAGCTATCAGATAGCAGATAGCAGACACAAAAGCAGCCTGCAGGCACTATGTTAGACTCCTCATGCAGAGTGGAGCACAACAGATCATTCCTGTTGCTCAACTTCTGCTTCCAAGGCCCAGTTTAACAAATCGTAGCTGTTAGGAGTAGGAATAGAATAAAGATTTGTCTTCTTATTTTTACTTATGGTCCTCTCACTCATCATGTAATCATCAATTTTGGGTTGGTTCGTTGGCTTGGGCAAAGTAGGAGAGCCGGGGTAGTCCTGCTGCGTTTCTTGTTCTATTATTATTATTATTATTATTATTATTATTATTATTATTATAACATTTCTGTGCTGCCCCTTGCCGAAGCCTCTTCAGTGGCAGCGTCTTGTGACAGAAGCTTGTATAATATTTCCAGGAGCTTATACATCCAAGATGCAGTGTCTCTTGCAGGAGGCCTGGTTTTAAAACACAACTAGGTAAGAATTAAAATAAATAGCTAGGCGGATTCTAAAAATAAATTAAATCTGTGAAAATATCAAAGGAAGCACAATGAAGAGGCTGTCGCTGTGTTGCCATCTTGGCACCGCCCCACCAGATGGGAGCACAAAAGTTGTTGAAATTGGTATGGGTGGGGATTTCTCATCTGTTTGAATGTTTGCCTGAGGACCGTCTTCCACTTGAAGGACTGCCTAATCCAAGCCCAGCTGGAAGATCAAGAACTTTAAGAAGGCTTCTTGAGGTTGCCCATCAACACATGTGTCTGGACAGGGAATGGAGAAGGCATCCAGGTCATCGAGTTGCAATCTTCCCCACTATGCTGAGCAGAACTGCCATTCTATTTACATTCTTGTTGTTGTTGTCGCTGAGTCGCAGAGTTCTGCCTGACTCTTCACGACCCCATGGACAACATTCCTCCAGGTTCTCCTGTCCTCCACCATCCCCCGGAGTCCACTCAAGCCCACACCCACCTCACCAGTGACCCCATCCAGCCACCTCATCCTCCGCCATCCACTTCTCCTTTTGCCTTCAATCGTTCCCAGAGTAGGTATGTCTAAATTTAAATCTAGGTATTAATCCATTAAGGGATGCATTTGTTTTGCAAAAGTGTCCATTCTCTTTGTAAGCCACGTGTACCTATTTGCTGTAGCCCTGAGAAAGGTTTTTGTGTATGTGTGAATTCTAACTGAGGCTGCAGCCAACGGGATTTTAACCTGGCCCTGCAACAGCAGGGTGGGGAGGGTGCGTGCACCTGTGTGTTTTGTGGTTCAGTGCCGTTTTGTTACCTTTAGCCTCTGTGTGGTCAATGTGAGAGAGTTACAGAGTTCAACAACAAATACACACGAGTGGAATGTTTCTTTTCCCCCACCATCTTGCCTTTTATGTGGCGATCAACTAAGCTCACCTTGTTGAGCAGAAAGGATCCAGTCGAAGAATGCTGCACCTTTGTGATAGATCTTCTGATTTCAGAGGTGGGCGCTTAATCATTTACTTCTGGAGATAAACCAATGATTTAGAGCCCCTGCAGGACAGGACTTTATCAGGCACTGTGGTAGTTCCTCATCTCTTAAATGCGTGTTGTGTCATGAAAAGCATCTTCTTTCCTCACACTTTCTACTAATCTCCATTAGTTGTATTTTTTTTTTAAATGGAAGATGACAAAAAGTATTTCTTCTCATTGTCACCCATGCACGCATGGGGGTGTGTTCCATTTTGAAAGCCAGGAAAGCTCTTGCAAATATGCCTCCAGCATTTGCTCGCAGCAAATTGAGTTCTTCCAACTTAAAAAGGCTTTTTGGAAATGCTGACCGTATCCTGGCTTCACCAGCTCAGTCTCTGTAATAACTTAGATCTTTTATGACAGTAAATCTCCCTGAGTGGGGAGAGAGAGTTGGACCCTTGGACTCCACCAGTTATGAGTTGTTATGCTTGTCTTCAGTCAAGAAATTTAAATATTATGCAGCATGGAAGCTGTCTTGGGAGTCTTTGTTCCAGCTCTTGGATCGTGTCAGGTTTAGGATTTGTGTGGGCAGAGGGACAACCTCTGTGTCGTGGTATTTCCAAGGTTTGCTTTACCTCTCGGAGCTCCTGAACTATGTTTAAAGATGCCCTTATCAGGACTGCCGCAAGACGTGTTTTCCTAAAACGAAAGCAGCCCAAATCTTCCCCTCACCGGAAGTAGCAGCTTTTGGCTAAAGCGTTTCCCCCAAAGTGGGCTGGGCATTTGCTTGCTAACATACAACAGTGTCATCTTGCAATCATCCTGTCCAAGGCTTGTCATGGCTTGTTCTCCATGGCCAGCTCCAACCTGCCCTGGGAAATCCCAGGGGCCTCTCAATCCACAGCCTTTTCGCTGCTGAGAGCTGTGGGCATGTTTTGGCAAGGCTGGTTCCCAACGGAGACATTTCTGGTGCTTCCTCCACTCCTTTCCGGGCCTACTTGTTTTACCAATCTACCCTGGAAGCCCCAATATGTCCTGTTCTTCTTGACTTGGTTTTGTCTTGCTCCTTTGTGTTGGCTTTTGCCTGAAGTAAGTGTACTGAAAAGCAGGTTTTATCCCTTACCCCTTCTTTGTGAGTCTCTCTGATGGATGTAGAAGCAGGTGTCCTACCCATAGGTTTCCATCCTTCTCCCCCCCACCGCCCCACCACCCACCATCCCAGCATCTTTAGTTCTGGATGTGCTGTTTCCTAGAAGGTTACGCAAGACATGGCTGTATACCTCTTTAAATGTTTGTATTAAGGAACCGTGATAAATAGAATCATATTATAGTGGAGCTGGAAACGGCAAGTTGTCCAACCCCTGCTCAGAGCAGGACTCCCAGTTCAACCATCCCTCTCAGATGGCTGTCCAGTTGCATCTTGGATGCCTCCAGGCTGGGAGAGCCCACAACTTCCCCTGGTAATTGGTTCCATTGTCAGGAATTTTTTCCTGATATCTAGCCGGAATCTGGTTTCCTGTGACTTGAGGCTGCTATCGCAAGTCCTACACTCTGGGATGATGAAGAAGAGATCCTGGCCTTCCCCTTTGTGACAGCCTTTCAAGCACTTGAAGAATGCTGTCGTATCTCTCCTCTCTTCTCAAGGCTGAACATGCCCAGTTCTTTAAACCTCTCCTCATGGGGCTTTGTTTCATCCCGGATCACTCTTGTCACCCTCCTCTTGAACCCTTTCCAGCTTGTCTGCATCTTTCTTCAACGGTGGTGCCCAGACCGTTGAAGGACTCCAGGTGAGGCCTAACTAGCACTGAGTACAGAAGAACTAGTCCTTCACAGGATTTGCAAGTGATCCTTCTGTTAATGCAACCTAAAAAAGCATTTGCTCTTTTTGCAACCACATTACATAGTTGACCCACATTGAGCTTGCGATCTGCAACATTTCCCGGAACCTTCTCACTTGCAGTATTGTTAAGCTAAGTGTTGTTCTTCTCGTAACAATGCATTTATTTTCCTTTCCCTAGGTTCAGAACTTGGCATTTGTCCCGGCTGAATTCCATTCTATTCTAATGTTTTCAGCCCAGTGCTCCAACCTATCAAGATCACCCTGAATCTTCTTTTTGTCTTCTGCGATATGAGCTGTCCCACTCAGTTTGGTCTCATCTCATGTATTTTTATTTATTTTATTTATTTATTATTATTTATTAAAACATTTCTATGCCGCCCCTTGCCGAGGCCTCAGGGCGGCTTACAACATCAAATAAAATACAAAATATTTTTATTGTGTGTTTTACAAATTGTGATCCACTTAGAGAGCCTTGGTGCTGATACAGCAGACAATAAGTCCAAAAATAAATAAATAAATCTCTTCATCATCATCATCCCCTGCTCTTCCTCATCTTCTTTTGGAAGAAGATATAGCCAAGGTAGAAGCTGAGCGCTGCTGCCTTTCCTTGGTCATCTGTGATCAGATTTGCCATCCGTATTGAGTACTCGAACACCTATTTCTTTCCTCTGGCTTTTACTTTGGACTTATCTGAAGAAGACAATTTTTTGCTGCTTTTAGGATGCCTCATAGCCTCAGCTCATTCCTAGCGTTTGCCTTCCTGATGCCATCTCCCTTTCAGATCTGGTGATAAGAATCGCACGTGGCATTCTGAGTATGGCGGCCATATTGATTTGTGTAAGCAGAGTGTGATCTTGGCAGTCTGACTTTGACTTTGTCTCCTAATTATGCCAGAGAAGGCTCTTTCCTTTTTCAGAGAAGCTGCAGACTGGGTTGATTGTTTCATTAAGCTGCCTACTGCAATTCCAAGATCTCTTTCATGGTTAGTCACTGTGAGCTCACTGCATTTGCCAAATTGATGCTCTTTCTCCCAGTTTGGACAGATCCTTTGGGAACATCTCACAACCCAATTTTGCTTCAATCACCCAAAATAACTTTGTGTCCTCGGCAAACATGGGCAGTTTATCATTTGCTCCTAGTTCCAGATCTTGGTTCCTACACAGATCACTGGAGCCCACAATTGGGAGAATTGTGACCCTCTTATTCTGACTCTCTGCTTTCTGTTCTTTAACCAGTTACCGATCCGTAAAATGACTCCATGAATGCTAAATTTCTTGCGGGCCTTTGGTGAGGGACTTGGTCCAAAGCCTGTTTGCAAAATAACGGCTACCGTATCACCTTCCTGCACATTTATTAACGCTCTCAAGGAATTCCAAAAAATTAGTGAGCTGCCTTACTGATTCTTTTTCAACAGGGCTTATCCTGCTTACCGGTTTTACCATCAATGATGCTTTCAACTAATTTACTTTCACTTTTACAGACTTTCACTTAGCTGGCCTGTATTTTCCGGAATTCCCCACTCTGTCTGATATCCGTACAGACTCCCTGGGGACACCCCTGGGCTACAGTCATCTGACTGGCTGCTTGAAGTATGTATTTGTGATAAATAAATTCTTGCCTTCACCGAATTCAGCGTGCCATTTTGCTTCCTTTCTTACTCCTAGGCCAAATTCTCTCACTACATTGGTCGATGCCATTTCCTGCCTTTGTGTTCTAGTTTATATATTTTATATATTTTATTTATTTTATATTGTTAATTTTAATTTTATATTGTTATTTTTGTATTTTATTGTATTTTATTGTGTTGTAAGCCACCCCGAGGCTTCGGCAAGGGGCGGCATAGAAATGTTCTAATAATAATAATAATAATAATAGTTGCCCCATATGATCCACATCTCTTGGTTTGGCACGTTATCAATTTCCTCTTGGATCCTTGTATAACAATTTGTAAATTTTTAATTTCTCCTTGGACATTTGTTGTTGGAGTATAGACTTGACCCTGACTGCCCAGAGAGCTTCGATTATGGGACGGTATAGAAATGAAATGAACGGATGCAGGCAGTGACGGTTGCATGGATAGCTTTTCTGCGATTTATGATTAATAGCTTTGGCTGAGCTTTGCTAAAGTGCTACGTCTTGCTGCGGTATTAGAGCCACTCCATTTCTTCTGAGTGCTATTTCTGGTGTAAAACACCTTGTTTTTTCTGGCTGAAAACACCCCATTCCAGTCCATTTTACTTCTTGCATACCAAGTACTGTGATGTGTAACCATTCCGTTTCTTACTTTGCAGCTTCCAGGTTGCTTTGATTCATAGGTCGTCCATGGGTCCCACTCACCTCAGTGTGGCACTAGCATAATCATGAGTAAAATTGATATTCAGTTCACCAAACACCTGGAGAATATCTTCTGCAAAAGTCTGCTCGCTTATCTGATGGCAGTCTCCTCCATTTCATTAAGGGTATAAACTCCCTGGCACAGAGTCTCACTGCTACGGCCCATCTGTGTCAGATCCAACCCAGTAGGAGTGCCAGATCCTTCACTGGGTAACAGTGGCTTAGAGAACACTCTGCAAAGTTACAGATGATCTCCATCAAATGAATTATGTTGGCAGGAAGGATGAGTTGTTCCTCAGTGCTATTGCAGAGTGCCATATTACTCAGCTGAATAGAATGTGATCTGCATGCACAAGGAAGTGGAAGAATGCTAGGAGGCATCTCACTGCAGCTACAGGGCTCTGTTCTAAGCTTAGGTCATAAATTTAAATCAAAACCTTGAACAAACTATGTGTTTATCCATCTGGTGACATAGGAAGCGATGCACTGTACTCCAAATTAATCAGCATACCTATTTTGGGTTCATATATTGTCCTTTCACCTAAGCAAAGACTTCGTTTAGCTTGTTCTTTGGAAACCAGTGGATGGCTGGTTGGTATTTTTCACCAATGATGCTAAAATTTGCACAGCGCTTTGGTAAGACCTGCAATTCAATGGCCGACTTGGCATTTTGGTTTACAGGGAGTGTGCAAGGGAATCCCAGGAAATCTGATCACTCACTGAAATTTCAGTAGCTGCCTTCAATACTAATGTCTGATAGAAAAGAGGGTATTGTGTGACAATGTGCAAGCGGATCCGAGCATATGGGACAGTCAGGGAGAAAGGGCAGAGAATCTAAGGGCCCGATAGATCTTTGGAAAGCTGCAGCTGGAAGAGCTCAGGTCTTGGGTAGGCATGTCAAGACAGCTACTTAGAAACATAGAAAGTCAGAAGGGACCTCTCGGGCCATCTAGTCTGACCCCCCGGCTCCAGATAGCACCATTCATGACATGCCCACCATGTGCATGTCCAGCCTATCCTTGAACACCCACACCGATGGGGCCTCAACGACCTCTCATGGAAGCCCATTCCACACCCTCGGGGTCCTGACTGTCAGGAAGTGCTTCCTGGCATCTGAATTGAACCTTGGCTCCCTGAGCTTTGCTCCGTTGGAGCGCGTCCTGCCTTCCTCTGCAGGGGAGAACAGGTCTCTACCCATCTCCGTGTGACACCCCACACGTACCTGCATGTCGCCAACAGATCCCCTCTGAGTCTTCTCCAGGTTGAAGAGACCCAGTTCCCTCCATCTCTCCTCATTTGGCTTCCCCTGCAAGCCAGTCACCATCCTAGTGACCCTTCACTGCACTGATTCCAACTTGCTATATCCTTCCTGTAATGAGGGGCCCAGAACTGAGCACAATACTCCAGTTGCGGGCGCACCAGAGTCGCATAGAGTGGTAGTAATACCTCCCTTGATCTAGAAGCCACGCTTCTGGCTATGCAACCAACGGTGGTGTTTGCCCAGAGTGAGCCATGGTGGGGAAAGGACTGGAGATGCCTTGAAGGAAGGACAAGGGGGTTCTCTGGGTGCCTGTTTCATGTCTTATTTGATCCAACACAGAACATGCCATGTGGTTGTCCTAGAGAAGGCAATATTTCTCTGGAGGCCACATAATCCGAGTCAGGACTGTGAGCGGCTCATCTCTGCAGCTTCCTGCACATGTTTGCCATTTGCTGATTCTCAGGTGCATTTGCCTGAGTGCTGAGATCCATCTCTGCAACGGCATCCCCCTGCAGTAAATTTACGATCAGTGTATTGACTAGAAAATGGAAAAGCTCCCAAAGTTTTGGACATGCGTCTTTCTCATAACAGGGCTGGAGAACATATGCGGTAGTCCTTAAAAGCTTTTACAAACCATGAATTGCAAATCACATGTGAAGCACTGCCACTAGAAGGCTGTTTTTCAAAGGGAAATCCCGCTGCAGCGGAAGAAAATGAGATCTGGCTTGACGCAGGGGCTTAAAATCTAATGCTTTGGGGAGTGAGAAGGTTGGCTTCAGTGGGTGCAAAGCCCTATGGGTTTTCCCTTTTCCTTCCCTTATACTTTTCTTTGTTGAGCTTATAGCAGCAATGGCGACTGTAGCTTCAAGCTTCTTTCTTTAAAGCTCTCTTTCGTTGTTGTTTTCTGTAGGCCTCTCCAAATCCTTGGGGCTTATTGAAGGCTACGGTGGCCGCGGCAAAGGCGGGCTGCCTGCCACCCTCTCCCCAGAGGAGGAAGAGAAAGCCAGAGGAGCGCATGAGAAATATGGCTATAATTCGTACCTCAGCGAGAAAATATCTCTGGACCGTTCCATACCAGACTATCGCCCAACCAAGTGAGTTTTCCTGCAGCTTCTCGAAATAGAGGTTGAACACAGGTCGTGAGTCTGAACAGTAACTTGGTTCGTAGTGTGAGAAAAACACGGGAGGTAAGCAGAATCCTTTGGCCAAGTGTCCACGAGGATGGTGGAAGAGAAGGAATATTGAAGGATTTTGAAGAAGGGGACAATTTCATTGGGGAGTAGACATACTGGCAGAGTGGCTGAGGGTTCCTTCCTTTCTTTTCCAGCAAGAATTTATCAGAAGGCATATTCCATCATGGAAGATAAAGGGTGCACACCTGTGTGTGTTGTTTGGGAAACAGTGGTTGGCATTTTTCAGCAATGATGCTAAAATTCTCTCTCACACACACAGGCAAAATAGAATAAAAGCACAGACACCTTACTACTGATGAGAATAGGAGGGCCCGGCGGATGGTCTGAAGGCAGATAAGGCCTCCACCCTGTTGAAGCTAAGCAGGTCTGAGGCTGGCCTGAGCTTGGAGGGGAGACCAACTGGGCACCTTGAGTTCTACAATGGGAGAATGTGGAGACATAAATATAATAGATAAACACTTGTTTTGGCATGCACATGGTAGGCGTGTTATGAGTGGAGCCAGCTGGAGCCGGGGGTCAGACTAGGTGGCCCAGGAGACCCTTTCTAACTCACTCTTTTGATGTTTCTAATATAAACACATTTTAAGTTAGGTAAAATGTCACTCTAAAATGTGGGCACTGAATAGAGAAAAAAGTCGGTAAGCATGTATAAATTTGGCTTTTGCTTTAAGTTATTGAGAAGATGGGCTGTTCCTCTGGATTCGTTTATATACGTATATATTTATACCCACCTTTTGAGAGACACAAAGCTACTTAGAGAATCCTCACTCTAAGCTTCACTCTCAGACTTATCCTCGCAGCAACCCAGCAAGGTAGGTTGGGTTGAGAGCCTGTGACTGGCCTACAGCATTTTGGCTGAGTGGGGACTAGAACCCAGATCCCGACCCAGTACTCCCACCACTGTACCACACTGCCTTTTTGATTCATAGCCTGCCTTTCTGACTCTGTGCCTGTACTGAGCCCCTGGGTCAGCCGAGGCATTTAGGCAGGGTCCCTAAAGCTGCCCTACTTCCAGATGAATTCTTACCATCGTGCAGTTTGGATATGATACAGTTCAGCTCACTTCTCCTTCTGGAACAGTGATGCCTTTCCATCTCCCTTCTGGGAGATTGCTCCAGGAAGCGGCTATTGAATGAATTGATCTTTCCATGAAGCCTTATTTGCAGCTCCAGAAACGTTAATGTTGTATCCATCTTGGAAATTCCATATAGTGCATTTTTCCTCGGGAAGGAGACGGCTATGCCTCCACAGATCTTAAGAACACTTATTTCCACCCTTCTATTTGCCCTTGCAAGTAAGTAGAAAAGCTGGGGAACAAGTGTAATGAATACATAAGGCAATCTGGAGAAAGAGCCATCTTCTCACAAAAACGAAGAGCAAAACCAGGGTTGGTAATTTGCACAAGCTCATGAGCTCAGCTTTGCCACTGGGAGCCACTGCTGTCAATTTTAGATACTATCATTCAACCTTGGTACTGTTTCAAAGGGCATGCTGTGCTCGCCACTCACCTTTGGCCGCAGGACGTTAATTTTTCTTTTATGGATGACTGGCTTGTTGTGACTGCCGTTCCCCAGTTTGCTCTCACGTTCCATCTATCCTTCGTTAAAGGGCCTCATGGAGAGTCTCGAGTGCTTGCGCTCGCTCTCTCTCTCTCTCGCTCTCGCTCTCGCTCTCTCTCGTACTCACTCCTAGGTTGTCAACAATGCCATTAGCCAAATACAGCTTTTACATTGCTTTCCACTAGGCTTCTGGGGAAACAAAAATGGAATTACAAATGGAAAGAGGGAGAGATCTTTCCTTGGCAATTAAAACATATTTGCATCTTCCCATATTGTCTAACACAGTGGAAAGCGTTGTTTCTTCATTCCTCAGAAATATTTCGACAATTTCTCTTCCAGTTACTGCTCTGTTCCCCGCTGTTGTCACCTTATCTTGGCCTGTTCTCATTAAACTTGTTTTATCTTTTATTAGCTTAATTAAGTAAATGAGCCTCAAGTTTTTTGGTTGGGGTTTTTTGTTTTGTTTTGTTTTGTTGGCTGCTTCTTCACCGCTTATGCCTCTCTGCCAACATCCTTAAATCCTATTTTATTCCGATGACTCAAGCTCCAGGTCTCCAGGAAGGCCATAGTCTTCAATGGGAGTTACAGCCAATGGGAGTTACAACCATAATTCTCATTGAAGTTGTCCGTTCCGGAGCTAAATGTGCATGGTTAGCACCTCAGAGGAGGCAAGGATGAGTTTGATAGCTACAATTCTGTGATCATATAGGGTCTTAGTAACACTACTAAGATGCGCGCTTGGGTCTCAGTGTGGCAATGTCCGTGAACAATTCCTCAGTTGGATGTTGTGTCCCCTTACATGCCTCAAAGTTAGGGGTGCTTGAAACAGTAGATATTTGTGGATTTCAGCTTGAACTGAGGCGTTTTGTACCTCCTGGGCTGTTGTATAGATGTGAATTTAGTTCTTCGTGGGTCACTGTACCTCCCCAATGTGTGGTGTAGGTTTAAAGGACAGGGTCTGTAGCTTGAGAGTGCTCCTCGACCCGGAGCTGTCCCTGGAAGCTCAGGTGACCACGTTAGTGAGGAGCGCTTTCCTTCAGCTTCAGCTAATCCATCAGCTGTGTCCCTACCTGGAGGAGGATTGCCTGGTGACAGTGACACATGCATTGGTTACTTCCCGGTTGGATTTCTGTAACATGCTTTATGTGGGGCTGCCCTTGAAGACAGTCTGGATACTTCAGATGGTTCAAAATAGAGCTGCCAGGATGCTGTCGGGGACTGGGCATTATTCTCATATAACCCCAGTCCTCTATCAGCTCCATTCCATTGGCTTTCCATTGAAGGCCGGGCTCAATTCAAGGTGCTGGTTATTACCTATAAAGCCCTAAATGGCTTGGGACCAGGATACCTGAAGGAACGCCTTTTTCCCTATTTGCCCTCCCACCCCCTGAGATCGGCAGCAGAAGCCCTCTGTGAAAGAGGTCAGGAGACAGAGTATCCGGAGGAGGGCCTTCTCTGCGGTGGCACCCCTACTATGGAATGCGCTCCCCAGAGAGGTCCTCCTGGAGCTGTCATTATATGTTTTTCGGCGCCAGGTTAAGACCTTTTTATTTAATCAATATTTTAATATGTATTAATAGTAATTGCATTTTATTGCTTGTATTTTATTAATTACAGCCAGCATGGAATAGTCAATTTATTTATTTTATCCTGATTTTTGTTGCAAGCCAACCAGAGATGCAAGTAATGGACGGCATACAAATTTTATAAATAAATATATAGGTTTTCCCTTTAGCTGGATAAACACATCTTTCCAATGTACCTGAAAATCTACATTTCAATGCACAAGAGTGCAGATTTGCAAAAAAAAAAAAAAAACACCTGTGAATTCATGGGGACTAGATTTATGCGAGAACCCATGGAGAAGTGACCTGGAAGTGAAGCCATGTCCGTCCCAAGCTTAAAGCAGCATTTGTGTGTTCCGCTTCCTTTGGCCGTGCAAAGTCTTTGGGGCTGAGCTTCCCTCTGTTTCACAGGTGTAAAGAACTGAAATATCCCAAGGATCTTCCTCAGATCTCCATCATCTTTATCTTTGTGAATGAGGCCCTGTCCGTCATCCTGCGTTCGGTCCACAGTGCGGTCAACCACACGCCGGCTCACCTTTTGAAGGAGATCATCCTCGTGGACGATGACAGTGATGAAGGTGAGCCAACCAGTTATCTTGGGAGGCGAATCCTTCCAGGACATGCTCCGGCCGGGGGAAGAATGAAGTGTGCAAGGGAGGGGGTGATATGCTGCTACAGTGACCGCACTCGTGTGGAGTTCTCCTCGAACGTTGGAAAGGGGCCACACGTGTGTCCCTTTCAAGTGGATTTTTGTTCATTGGCAAATACATGCACCTTTGCTACAGTAATTAATCCATTAAGCATCATAATCATTTGAAAGGAGGTGATTCCTCCTGTAATAGGACTAGAATATTATTCCCCCTCCCCTCCTTTTTTCTTACACATAATAGAAAATGAAATGAACTACACGGTAGATGTTGTGAAATAGTCATAAGTGAAACAGATTCAGGATAGAACCTGAAAAAGATAGAAAAAAGACCTGGAATTCCCTGAATCTATCCAACAGTCACGTTGGGTGGGGAATGTTGAGCCTTAGAGGACTTTTTTGGTCTTAATAGACACAGAATTGCACCTTAAATCTCCCACCCACCACCCACTGCAATATGGAGAGGTAATTATGGAGGTAGGAGAAGTAAGGCTGGAATGCTTCCTATCTTCAGTCTGGCAACATCTGGGAAGAACATTGAAGAGGCTGGTGTCCACCAGAGGTGGATCCTGGTCACGTAGATGTCATCACGAGGACCAAGGGGCAGGATGCGTGCCTGCTGCCCTCGCAGCCCAAGAACCTCTCGTCTAGTCCAACACGGCAGTGTGTAGCACCTCTTTGAGATGCCCAGCAGGTGTCCTCTCCTTTACCTGCTCTGAGCCTTTTATCTACAGACATTAGTGGGGCTGCCCTGAGGAATTCTTTATGCACAGCAGGTCCCTCCTGCACAGTAAGGGGCTGAAATGTAACCTGTACAGGAGCTCAATAGAACCAGACCTCACCATGGTTGACAGAAAAACTATGAGGATGGGATTTTGTGTGTGTGGCGGGGGGGGGCACCCCCATTTCTAGCAATCACTTGGTTTTGTGTGCTTAACAGCCTGTTCCACTGCATCTGGCTGGGAATCTCAACTTTGGCCAGCCTATTTCATGGCCTTCCCCAACTTGGCATCCTCCAAATATTTTGGACTTCAACGCAGACAGGTTGGCTAATAGTCAGGAATGCTGAGAGTTGTTGTCCAGTCCACCAGGAGGACTCCAGGTTTGGGAAGACTGTTGATAGCAGCTTCAGTCTCATTTTACCTCTGGATACTTCAATACTTTTTCTTTGGGGCAAGAAGGATGGAAGCTGGGAAACCTAGTTTCCCAGATGTTGACTGCAAAACACGACATACTACAGGGTGGGTTTTGGTTTTGGTTTTTCTACTGGAGAGAAGGGAGCAGACCAATGTGTTTCTTAAGATGCAGAGGAAAGATAGAAAGGATGAAGAACTGCTGTTAGCAGATACAGAACGCTTGGAGAATGAAAAGAATGTTACACCGGGAGGAAAAAAACAGCCCATTCTTTTTTGATTGTCTGCCTAACTTAGATGCATATTATTTTTTAATTATTTAATGAAAACCATGCCTCAGTCCTTCGGCATCTGTATCCACAATGAAGCACTTTGCAGTATGCGACAGTAATCGTAATTGAACCATTCGGCTGCTGTGAGCTGGGTGGCTGTCGCTGGCTTTGTGCTGACTCCATTGTCGGAAGAGGGATACCTGTGTACATCCTTGCTGAGGAGTTCGGGCAGGTGGAAGTTTGGTACCCATTCTCCTGCAAGGGTCCTGCACCAAGCTGGCTTGCCACTGTCTGGACACAGTGCTGGGCAGGATGAACCATGAGCCTGATCCAGCATGACTCTTTCTGATGTCCTTATGTTCTTTCCTGGTTATCATTCCATCTCAGCATTGCTGAACGCTGAATCTGTTGAAAGGGGTCCCAAGCAGAGCTCACAAAGCTTGTTCTTGGGATGTTATCATAGAATTGCAGAGTTGGAAGGGGCCATGAAGGCCATTGAGTCCAAACCCTTGCTGTTTCAGGATGCCAAGTCACACCATCCCATTCAGATGGCTGTCCAGTTTCTTTTTGGATGTCTCTAGAGTGGGAAAACCCACCACCTCTCCACTGTTGCATATCTCTGACAGTGAGGAAAATTTTCCTGATATCTAGCCTGAAACTGGGCTGTCACAACTTGAGTTGATCATTCTGTGTCCTACACTCTGGTTGTCAGCAAGAAGAGATCTTGACTTTGATCTCAGCCTTTGAGGTACTTATAGAGAGATATCATGTCCCACCTCACTCTTCTCAAGGCTGAACATGCCCAGTTCTCTCAGTCTCTCCTCCCAGGGAAGTGTTTCCAAATCCTGGATCATTTTTGTTGCCCCCCTCTGGACCCTTTCTAATTTTTCTGCATATTAGACAGAGGCTAAGTCTACAAACTATGGCAGCACCTCGCTCAGCTGTTGTTCCATGGAGTCAAGAAAAGCCTGAAGTCACCTCCAATCCCAAGTTGTGATTTAACTCCATTTCCCTGGCTGTGCTATATCATATTGCATAATAGTTTTGTCAATTGTGTGTCCATATCATGGGCAAAGATGATATTCAGCTTGTACTGTGTGAAGCCGTTATGATCAAAGCAAATCTGGGTTCCAACCAAGGATTTAGCAAGGCCTGTAACAAGGCTAACTTTGTGTGATGTTTTGATGGCAAACCATATTTTGTGGACAGCTGGCAAACTCGAGACTCAGAAATCATGATCTGAAGTTGGTTTGCAGGCTGTACCCTGTTGCACTAGCAGTCTGTATCAGACTGTTGGTTTTGCAGACTGGCATGATCCTGTCTACAGCCAGTTTAACCCATTCATAAGAGGAAAAAGTAGTGCTATGTGGCTAAACAATGAACATATTGCATATAGGTAGGAAAAGGTAGATGCGGAAAGATGGATGGATGGGGTGACACCTGTGAAAAGGAACAAGTTGTAGTGGAACTCAAGCCAAATACCAGTCAGGAGATCATTCTGCCTAGAGCTTCCCAGATTGTGCTGAGCTGTCTGGCCAAGGGACTCCCTAAGCAGAGGATCTCAGAAGTCCCAAACGGGCCTGCAAGGTTCTTTCATCTATTCAGCTTGTGTGGTTGTTTCTTCTTCTAGAGGAGTTGAAGGCACCTCTAGAGGAGTATGTCAACAAGAGGTACCCTGGCCTGGTGAAGGTAGTACGCAACCTGAAAAGGGAAGGCCTGATCCGGGCTCGCATCGAAGGCTGGAAAGTTGCATCAGGTCAGATCACTGGCTTCTTTGATGCCCATGTGGAATTCACAGCAGGCTGGTAGGTAATCCATTTGAGAATCTCATTTGTGCTCAATTAACGCATGAACTGAAGAATTCGCTCTTTGACTGTTGGGTGGTATAGAAATTAAATAAGTAAATTTGGTCCCTCTATCTTCAGACCTTCTAGTTTTGCTTAGATAGCATGTCTTTTGCCTGTTAAGTGAAGATTGCTACTACATCTTTTGGGTTCCTTATTTATGTTTTCCCTTTTATATTCTTCAATTCAGTAGAAGAGTTGCAATACAGAAAACAAGAATTGTTGCTAGGCACGTCAGCTTCACGCATTTATGATGGAAGCTGAAGGTTGCGACTAAAAGAAAATTGTGTCAAAAAATCCATTGCCACGGAATAAACATTAAAAGACTATAGATACCGTTCCTTGGGCCCAGGGTCCCTGGTTCTGCCAAATATCAACGCAGTTTACTCTAAATTTCTTTGTTGTTTGTGCAAATCTTGATACTGTATGGCATCCAGTTCTGAGAACACATAACAGACTTTTTCTGTATCTGAACCAAATGCATGAGAACCTAGGATAACATTTATAAATTTTACTCTGATGTCCCTAAACAGGGTTAGCAAGCTGGAGCCCGAATGCACAAGTTTTCCACATGTCAGATCAGTCACTCAAACACTGGGGGGACCATCCACCAAAGAACCCTGGGCTGGCATTTCTCTTGTTTGCCAGTTCATATCCCCCTCGCCTGCACCTTTGTACAAAGGTCTTTCGGGAAGTTAATGGTTTGTGTCTCTCCTTCTTTTGGTGGTCTGCTGCAGCCTCTTTCATCCCCTGCTGAGCTGAAAGGACCGGGATACTTTGACGAAATCACAACAGGTCTGCCAAAATTTGAGTCGTTAAGACAGATAGGCCGTGCAAGTGTAGCACACAAACACAACCCATCTATGCAAATAAATGCAAATGAAGAAGTGCAACCTGAGCCACTGCTATTTCCCTGAGATATGAAAGAATTTCACTTAATAGCAGTTGAGATAAAGACGGGCAACACCCACCACTCCCACTTAGAGTTCCTAGATGCCGGAGATGGAAAACAAATATAGCTTGGAGAAAGTCCTCCTCAAATTCCAATGTGCAAAGTGTAATATTGTCAGCAATAAGATATTTATTTCCCCATCCAGAGATAGTCCAGTCTAATACTTGGAGTTAGTCTTCCACAGCATTTCCTCCTTGACTGCGATAAAATTGTGATGAGACCTTTGAGAGTCTTTGTTCTATAATGGAAAAAAACGGCCAGCACACGTGATTCCAGAATGCATCTTGATGTCGAGTTGGGGAAGTGACGGCGGCATTTAAGCACCTGGATTGCGCATCATGGGTAGTGTGGGTTAATTAAACCACCATTGGCCAGGCTGGAGCAGGACTGAGCAAGCTTCCTCCAATAAGTTGCTCACTACTTCCAGTTAACAACCTGTGATTTCCCCATTCATGGGTGGTTAGTATGATGTCTAAACCCAGCAGGCACACCAGGCTTTTCCTGAATGAAACAACCCAGAGTGAACCCAACAACTAGCTACTGTGCAGGCTTGCTTCTCTTCCCCCAGGAAAAATCTCGCAGGGACACACATTCAGATAATGTCAAAGCAACCCCATTGCTTGTTTTCTGGATGAGTCAGACTAGGAACTGAGCTCTGTTGGCAGCAGGGGTCTATTCTTGAAACCCTTCATACGCTCTTCCAGTAATGGTCATGTTATGCCAGTCTGCAGAAGGATGTCTTTTTTTGTTTCTGTGTGATAAAAAGAGCACGGCGATGTTGTTTCTTCTTCTTTTTGGCAAGAGGACATTTTTAAAAGAGCATCTCTCTCTTTTGCTCCATGTCTGTGTGACATGAGACCCTGATGCACATTGTATTGTGTGCCTTGATGGGGGGAACATGCAGCGGTGGGTTTGCAAAAAGGTGGAGGAGTCCAATTTTGTTCAGGGCTATCAGAGCTTTTCTTCTGAACAATAAAGGATGCACTCAAAGTTTGTTTTCAGTGCCAGTGCGCACTCAAATGCCTAGCCAAGGGCTATTATCATGCAAGCCACTTGTATCTTCAAAACTCAATTGTATTCATGCGAAGGGAAGGCTGCAATTTACTAAATGTTCCGAAGAGCGTTTCTGATGTATGGAGAAGGTATTAGCTGAATATGTCTATATTTTTCTCTAAAAGACGGTTCTTTATTACAAAGCAAGCTTGAATTTTAGAGTTGGCTGAGGGAGCGGTTCATATAGAGCTAAATGTGGAACTTTATTCATCTCATGTTTACCTCCCTACTTAGAGTATTTATAGGCAGCTCTATAATAAAATTCTCAGCAGGGCTTACAGGAAGTAAAACAATATGAAACTGAAGAGCAATACTAACCATAAAAGGATTAACGAAGTACAAGCACAATAAAAGTCAGTAAAAGCTGCATAAGCTAATTTTCCCAAGCTAATTGGTCCTTCCATATGTTTTGAACTTTGATTCCTATTAAACGCATGCCCAAAATCAGGAATGGAGACGTTCTGGTCATAAATACTTGGAAGACACCAAGGTGAAGAGGACTTGTCTAACCTCAAGACAGATGTGAAGATCTGGGTAGAGGGAAGCCTGCCAAAATTACCCCAGAGAATCCACTAGTAATTCTCCAAGAACCATCTGCTGGATCCTACCATCCAAGTAGGGGCAAACACACTCCCAGTCCCAACTCAAGAAACCTTCCCAGAAAGATGCCATCAAAAGCCACAGAGAGATCAAGAAAAGTCCACAAGGTCTCTTTCCTGGCATAAGTCACCAAACAAGGTGACCATGGCTGTTACCATGCCAAGACCCAGCCTGAGCCCTGGCTGCAATGCACTGAAGCAATCTAATCCAGGAGCCTCTTGGGCTGGTTGGCCACCATCCACTCAACAACCTTGCCCAGGAAAGGAATGCTTGCCAGTGACCTAAAGTTATTGCAATCTTCCGGATCCAGGGAGAGTTTCCTCAGAAGAGGCTGGAACTCTCCCCAGTGGTCTTTCATCACCATATTCCAAACTGACCGAAGGCCCAGGCCATTCCCAACTGCCACATGATGTAGATAAACCAGGGTTGCAACAGCCTTCTCCTTTCCCCAAATGCCCTCATAGATGATGTTAAAAAATGTGTTTTTGTGTCCGCCCCCTCAATCCCCCCTTTTGAGCAGGGTCCATGGGGTTTTGGAGGTACTTCCATGTTCCAAGAGGCCATCTGATTTGCAGACGGCTTTGAAAGCAAGCAAGGCTTGATGAAAGCACGATGCTTCACCTAAGCTGCCATGCTCAGAGCTCCTTTTATAAACAAGATTGGGAAGGGTTTCAGCATTATGGGGACAAAATACAGGGTCGATGGCAGACACGGGCCTGCAAGCTGTCTTGGTGTAAGAAAGAAGCCCACTTCACCAACAGTCTTGTGGCAAATAATTGGCATGTGCCAGAGTCACTGTTCCACCCCCATCAGGGGAATTCTCCCCCATGTTGCACATTCCCCACATACTGATATCAGGGAGAGCTTTTTGAAATGGAGGGGCCTACCAGATATCTGATCTTACCTGAGGAAAGCCGAAGATGATGCTGCAAAAGGGGGAGAATGAGCCCAACTGGGAACAAACTGGGATCTCCCAGGACTTCGCAAACTTCTGACAAATCAAGCTGTGTCCACCCTCTCAAACGTGTGTAAAGGGAGCTAATATTTACATGTAGCCTGGAAAATTTACTTTCTTTCTTTATTTTATTTAAAGCTTTTATAGACTGTCCCATTACTGGCATCTCGGGATGGTTTACAACAAGCACATCTAAAATAAATATAAATAAAAATGGCACAGCATCCACTGATTAAATATTATAACCACAATTAAAACCAATTAACAATTAAAATAACGGGAAAATAAAAAGGCAGAGTAAGAGACTTTATTCCGTCCCTTTATGTTTCCTTGGACTGGTTCTGTAATGGCCTGTGTAAAGTTTTATTTTCTTTGGGTGACTGCTCTTTTGCAGAATGTTTCCTGCTGTTGCTGGCTTGAGTTTGTTTTTACCGTTTTGGTTGTGTTTTTACCGTTGTCTTACAGCATCAGGTTCTATTATGTGTATCGGTGTTGTGTACCCCTTCCTTCAACATGGGTGGTTCCTTTTTCTCTTCCAGGGCTGAGCCGGTCCTCTCACGCATCCAGGAAAACCGGAAAAGGGTGATCCTGCCTTCCATTGACAACATCAAGCAAGACACATTTGAGGTTCAGCGCTATGAAAATTCAGCGCACGGATACAGCTGGGAGCTGTGGTGCATGTACATCAGCCCACCAAAAGACTGGTGGGATGCTGGAGACCCTTCCTTACCCATCAGGTTGGTTGCACAATGAACTGGAAGCTCCTGGGAATTCAAGGGCTCCTCAGAGCAGAGAAGGAAACTGGAGCATGGAAGACCTGGTGGCTAGCATCCATAACTTCACTAAAAGGAATGTCTTGATCAGATGCTCACTGTTTGATTCTGGCAAATCGCTACATTTCAGTAAAAACAGACATATATAAGCTAGGGTCAGATTGTACAGAATTCCAAATGATCCTCTGGAGGCAGGCAAAAAAAGAAAAAAGAAGAAGCTGTAAATACCAAACTTCTTTTTTCCCTGGTTTATTTTATCTGTCTTTTAGCAGCTAATTTTTCTTTTGTTATGTGCTGCCAAGTTGTTTCTAACTTATGGCAAGCCTGTAGATAAGAGCCCCCCAAAAAGTCCTATTCATGACGGGCCCCGTTCAGCTCTTGTCAACTCAAGGTTGTGGCTTCCCTGATGGAGTCCATCCATCTCATATCTGGTCTTCCTTTTCTTCTTCTCCCTTCAACTTTCCCTGGCATGATGGTCTTCTCCAGGAGATGGGGGGGGGGGGGGATGAAGCAGGGATAATTAGCTGCAACATTTATAGAGGAATCCGATTAGCATAAAGATTACCCCTCTTGGCTCTGGCCTCTTGGCAGAGCAGCAGAGCAGCAGAGGCACAGGCTGGGAGAGAGCGCAGAGTGACCAGGGGACTGGCGAAGGCAAGGTAGGAGCTGGGCAGGGGAGCAGAGGGCCAGGAGCAGCGGAGAGGAAGGGGGCGGGGCCAGAGAGGTGGGAGGGGCCAGGAGGGAGCAGGGGGCGGGGCCAAAGGCCAGAGGGGCTGATAAGGCATCGTCCCTTGTCTGCGTCCCTTGTCTGCAGCCTGGGATGTCCAGAGGCTCCCTTCCTTGAGACACAGAGGTTTGATTGTTTGTTTGTTTCTTTTTGTTTGTTTGTGCTGTGCTTTCCTTCGTTTTTCCTCCAATTTAAATTTAAGTTTATTTTACAAATGTAAGTTTATTTTATCCTTGTGTGTGTGTGCGAGTGGGTTTTTGTCTGGGAGAACTGGGCGAGTGAGAGGAACTCCAGGACAAACAAGGCAGGAGACCAAGGTAAGGTCTCAGAAGGGATTCCAATGGCAGGCCAGGAGATGGCCTTGGCGGGAGTCACGGGTGTTGCTGCCGCTGCGAGAGCTGCGACATGTTCGCCCTTCTCCCCCAGGAGAGGCAGGGGTACACTTGCCCTCGGTGCAAGATGGTGACCCTGCTAGAGGAGGAGGTGAGGTGCCTGAGGGCTGAGAGAGCTCTCCAGGCCCCCCGGAGCAGCCCCCCTCTGGACAGAGGGTTGAGGGAGAGGCCACGGGAGGAGCAGCTGCGGAGACATGGAGGCATGTCACCCACAGGAGGAGGAGGCCATCACGGCCTCCTCCTTCTCCTGGCACCAATCTGGAGCTGGGAAACAGGTTCTCTCCACTCGGGGAGGCTGGGGCTGATGAGGCCTCAGGGGACCAGCAGGACCCCCAGCCTGGGACATCGGGTGGCAAGGGGGCCGCTGCAGGAGAGGCGAGGGCCAGGGCACGGCCGCCCACCAGCACCAGGAAGGTATGGCGGCGGGTGATTGTTGTTGGGGACTCCCTGCTGAGGGGCACTGAGCCGACGGTGTGCTGCCCCAACCTGGAGACAAGGGAGGTTTGCTGCCTGCCTCCGGCATGTGAAGGACAGAGTGGAGCGTCTTGTTCGCTCCGGGGGTCACCAGCCGCTCCTGGTGATCCATGTGGGCACAAACGATGTGGCCAGGCAGGGTGTGGTTGGGACCACCAGGGACTTTGAGGCCTTGGGGAAGAAACTCGGGGAGTTAAAGGCCCAAGTGGCCTTCTCGTCAATCTTACCTGTCCGGGGATTTGGGCCAGGAAGGGACAGGAGGGCCTCCGAGGTGAACGACTGGCTTAGGGTGTGGTGCCAGAAGGAACGCTTCGGGTTCCTCGACCATGGCACTCATTTTCTTGCCAATGGACTTCTGGCAAGGGACGAGTTACACCTCACGAGGATGGGGAAAAGGTCCTTTGGAGATGCTCTAGCAAGCTTCATCTGGAAGACTTTAAACTGAGCCGGGGGGTGGGTGGGTTCAGGCCCCCCAGTAATATGTCTGCACGGGACAAGTGTGTGGGGAGGATCAGGGCTCTGGGAGCAGCGTTTTAGAGATACTGCAGGGACTGACAGGACTCCTACAGAGAGGGGCCAGGTATCAGGGAGGATGGGAGGAAGGAGGAGGCTGGGAACTCCAAGGAAAGGAAGCGGTGGGAAGGAGTTGAGGTGCATGTACACCAATGCTAGGAGCATGGGTAACAAGCAGGAAGAGCTTAAAGCTTTCCTGGGAAGAGGAGGGTATGACCTGGTGGGAATCACAGAAACTTGGTGGGATGAAAGGCAAGTCTGGAATGTGAACATAGAAGGGTATCACCTTTTTAGAAAGGACAGGAAGGGAAAGAGAGGTGGGGGCGTGGCTTTATAGGTCAGGGAAGGGATAGGATGCAGTGAGATAGAATGCAGCACAGATGGGGATTCGGTAGAGGCAGTCTGGGTGAAACTTAGGGTTTTGACAGGGAAAGAGACCTGACAGTGGGGGTATGTTATCGCCCTCCAGGTCAACTTGAGACCCTGGATGATGTCCGGACAGGCCAGATTCTAAGGATATCTTGGGGGAGAGATACAGTAATTATGGGAAATTTCAATCTCCCGGATATTACTTGGGAGACTCACTCGGCGGTGACAGCCAGGTCACGTTGCTTCCTAGAAGCTATAGAAGGAGGGTTTTTCACACAGAGGGTTTGAGAGGCGACGAGGGGGGAAACATCCTTGACTTGGTCTTGACCAATAGGAAGGAGCTGATAGATGAAGTACAGATTAGGGGAGCTCTGGATGCAAGTGATCACTCCATCCTTTGCTTTGGGATCAGGGGACTGGGGACGTGCAGCAGGTCGAGCACTAGAAGCTGGGACTTCAGGAGGGCCAATTTTGGCCAACTGAAGGCCAGACTGGGGAAAGCCTCCTGGGATAGGTTACTGGAAGGCAAGTGAGTTGAGGAGAGGTAGATGGCACTCAAAAGGGAGGTTTTGGAGGCGCAAGCCTTGACGATACCTCTAGTCAGTAAGGTGGGGAGGCGGAGGAGAGTGCCGCCATGGATGCGAAAGGAGGTGGTTAGAGGGATGAGACGAAAGAGGAACCTCCGTAGGAAATGGGTACTGGGGGAAATAGACAAAAGGGTATACCGGGAGGAGGAGGCCCGTTGCCGAAGGCTGATGGCCCGTTGCAGGAAGGAGTAGGGCCCCTGATACGAAGGTGATGGAGGGAGTACCCACAAAGTTCTTCAGGACCTCGGTACTGTTCCCCAAGTATAGCACTGGCCTCTTCTGCTGAATAGCCATAGCATGTCTCTGTGCTATTAAAGTCATATCTGCTTAACCTCATATTCCTCTGTGCCCTCTTCAGCATCCATCTGAAACTTTAACACATGTGCACTCGGACTTGTTTTAATTTTGTGTGCCTCCTCCCCTACACGCCCTGTATGCTCCTCTTGCTGGCAGGATACTTATTTTTTCCAGCTGAGAACTGCATCACAAAATTTGGAGAACACCAAATTGGAAGAACTTTATTCCAGGTTACATAATTAGTCTTGAATGTGCAGATTACTTAATTGAATGAGGAAAACTGATGGGGGTTGAGAAGATTTTGGAAGTCTGGCTAGCACTTTCCTGGCATATTTTCATTGTAGAAACAAAGTAAATCTAGACATCCATTTATCAAGAATTCTCTCTCTCTCTCTCTCTCTCTCTCTCTCTCTCTCTCTCTCTCT
>NW_025335587.1:14441698-14464079 GCF_004798865.1 Varanus komodoensis
GGCCATCTAGTCTGACCTCCGGCACCAGCCGGCTCTGCTCACGACATGCCCACCATGTGGACGTCCAGCCTATCCTTGAACACCCACACTGATGGGGCCTCAACCACCTCCCGGGGAAGCCCATTCCATACCCTCGGGGTCCTGACTGTCAGGAAGTGCTTCCTGGCATCCAAATGGAACCTTGGCTCCCTGAGCTTTGCTCCGTTGGAGCACGTTCTGCCTTCCTCTACAGGGGAGAACAGGTCTCTACCCATCTCCCTGTGACATCCCCTCACATACCTGTATGTCTCCAACAGATCCCCTCTGGACATAGGAGGCAATTCATTGGATCCAGAACCTGGGCCTTGAACATGCCCCCAGTGCAACGGGAAATTTGTGCTGACTCTGAGGCTCTTTCTGTTCATCGCTGTGAGAGAAAAATAGTTCTGGGGAGAAAGGGGAAGGGAGGAAGGAGAATTGTAATCCTTTGGACACCCAGTGGTGGCCATTAGCAGAAGATCTTTTCATATTCCATATTTTGATCTTGTCATGATTGAAATCCATATTTCCTTCTCCCTTTTCCTCATCCAGCTTGCTCGCTATACCAAAGAAGGATTTCTTCATTTGGGGGCTCTCGGGAGCACAGTCCTCCTGCCAGATACCCGCTGCTTGGTAGATAACATGAAAAGCAAGTACCCTCAACTCCTTGATTGTGAGAAAGTCAAGAGCAGCCTCCATAAGCGCTGGAACTTCATCCAGGTGTGTAGCTTCCAACTTCCTCATGAATGACATCAGGGACACACTTGGAATGTCCATTGTCCTCAAGCCCCTCATGATCATGCAGGGCTGTGTAGGGAAGCCCTTGCACCTCCTTCCTTAGCTGGACCTTTGCAGTTTTACAGACTTTTCTGTTCTTACTCACCTGCCATCATCCGTCCACCCAGAATTTACTGGCCATGGATGATGCCCCATTTTTATTCAAAGAATCATAGAGTTGGAAGAAACCAGGAGGTCCTCAGGTCCAACCTCCTGCTCAGTGCAGGACACCAAGTTAAACTCTCTCTCTCAGAACACTGTCATTGGGCACTTGGTTTTGTTTTTCTCCCTCTAAAAATGTTCTGTTGAGACCCTGTTTTTGGATGTTGTTCCTTTCACTGTTCTAGGATTGGAACTCCAGACAAGTTCTCCATCTATGACTCTAGAGCTTATTTAAACAGAGTTAAAGAGGAGTAAATTCAGCACAAACAGAACTATTGAAAAAGTAATTTAATTAATTAGGCCAAGTCCACCTATCTTTAATGGAAATTTTCCTACACAGTTCTAAACTGGACTTCCCTGAACAATTCCTTCCCCATCTCCAGCTTTCTGTTTCCATATATTTTGGACTGAAGCATGACGTCTCTGGATGGATGGATGTGTACCTTGATTTAGCGTCCATGCACCCTGAAGTGCCTGATCCTGCCTAATCTTGGAAGCTAAGCAGGGTCAGGCCTAGTCAGAATTGGGCTGGGCGACTTGAGTGTATGATTCTATGATTATTGCTGTAAATTGCTCAGAATGCTTTAGCTATGGGCAGTATAAAAATGGTAGTAATAATAATATTTTCTCATTTTTTATTTCAGAATGGTGCAATTCTAAATAAAGGGACAGGGCGCTGCTTGGAGGTTGAGAATAAAGGTGCATCAGGTACAGAACTTATCCTTCGCAGTTGCACAGGACAGAGGTGGACAATTAAAAACATAATCAAGTAGGAGGATTCTTCAATCCTGTTCAATAACTGGTCAGACTGAGATCTCACAAGGGTAGACAAACCCTCTATCCACAATATCAGGGAAGACTCATAAAGGAAGAGAAGATTTATTTTTATTTTTAGATTTTATTTATTGAACCTTGGTTATGTGTGGACTTCAACCAGCTGGCTGAATGGGAACATTCCAGTCTTGCCGTTGTCCTCCTATTGAGCACTTCCATAACATCTCTCCAGGTGGACTCTAACAGAAGCTTTCCATAAGTGAAAGACCAGCAGACCCTATGGAAGGAGCAGAGAGAAGCCATGTTTTTAATGTACAAAAATGCACACCCCTAGAAATTGAGATAAGACATGAATGCTGATCATTGTTGCTTGAAGAAACGTGGTAAAGGATTTCCTCAGTCTCCTTTCCAGCTGGTATTGTGGCACATGACTTCTTACCTAGATTGAAAACAATGAAGATCCTGAACTTCTAAAGGGTTGCTTCACAAGCTTCTTACAGAAAGTGTTCTACTCTCCAAGCACACCAGGAAGTTGAACCTGCTGGTGGGTGGGAGACAGCAAATGGTCCAAACCGGCAAGCATTCAGTACCAAACCATCTGACACAATTGCCCAAATTTGTTGACTCTCCATCCTTTGAAGAGGAGAGCAATGTTTGAAATGAACTTGTCAGGAAAGTAAGGATTACTTTCACGAAGGCCAAACTTGGTTTCTTCGGCAATTATGCAAACAGATTAGATGACTTGTGTGCTTGTGTAGTCTTTAAGCTGCAGCCACTTTTTTTAATGCCAATTTATTCTTGCGTGATTGTGCTTTAGAGACCAGAAGTCTTTCCTTTCAAGAATGTGCCACTTAGCCATGTTTCTTCCTCAGCCACTGACTAAGTTATATTCTGTGTGGATGTACAAAAAGGAAGAACATGTGAACACCTTCCAAGAGTTGGTTACCGTGGTCGTCTCACTGCTACTCCCAAGACCTCAATATGTGGAGAATCCCCTTGTAGGTTCTTAGTCTGCCACCATAAATCTCTACCCCTTTATTTAACATACCCCTTTTACCTAAAGGAGCAGGACCAACCTGAAACAACAAATCAACAAACTCAGATGTATAAAATAGTAAGCAAATATATGAATGATTCTATTTAAAAATAAAACAAGACAAGTTTATTAACGTGCAGTTATTGTTACTTGAATAACATGCTTTTAAGTTGCTACTAAGCTACAGTTCCTAACCCAACTCAAATGCAGAACAGCTTCTCCATGAAGCTGCACCCCAGAAATCTGGTGTTTTAGCAAATGTTGCTCCCTTGGCAGGGTAAAACACTGGCTTTAATGTGGTTTTCCAGA
Source organism: Varanus komodoensis (assembly GCF_004798865.1). Lineage (NCBI taxonomy): Eukaryota > Metazoa > Chordata > Lepidosauria > Squamata > Varanidae > Varanus > Varanus komodoensis. The sequence continues at coordinate 14,444,775 of NW_025335587.1, forward strand.
CTTCCCTTGAAGTCTTCAATCAGGTCCAGCAGGGGACCTGATTTTGTATTTAGTGGTCACTAGGCCTCAGCTCTCCCCTTGTTCCCGGAATGCTTCTTTCCATACTAGATGGCCATCTTTTGATCTTGGTTGCCTGATCTACTTGCAGTTTCTGAGCTGATGTCTTCTCTAAAGACACTTGCCTTCTAGTGTTCCTCTAACTTAGCTACCTTGGGTGCCATTTGGCTTTGTAAAAAGATGCTGGACAAATCGAATCAATCATTCTTGACATTTCTTCTTCCGGCTGATATGCTCACTTGACAAATCTCCAACAAAGCCCTCAGATGTTCCTCTTTCGCTCCTTAAATTTGTTCCTGTTGGAACCCTCCAGCCAATCAATCAGTGATAGCACCATGTATTGATCAAACTCAGGATCAAGTAAATATCTTTAGAATGATTCATGACCACCCAATTAGATGGTATCTGTTTTGATCGAACCATGCTATTTTTAACAAGTTTCATATCCCCTTCCCAATAGGAATGTTCCTGAAATCCAGAACAGATTGAAATGACTTCATATTTTTGAGAATCAGATCAGTGTGTCTTAAAAAGCAATCCGCAGTTCATGTGAAAATGCAGCTTAGACAAAGCACACTCCAGAAAACTTACAATAAAGTTTCACTCACTACAGTTCTTGCCCTTCCCAACCAGGTTGGCCTACCTGTTGCCGCCATCATCTCCCCTTTCTCTCCGTCTCATTTCTGCCTCCCTCGCTCTCTTCTCAGTCAACAGTTCGGCAAGCCCTGCTGTAAAATTATGCAAACACAAAGTGAACACAGGAGCACAGGAAAGATTTGTTGATCCGACCATCCAAACTACAAAATGCCAGCTCGGCCATGGCTTTCAGTACCACAATGTCATTGTAAACATATGTTTATTACTATAATTGCTATATATCCCACATACCTTTGCTGCACCTCTGGAAGTTGATTAATACATCATTACTGGTTGTGACAGCCAACAACCCTCACCCGACGACTACAGAGTCAGGCGTGTAGTTCTAGCAGTGAAGAAATATGCAGCTCCCTAATAGAATACTCTGGGTTAGAGATTTTATTTCTGTACAAACATGACTTGGATTGTAGCTTTCCTTGTACAAGGACTGGTATTGCACTGATATTACAATACTAACTCACTGTGCATTTAATGTTTATTTCCCATGTGGGCTTGAGAGCTATTTTTGGTAAGGAGCAAAACATGTGGGTAAGCGAGTTCGCAAAGAAACTGGGAAAGAATCTGGAGGAAAACTGAATGAACAGAAATCAAATATACAAATCAAAACCATTAGAAGCAGATTTTAATCTCTCTGGTTTTAAAAGTTGCAGCATTCAGCACAGCCTTAATGAAGAAAAGCAATTCTGGCTGATACACTTAAATCTCTTGAAATGAAACGGAAAAGCACTGCTTTCTACTTGCCTTGCTTCTCTCCATTAATTCAATTTGAATTTGTTTTTTCATGCATCACAGGCCATTCCCTTACAAAATAACTTCTAAAAAGACTAAGATTTATAATAAGATAGTCCCTGCCAGGTTGAGAAAGTGAACATGAAGGAAGGTAAAAACACAAATTTTTAATTTGAATTAATTCAATTGTATTATTTTATTTTAAAATTAAGAATTCATTGTGTTTGGTTATCAATGAAGTGGCTAGAAAGTCTTCTCAGCCCTAAACTGTTGCACCACATAACATTTGGGCAATTGTTTTGCTCTGGAAGATTTTAGAGCTCAAGTTTTTAAAAAATGGTACAAATAGAAAAGTAAGAAAGCCACCATCGCCTCTCTTCAGATGACCACTTTAGAGCCTTCTATGTGAGTTTCCAAGAAAAGGTTATATACAAAAAGAATGTGAATGGACCATCAATGGACCAACTAAAATGGGAGTGCCATTTTTTCACCTTTCTTCTAGCACCGTTATTATCTAGCTTTTCTTTAGTGCGATGTTCAGAAAGTTTGCTTTTTTATACACATTTACACTGACCCAAACAATCGAAGCAACAGTAGGAGAAATGCACCACACAGTAAAGTGTACGGCATGATTTAAATTCTTTATTTCTTGAGCACAGCTTGGACATCAGCCTTCTTAAGGTAAGTGATAGCAGAATCATGTCATCAACACACACAAGAATAGAAACTTTTGGAGGCCCAATTGCAGCAGGGGGAAATTCTGGTTGAGAAGTCAAACTTCATTCAAACTTCAATGATATTGGGCCCAAGAGACTTTTTTCTTTTCTTTATCCTTTTGTTGGTGAGAATAGGGTCAGTTAATCGACCAAAAATCCCCACTCTTAGTCCAGCAATTGTGTTAAAGTTTCTTAGTCAAGAGCAACAGATATAGTTTTAGTATTGACCAACTGATACAACAAGCAGCGTAGGGCCACAAGGTTGGTGGCCGGTTTGCAGGGGATGGGGTATGAGGCAAGACTGAAGGAACTGGGTCCCTTCAGCCTGGAGAAGAGGAGATTCAGAGGGGATCTGTTGCCGACATACAGGTATGTGAGGGGGTGTCACATGGAAGTGGGAAGAGACCTGTTCTCCCCTGCAGAGGAAGGCAAGACGCGCTCCAACGGAGCAAAGCTCAGGGAACCCAGGTTCCATTTAGATGCCAGGAAGCACTTCCTGACAGTCGGAATCCTGAGGGTGTGGAATGGGCTTCCACGAGAGGTCGATGAGGCCCCATCGGTGCGGGTGTTCAAGGATAGGCTGGACATGCACATGGTGGGCATGTCATGAGTGGAGCCGACTGGAGCCGGGGGTCAGACTAGATGGCCCAGGAGGTCCCTTCTGACTTGCTCTGTTTCTATGTTTCTATCTCAATTGTATCAAAGACTTCAGCTAAGCTTCCAAAAGCATCATAAAAATGCTTAGTAGGTCCTTCCATGCTTTGCTGAGCTAAAAAAAGAATCAAGCGATTGATTGTGTTTTGACCTTTCCTAAGAGTGTCCTGTTTGGGATAGATAATATGGTTAGAAGACCCCCAAGTTCTCCAGCTTATTAACACAGAAACATGGAAACCAAGCGAGTCAGAAGTGGTCTCCCGGGCCATTTAGTCTGACCCCTGGTTCCAGTCGGCTCTGCTCATGTAATCCCCAACATGTGGTTGTCCATTAAATAACATTTGTTGCACAACTTAATGTCCAAAATACTTCTTGAGCAACACTGATCAGAATCCTGCTTATTCCCTTTCTTATATGTTCTTCTGTTCTGGAAATATACCTTTCAGGTTAACGTTAATCCTGCTTTGAGCAGGGAGTTGGATTCAGTGGCCCTCTGGTCCTTTCCAACTCTACTATTCTATGATTTTAGATAACATTGGAGCCTGCCAGTGTCCTTGTATATTTCTGAGGGCATCATATTTTCTCCTGGGGCTTTGCCCAGTGTGAAGGATGCTATAAAGTTCTTTTTAATTTACAGTAACAAAAGGCAAATGAGGTAGAATAATAGCTTCAAAAATTGAATAATTGTTTCTCACAAGAGGGGAGCCATAAATGGCATATTGAAGTGTGCATGCCATCTTTTTGCTGGCATTTGCCCAACCATTAACATTCTGCATCCATCCCATAGGAAACAATATTCAGGATCGAAGAGTGCTCCTTTTCATTTAGAGCCAGGCACGTTGGGTGCATTGCAATTTGGCAAAGATCTTCTGAGATGACCTCAAGAAGCAGGAGCTAATCAGGGGAAATAATCGCTTTCTTCCTGAGAACCTTACAAGAATAGCTTATTAATGCCTTCCTGGGAAGCTTTGCAATCTTGATCAAACCATCTGTTATCGATTAAGGTTATATGGTTTCTTGCTCTCCAACATTAGCCCAAGATGTCAAATAACAGTTTGATAAGCACGTAGAAAATCTAAACTAGCCCCCAGGAAGTTCTTGAGAAATCAATCTGAAAGTAATACACTGGAGCGATTGAGAGAGAGAAACAGAAACTGAGCCACTGGGAGGAAATTGAGCCCCATCGGTGCGGGTGTTCAAGGATAGGCTGGACATGCACATGGTGGGCATGTCGTGAGCGGAGCCGGCTGGAGCCGGGGGTCAGACTAGATGGCCCGGGAGACTCCTTCTGACTCTGTTTCTATGTTTCTATATCCATACAGTCAAATCTGCTTGAAACTGGTACTGCAAACTCTTTGGAGCTTGAACAGGTATTGGCTGGAGTTAAGACATCACTAATTTTAAGGTGCTTTGAATCAGGAACCTTAAGCAAAGCTGAGGAGCTTCTTGTTTGGTTTCTGGTGAAATTGCTACTTTGATTCCCTAATTCGCCTGCCACCACTGTGATTATCTCCACAGATCACATACTCCTATTCTTCTTCCTGCACATATGCTCAGTCTTCAAATGCTTTAAAGGTTTTGCATGAAGAACAGTTTTCTTTACCTTTTAAACTTGCCAGCAAAATGGTGGCTGCCACTGTGCTCGGGTTGAAAGTGATCATGGGTGGGTCATTCTAAATTTGAAAGCAGTAAAATTACAGAATATGGCTGTTCTTTTCCGCCTCCTGTATTTCACTTAAAGAATACTGGAGTTTATAATAAACTGTTTCATCTCATCACAGTTTGCAATAACTGCAATTTGAAAAACATCTAGGCCAGAATCTTAGACACTCTTACCTGACAGCTGGGATCTTTGGATTGGAAGGTGAGCCACTTAACCCATTCTCTGCTGAATAGGCATATGCGTCCTTGCGTCTTTTGGTGTTTATAAGATCCTTCGTGTGTTCTGAATTTTTCTGTGGGAAGTGTATGCAGAGGTGGGAGTGAATTCCTCTTTTTCATGCTACTTGTATCAACAACAATAAATTTTAGCAATTTGATGAGCAAATTGAGGTCTTGTTATTTCTCCATCGCAGGGCTTTATCTTGTCTCTTCTCTTCTCTGCCTCAGCTGATTAAGGCATTAGCGCTTTCTCTGGGGGGAAAATATGATAATTTCTTTAAAATTCCACCAAAAACAGGTATTTTCACCAAATGGACCAAAGAGAGAAATCCACCCAGGATCACGCTTGTGATATTGCAGGCCACTTCAAGTTTGTTTCATCCACTTGCAATGAACTTTGTGCCTCTGGCAAAAGATGTGCCAGGAATGCTCGGAACGTCTGAAAAACAGTGCTTTGGCACTCAGGATGGGCTTTCTGCCTTGCCTGTGTCTTTTTAGGGTCATTCGTGCAATATAAATCTTGGCCGTGTCTCTCGGACAAGTGTTTCCACATTGTTGGAATGCACCTCATGCCTTCCTTTAAAATGGTTTATGTGTGCTCAGAATAATGGGGAGAGTGGAAGAGATTTTCACTTAAAGGATCCTAGTACGCAAAAAAATTGCAATGTATGGCTGTGAAATCAGGACCACGAGAAAGGCTGGGCGCTGAAGAATTGAGGCCTTGGAATTGTGGTGCTGGAGGAGACTCCTGAGAGTCCCTTGGACTGCAAGGCGATCAAACCAGTCGGTCCTGGAGGAGATCAACCTTGACTGCTCTTTAGAAGGCCAGATCCTGAAGATGAAACTCAAATGCTTTGGCCACCTAAAGAGAAGGAAGGACTCCCTGGAGAAGAGCCTGATGCTGGGAAGGATTGAGGGCAAAAGAAGGAGGGGACGGCAGAGGATGAGGTGGCTGGATGGGGTCACTGAAGCAGTCGGCGTGAGCTTGAGTGGACTCCGGGGGAAGGTGGAGGACAGGAAGGCCTGGAGGAAGGTTGTCCATGGGGTCACGATGGGTTGGACATGACTTTGCAACTAACAACAACATGCAAAAAATGTTTCAAAATAAGTGTTTTCCCTCCTAGACACTGACTGGTTTTCTATTTAAGGTTTGGCATTTTACCACTGAAAGAATATCTTAAAAGCCACTTAAACAGCAGCAGAGGGTGGTGTTTTCCCAAAATAGCCCGAAGTGCGAAAGCCTTGCCTTGGAGCCTGGAAAATGATGCAGGGAAACTCTTTCACTGTTTCGCAGGCCACTTAATAGCTCTCGAGCCCAAATGGGGTATTTCACTGCAAGTGTTTACAAGGCTCTGCACCCAGGATGGGATCGTGTCATCTATATATAGGCACCGTGTGTTGCAGAAAAACAGAGAAACCACCACCGAACTTGCAACAAGGACAAGTATTCTGACAAAGTGTCCTGAACATTGAACATCTCCTTGAAACTGTAGTAAACCACTCAAGTTTGCTCTCAAAAAATCCAAGTGCCCTTAAAAGGGCTGAAAAAGCTTAAAAATAATCCTCAACACCAGTGGAATTAACCTGGAGTCTTCCATAGAAACAAGACAAGATTACTCAAAACATTCAGAAAAGAAGGTATTTCGTCTCTTTGATGCAGCAACACACACTTAGTGGCAGCTTTGCCTTTTAGGTCCAGTGTTAGGGATGGTTTCTTCAATTCATAACTTGGTAGTGTCTCTTTGGGGGGAAAAAACCCTGAACTCCTCCAAATTGCAGGAAAAATGGATCCTCTCAGATAGTGGCTTGAATCCCTTAGGAATCCCGAAAATGATCCAGGGTTGGTTTCTTGATGTCCAGAGACCATCTGGGGTTGTTTTAACATTTTCCGCATCAGTGGAAGGAGCTATCTACACATGACCCAAAAAGACTCAAATGTCAGAAAACAGAAAATGATGTGAAACTGCAGAACTTCCATGCAGAACTCCAACCGCCAGGCCAGGATGGACTTTCTGCCTAGCAGTCAGGTAAGAATGTTTCTTCAGTATTTTTTTGCACAGTGCATAGGAGAAAAATGGAAAAAATTGCCAAAATTGCAGCAGAGCTGGGTGGACCGAATGGATTTGGAAAAACACTCAGAAGGGGTTCTGACCGCTCCAGAAACCAGGAAACATGCTTTTATCCATTTTCATGTTGTAGAAATGAATCTACTCTCTTTATCCCACAAAGACGAATTCAAAAATACTCAGAATAACAGAAAGAAGAGCTTTTTCACTAACAGGTGAAAAAGGAGGACTCCTTTCACTGAGGAGGCCCCTAAAATGTGGAAAACCACCTCGGATGGGTTTTCTGCCTCCTAGATGCTAATTGAAGCTTGAAGATTTAATCTAAGTTTTGGCACTTAGTTTTTGGGAAGCGAGGATAGATGAAACCTCCAAAATAGGAACAGAGTGTGGTATTTTCCCAAAATGGCCTGCAGCAAAAAAGATCATGTTGGAAACCAAGAAGGTAACAGAGATAGCTTTTTTGAATTGTTCTTATGCCATTCCAAATCTGCAGAATGAGTTTTCTTCCACAAAAACAAAGCAACCCCACCTTCCCCCAAAAATACTCTAAATTGCAGAAAAGGGGAGCTTTTGGAGAGGAGAGGAGAGGAGAGGAGAGGAGATCAAAGCCAACTCTTTGGGACCCAGCTGATGGCAACCCTACAAAATGGTGCCCTTCAGAATGTTGCATCTTTAACAGCCCCACTCAGATCTTATAAATGCTGGGCTGAGGCGTCTTTTAGGGAATCAACCCATCTCATAGCTGGAAACTCTGATTTATATTCAGTTGTTTCACAGTAGAAACAGAATAGGTAAATATGACAACAGGACTCAAAAGAAGAAAGCAACTTTATTAATATTGCATAAACAGTATTATTTTTATACAGATATTTACAGTGTTGTTTGGTTAAATAGGCAGAATATATGGCAGTATTTTCCCTTTATATACTTTGTACAGTGCAATACTATATATTATGTATATATGTATATATGTATATATTAAAATAAGTCTTTCTTTTTTAAAAAAGAGTAGCATGCAAGGGATATTTTATTTAAAATATTACTCTTTTGCTTATTTATTTCAACCAAGGCTCATCACATTTTCAGCCTCTGAAGCAACTTTTATTTAAAATAACGCTGTGTAAAATCAGAGGATTAAACACTTCCAAAAATTAGGAAATGCAAATGATCTGTCTTTTTCACATGATAAAGGGAGAAACCAGTGTTATACATGCAGGCCAAGATGTCGAACTGGATCTTTAGCCAGCAGTTTGAAATGGGTTCTTGGTACTGGGCAGAATCTTCCAGGGAACTCAGTGCCCTGATTCTTTTCTGCCTCAGTGGGTAAGCAACGATACTGGGAGTGAAAGATGTGATTGCTCTTGGTGAGTATTACTGGGCCAGGGTGGCACTGAGTCTTTGGGTGAGGATGGTGAGGCCTTGGAAAGGAGGCCTGTGAACCTAGAAATGGTGCAGGTGGGAGAGCTTATCTCAAGGCCGCAGTCTCCAGGTGTTCAGGTGGATCCTGGGGATCAACAAGGTTCGGAAGTGGCAAGAGGGGACACGGGAGAGGAGCCAGGGGAGCCTGGACCGATCCTTGATCACATGGCTCAGTGTTGGGAGAGACAGGCTAGCCAATGAGGGCCTGCATACAGCTGGGAGACTTGCCCATCTCCAATGGGACCCTCCTGAGGGATGGGGTCCAGGGTTACGCAAAAGGAGGGTTCTCAGAAAGAGTTTCCTATTTGGGTTCAACGAACCGTTCTGTGCCCACTCAGACTTTCCTCGCTGGCTATAGTTACCTGGATGTATCTGGGAAGTAAAGAGCTTTTGCCAAAGAAGCATTTGCCATTTAAGGAAACCTTGCTCCCCCCAGCTGCATTACACAGAAGGAATGGCTGCCCACGGAAGAGAGAATTAGCACTTCAGAAGAGCAGAGTTCATTTTGAATGGCCTGCCAAGTTTCCAGGTATGGCAAAAGATCTCCCAAAGGAACTTGAATGGTTACGGGCCCCTTAGACTGAGCCTCCCCATCAGCCCAGTCCTGTATTACACACACTAATTCAAATGAAAATTCGGCAATACATCCAAGCAAAAAGAAAATAAACAACCCAAATCTGCAGCATTACATGATAAAGCACTATGAATTCTCCAGGAACAGAACAGAACAGAACAGAACAGACAGCATGGAACACAGACACATAGAAACAGACTAGAAGGAGCCTCCCTGGCCATCTAGTCTGACCCCCGGCTCCAGCCGGCTCTGTTCACGACATGCCCATCATGTGCATGTCTAGCCTATGCTTGAACACCCTCACTGATAGGGCCTCAACCACCTCCCTTGGAAGCCCATTCCATACCTTCGGGGCACCAAGAAGTGCCATTCAAGATGGCGGTCTGTACCCCCCAGAAATCTGGGCATTACAGGTGCTGAACGGAAGGTGGGAGGGACACGAGGACTGGAGTCGCTTCTGCTCTCCTCATATCCTCCAAGTCATGTAGATGGCAGATTTTTTTTCTATCGAATGGTTTTCCCCCTCCTTACAAGAAGGAAACTGAGGCACTGCTGGGATTCTTCAGAGGGCACTTTGCTCTCCTTTACTCCTTTCCTCCCCCATTGGCCTTCATGTTCAGAGCCCAGCCAGGGTGTAAAGAACCACACGGGCTTTGAAGGCAGAGGAAGGGCTTTGTGAAGCCAAAGTTACTTTGACCTTCAAGTACTTTTTCCATGGCCACAGACCACACTGGGAGCCCATAGACTTGTGCTCTAAATGCTTCCCAAGAAAGCCAGAAAAATCAGCACAATCCATCAGCATAGTTCAGACCTGGCAAACATTAAATATCCCAACAGTAATTCTGTAATGCTTCTTTGCAATGCCTTAAGAAAATATACATTTTATACATGCATTTTTCATGGAAAATGAACAAAAACCCTCAGTGTTTACAAGAGCTTTTACAATAAATTCTCAATGTTCTTCACATAGAAAACAGTGACTTATTTCCTGCAGCTAAGCACCACATCGATTATGTCTCCTAACAATGCTTTACACGGCTCTGTTGTGCTTAACCACAGCTGTTGCTCCTCTCCAGGTTCAGTTCTGAAAAAAAGTCATGTAACCAGCCAGTGCTGAGAAAGTTATACATACTATTCGACATGTAATTTTTCCTAGAAAAGCATCCATTCCAAACTGCCATACGATGAGTGGACAGAATAACGTTGGCTGACTGGTCCATTGTGCCCGCATCTGCTATCCCCACTTAACATCTCCCTCACCTTGGATATACAAACACATTGCAATACATCTGGTGCGTTTGGGTGGGAAATTTTGACAATGCAGCATCATAATTGCAAATACCCCCAGGAGGTCATCTTCAAGGCTACAATAAGGGAAAATGCTGTGCCCCGCAGCATCAAGACATGTGATGCTCCAAATTTGGGGGCCTACATGTACCCCAGTGCAAGCATGGCAGATGGACTGTGTCTTTTGCTAAGTGTGTTACCTCACAGCCATTGCTGTCTATCTGGATAAAGCACTGGGGAGCGGGAGGGAAACAGGCAGTGGCACAGATAGAAATCTGCACCAGCCCGTGACCCTACCCTTGTCCACCCCCTGCCCCTGGCATGCTCCCTGTTTCCCAACTCTGAGGCCCATAATGAACTCAACATGGCAGCTGGGAGAGCCTTTGCTAACTGCGAGGAAGATGGGGCAGAAGAGGCCACAGGATGTTTTGGAGCTCAACTTGTGGGCTCTAAAGAATCCTGTGCCCCCCCCCCCGGATGATTTCAGGGGTCCATAGGATTCCACCCAAAGACAAGCAAAAGAGTCGACCTTGATTTTAATCCATCCATTGTGTCCATGTCTCAGGGCTTGCCCATTTCTTCCCACAATCTGATTTAGTACTAACTTTACTATTGTAGCCATATTGTAAGTCCTGTAAGAATATATGAATTGAAGCTCTGGTGTAGGGTGTAGGTTTAGTCATCCTTAGAGAAGATGCTTTCCAATATGGGGGTCAAGTTAGTCCCGTTGATTTTAAAGGGCCTGCTGCAAACATGATTAGAACAAACCCTGAGAGAGGTTCTTGCAGAGTTGACAAGCTGGTCCAAGTGGTGGAAATTTTTGGAAAGAAGTTTTTGCTTACATGTGGCAGAAACTTCCTTTAGACATCCTGAAGATGTAATGTGCACCAACCAAATTAACTTTTTGGTCATCCTCTGCTGAGGCACGTACCAACTCCAAATCACACACGGTGTTGATGGGTGACAGAGAAGTCCAATATTATTTAGCTGTTTTTCTGCAAGCCTAGCAGTATGGTCTAGTTTTAGCTATTTAATCATAAAAATATGGTTTTAAATACTTTATTATTTTTAATTTATTATTTTATTGTTTTATATCGCATCTTATTGTATTTATTGTTGTTCACTGCCAGAGAGCTTTGGCTAATGGCATGAGGAACCTTCCAAATCCTGCCTATTGCAACTACCTATTATTGCTCTGTTTTCCTAACATTTTTTCCAGAATTGGATTTTGCTAACCTTAGATGCCATATACGTTTAAATTAAGCTTAGGAAATATAACTTCAGACAACAGCAACGGCAGTTTAGTATTGAATATTCATGCTATATTGAATAACTGAATCAGTTAAATCAGTTAAAAATATCTGCCAATTACGGTTCTGTAAGAAATATAAGCCTTGAATCTGAAATACATAGATTGCAAATGCAGGAATGCGGTATGTCAAGGAAAAAGAGTTCTGGAAATATCATGCCCCTGTGCTGAATATGGCATTGTGTTGATTGCTTACCTAGCACTAGCCACCCACTATAACACATTTGCATCTCCTGACCTATATACCAAATCCTTCTGAAGCAGAAAGGTTACTAAGACCTCATGGGCACAAACTCGGATCAAGAATTCTGGTAGGATTCATAATCTGTTAGGTTGGCTGGTCATTCGCATGCCATCCTCTTTCTGTTCACTAAAATGGATTGGCCAGGGAATGCCTAGTTTGTTTTGTCCCATTTCTACAACAGTGCATGATTTTTCCAAAGACCATGGCATTTTTATGCAAATACATGCTCTCCTATGAAAATATGTCCCTAATACCAAATTTAGGCATGCACATTTTCCTTGGAGAATAACCGTATAAAAATTGGAAGTGTGAATAATGAAGTATGACTTTCTATTCTGATTGGAAAGTGGGGGTGAAGTGGATCAATTCCTTTCCATTTCAAGGGTGCAGTGGTTCTCTGTTACCTTTTGAACCCAGGATTTCCAGATGAGCATGGGACCAATTGCCTCTGTTCTCTCCTTACCCTCAAGAACATTTAGAAGCTGTCTGTGGCCATCTAAATATTTTCCCCTCCCCATGGGGAAAAGGAGCTGAGGCCCTGCTTGGGTCTGTAAGAAGCCAGTTGGTCCTCACCCCATCCTTCTCCATTCTCCAAACAACACCAGCAGCTGTTGTGAAGATAGTCTGCTTCTTCTGGACCTCTGCTGGCGTGAAAAGAATCATGTTGGATGAGGTGGTGGAGGAAGGACCCTCCAATGGTGGAGCCCCTGCTACAACCCCAAAAGACTTTCCCAAGATCTCAGAGGGGTCTCTATTTTCTCCTACAGTTATACCGTAAATGGCTTGAGAATCAAGTGCTTGTGAAACTCTTTCCTCTGTCATCAACACACCCCCATTCTTAGGTCCCTGGCTAATTCCTTCTTCCAAAGGGAAGGTGCAGTGGAGCCTTCATTTACAAAGGAGAATACTTTTCCTGCGGTTTTGTCCCAAGTAATGAAATGCCTTCCCCAGGGAGATATGCCTGGCAACTACATCACTGTCTCTTAGGTGCCAGGGAAATTCTTTATTTAAAAAACCCCATAGATGCTTTTAAAAACATTTATGTCATAAAAAATTAAACTCTCTATTAATTGCACTTTAATCTGCTTTTCTTTATATTGTTACTCTTCTCTCTTCTAGCCTTTGCCAAACATATGTAAAAGGTGATACAAAACTGTTTGAAAGGGGGAAAATGTATGTTTCTACAGGTGAGGCGGCTAATGGAAGTACAATTTGGGCACAATGAAAAGATGACAAGCTGTTTAACTGAAAGAAAGAACAAGAAAACAAAGCAAAAACTTGGCAAGGAACAAAAAATAACAGTACGATCCTAGGCTGATTTCAATGCACATCCACCGGTAGAGGAATGTGGTATAAGATTGCAGGCTTAGGTAAGGTCTGAGCAACAACAATTTTCTACTCTTTCGATGCCCTAAAGTAGTTATCCATATAGATGCTGCTCCAGTGCACATGTGCAGTCGAAAGGTGAGATAAACTCAGTTATACTCGATAAACTCAATTATACTCACTGATAAAGCTCCATGCAAATGTCTACCCTGAAGTAATGGAAATCCAGCGCTCCAGTATTAGTACAAGTATTATATGGATTAGTTTTGCTCAAGTATTTCCTCTAAAAATGGCATATTTACCTCTAAGACTGTCATAGGAAAATATTATGTTGGGAACAGGTATCAAGGTTCAGAAATGTTTGACTAAGACAGATTTGACTTAAATTAGTGGGTTGTAAATAGGAAGCAGTTTCTACATTTTTTCAAGGCGCCCGGTGTCCTTTGTAACAGCACTGGTTCAAAGTGTGGTAGGAAGACTTTGCACTGGCCTTATAAAATACCCAGCATGCTTCAATTCCTTGAAAAAAGAAAATCCAGGTGGAAAAGCAGATCGTGAATTAAGTGCAATCATAATAATTTTTAAAAGTGCCGGGTGAAAATCGTGTTTAATAAATGAACAAAACCTCTCCGAAAAGCATAATTCATTGATGTTTCCTTGCAGACAGACCTTCCCCAGTTGCCTTGATGTGGCAAGTCAAAAATCTGAAGCTGAACAGGTGATGATTTTTATGGAGATGTCAATTTCCTGGGGAAATCAGAACATTAGAAATAATCTTGAGCATGTTCTGGCCCCAAAAGCAAGCCATATAACCATACTCAGTTTGTATCAAGTTTTTCACTCTGGATCAAATAGAATCCTTGTTTAAATCTACTGCTGCCATTCCAAAAAAGGAAGAAACAAAAAAATAATAATACAGGGCTCTGAAGGTTCTTTTGTTATTGCATTAGGAAACAAAAACCATTAAAGCATTAAGACAGCCCTTTGATATCCCTGTCAGGAGGATATAGTTAATTTGTAAATACGCTGCCGGCCTCAGGTTTTCTGTGGAACCATTCTTGTTAATGGTCTTTCTTGTGCTCTCTTCTTTGCCCAATTTATTTTAGAGTGTATCAGGGAATAAGTTCACCGGGCAGCATGCGCATGCATGGATTGTTAGTTTCACAGTGTTATGGCTATTCCATGCCACTCCGAAGGATCTGATTGGCGGCAATCAGCATGACACTGATAATAAAGGCCATAGCAAAAGCACATATTAAGCTTTTCCGTACGCAGGTTTGGCGGTTCTGTTTCTGAGAATGCACTAAAGAAAGAGAAAGCAAGAGAAAGAAAAGGGATTATTTTTAAACCTCCATTCCGTAAACTATTCTTTCTCATCTATGCCTCCTCCAGAAACTTATTTTTTTTTAAATCCCCCAGTAAAACAGTAACAAATGTTAAACCAAAGAAACCTCTTCCAACCACGATTTAGTGCCTAGAATATTGAAAGAAAAAAGGTCTCTGATTGTTTCCTAAAAGTTAGCAACAATTAGGGAAGCTTCTGAAATAGGTTGGCTGTGTGTCCCCTTTTAGATGGCATCCTCTGTTTGATGGGCTGTCTGGCATAAGTCCTGTTTATTGTTGTTGGATATTTTATACCATTTGGACAGTTGGTAAGAGATGACCCTGCCTTGCAGTAAGATGACCAATTGTTCTTATATCTTTGGAAAAGGTGTTACCAAAACTAAATGCTTGTAATGTCTGAAATTCAAGCTCCAATTTACCCCGTCAAAAGCTTTTTCTGCATCCAAAAATAGCAGAACTGCATTCATGTCATCCTCATGGCATGTGTTAATCACCTTTGTCACTCTTCTTCTGTGCTCTGATAAATGTCAGCTACTTTGATTTTTACTGGTAAACTCAGATATAAATAAACTCAAGCTTTTGACCCACAACATCTCAGGAATCTTACAGTCCTGGTTCAATAAAAATATTGGTCAATATGATGCCTGCAAGGAAAGGGTCTTCCCTGTTCATATCTATTTACTCTTATAAACCAGCCAGAGAGCTTTGACTGTGGGGTGGTATAGAAATGAAATTAATAACATAGGGTTCAAGGATAGGCTAGACATGCACATGGTGGGCATGTCGTGAGCAGAGCCGGCTGGAACCAGGGATTAAACTAGATGGCCCGGGAGACCCCTTCTGACTTTCTATGTTTCTATAGACCTGCATCCAATAGGGGAAAACAGCAGTGATCTTCACTGAACACCTCATGCTCCTATTTTTATCCAGACTGCTGGCCATTTAGATAGTCCCAAGGAGAGGGAGAGGAAGAGGCTGGGATGCTGATAGGAATCAGCATCAGGCCTTGGCCTCAGCTTCCTCCCCTCCCAACCCACCGACATGGTCTTTTCTCTCTTCTCCAAGGCACATTTGCAATCTTGGGGGAGGTTGCTGACAGAGTCCTTTCCGTGATGGTTGTGAGGAGGTTGAGACCTTGAAGTGCCAGCTCCCAGTCTGCAGGATCTCAGAGCTGAGACTCCAAATACTGCTATTGCGTTCAAGATCATTTTGGAATCCTGCAGGATTGACCCTAGAGCTCTAATTCTCCAAGCAAAGAGGCCTGGTCCTGTTCTTCCCATTGGAGATAGTGAGAAGCCCCAGAGAAGCTGAAGTAGAGTAAAATGTTGCAAATCTGAGGCAAGTAATGTCACCTCTAATTCACTGAGTTCACATCAACATTTTTCATGTCAATTTCTGGGCCATAGTGTCCTCTCTTTTCTTTAAACAACACAGAAGCATTCTGAGATCCTCACTCTGGAGATCTGCATTACATGGCCTTGTTTCAGAAGGAGCAGAACAAGTATTTTAGGAATCCTCTGTTTATTCCACCTCTATTTGTCTATCTTTGCACACACATTTAACAATGTGATGTGGCTTCAAAAACAGCAATGCTACTTCAGGCTTTGTATCGCTTCCAATCACCTGAAGTACAAGTTTCCTCTACACAGCATAGGTCTGGACGTATCTTGAGTGCCGCATCCAGTTCTGGCCAACACCACTGAAGAAAGATGCGACCCCACTAGAAAAGGTTCAGAAGATGATCCAGGGACTGGTAAAGGGCTTGAGAGGGGAGAACGAATCATCCCAGAGTGCAGGGCATGGAAAAATGGGCTCAAGCAAGCCAGATACCATCTGGACATAGAAACATAGAAACAGAGCGAGTCAGAAGGGGCCTCCAGGGCCATCTAGTCTGACCTCCGGCACCAGCCGGCTCCGCTCACAACATGCCAACCATGTGGATGTCCAGCCTATCCGCACAGATGGGGCCTCAACAACCTCTCATGAAAACGCATTTCACACCCTCAGGGTACTGACTGTCAGGGAGTGCTGTACCTATGACAGCTATTCCTATGCCCCAAGTGCAAGACCATGCACTTATCCACATTGAACGCCATCCTGTTGTCTCCTGCCCGCTTCCATTGTCTGTCCAGATCCTTTTGGATCTGGAGTACCTGCTCCTCAGTTGTGGCCACTGCTCCAGTTTTAGTGTCGTCTGCGAATTAGATCAGCCGACTGTTCACCCCTTCTTCCATGTCGTTAATGAAAAGATTAAACAGGATCGGCCCCAGGACAGAGCCCTGGGGGACCCCACTTGTTACTGGCTGCCATCCTGATGATTCCCCACTATTGGTTACCCTCTGCTTTTGGTCTGTCAACCATGCCCTAATCCACCAGACAGTGCTTTGGTGTATCCCAAAACTCCTCAGTTTCTCCACCAGGATATCATGGTGCACTTTGCCAAAGGCCTTGCTGAAATCCAGCTATACCACATCCACTGCATCCCCTCCATAGCCATCTCGAAACCTTGTCATAGACTCCCACAAGGTTTGTCTGGCAGGACCTGTTTTTGCGGAAGCCGTGTTGTGTGGCTGTCAGCCTCCCTTCCCTATCTAGCATCACTAGATCTCTCTCTATTAGGAGCCTTTACATTGTTTTTCCTACAATGGACGTAAGGCTAACAGGTCTATAATTCCCCATGTCCTTTCTACTACACTTTCTGAAAATTGGGACCACTGATGCCACCCTCCAGTCCTCTGGAACTTCACCCGTTCTCCACGAGGTCTCAAAAATGGAGGCCAGCGGGCATGAGAGAGAGCCTGCCAACTCTCTAAGTACTCTCGGGTGTAACCCGTCAGGGCCTGGCACCTTTATAATGTCCAATGCCCTGAGGAGCCCCCCGACTTCAAGGGGGGGTGACTATAATCTGTGCCCCTAAGTCCCCAGCCTCATCTAATCTCCTATGCTCCTATAGTCTCCCCTTCCTCTTCCTATTTACATGCTGAAAGAAGTCCTTTTTGTTGCTCTTGATATTCTTGGCAAGTCTCAGCTTCTCATCAGCTTTAGCCTTGCGAAGAATCCTTCTGCAACGGGCCTCCTCCTCCCGGTATACCCTTTTGTCTATTTCCCCCAGTACCCATTTCCTATGGAGGTTCCTCTTTCGTCTCATCCCTCTAACCACCTCCTTTCACATCCATGGCGGCAATCTCATCCGCCTCCCCACCTTAATGACTAGAGGTATCGTCAAGGCTTGTGCCTCCAAAACCTCCCTTTGGAGTGCTATCCACCCCTCCTCAACTCGCTTACCTTCCCAGGAGACTTTCCCCAGTCTGGCCTTCAGTTGGCCAAAGTTGGCCCTCTTGAAGTCCCAGATTCTAGTGCTCAACCTGCTGCACGTTCCCAGTCCCCTGATCTCAAAGCAAAGGATGGAGTGATCACTCGCATCCAGAGCTCCCCTAATCTTTACTTCATCTATCAGCTCCTCCCTATTGGTCAAGACCAAGTCAAGGATGTTTCCCCCCCTCATCACCTCTCAAACCCTCTGTGTGAAAAACCCTCCCTCTATAGCTTCTAGGAAGCGATGTGACCTGGCTGTCACCTCCGAGTGAGTTTCCCAAGTAATATCCGGGAGGTTGAAATCTCCCGTAATTACTGTGTCTCTCCCCTGAGATATCCTTAGAATCTGGCCTGTCAGGACATCATCCAGGGTCTCAAGTTGACCTGGAGGGCGAAAACATACCCCCACTGTCAGGTCTCTTTCCCTGTCAAAATCCCTAAGTTTCACCCAGACTGCCTCTACTGAATCCCCATCTGTGCTGCATTCTATCTCACTGCATCCTATCCCTTCCCTGACGTATAAAGCCACGCCCCCACCTCTCTTTCCCTTCCTGTCCTTTCTAAAAAGGTGATACCCTTCTATGTTCACATTTCAGACTGTCATCCCACCAAGTTTCTGTGAGTCCCACCAGGTCATACCCTCCTATTCCCAGGAGTGCTTCAAGCTCTTCCTGCTTATTACCTATGCTCCTAGCATTGGTGTACGTGCACCTTAACTCCTTCCCACCACTTCCTTTACTTGGAGTTCCCAGCTTCCTCCTTCTTCCCATCCTCCCTGATACCTGGCCCCTCTCTGTAGCAGTCCTGTCAGTCCCTGCAGTATCTCTAAAACGCTGCTCCCAGAGCCCTGATCCTCCCCACACACTTGTCCAGTGCAGACATATTACTGGGGGGCCTGAACCCACCCCCCCGGCTCAGTTTAAAGTCTTCCGGACAAAGTTTGCTAGAGCATCTCCAAAGGACCTTTTCCCCATCCTTGTGAGGTGTAACTCGTCCCTTGCCAGAAGTCCCTTGGCAAGAAAACGAGTGCCATGGTCAAGGAATCCAAAGCGTTCCTTCTGGCACCACACCCTAAGCCAGTCGTTCACCTCGGAGGCCCTCCTGTCCCTTCCTGGCCCAAATCCCCGGACAGGTAAGATTGACGAGAAGGCCACTTGGGCCTTCAGCTCCCTGAGTTTCTTCCCCAAGGCCTCGAAGTCCCTGGTGGTCCCAACCACACCCTGCCTGGCCATGTCATTTGTGCCCACATGGATCACCAGGAGCGGCTGGTGACCCCCGGAGCGAACAAGACGCTCCACTCTGTCCTTCACATGCCGGATGCGTGCGCCTGGCAGGCAACAGACCTCCCTCGCCTCAAGGTCGGGGCAGCACTCTGCCGCCTCAGTGCCCCTCAGCAGGGAGTCCCCAACAACAATCACCCGCCGCCGTACCTTCCCAGTGCTGGTGGGCAGCTGTGCCCTGGCCCTCGCCTCTCCCACAGTGGCCCCCTTGCCGCCTGACATCTCAGGCTGGGGGTCCTGCTGGTCCCCTGAGGCCTCATCAGCCCCAGCCTCCCCAAGTGGAGAGAACCTGTTTCCCAGCTCCAGATTGGTGCCAGGAGAAGGAGGAGGCCGTGCTGGCCTCCTCCTCCTGTGGGTGACATGCCTCCATGTTTCCACAGCTGCTCCTCCCGTGGCCTCTCCCTCAACCCTCTGTCCAGAGGGGGGCTGCTCCAGGGGGGCCTGGAG
>NW_025335587.1:14464179-14464748 GCF_004798865.1 Varanus komodoensis
GGCACCAATCTGGAGCTGGGAAACAGGTTCTCTCCACTTGGGGAGAACCTGTTTCCCAGCTCCAGATTGGTGCCAGGAGAAGGAGGAGGCCGTGCTGGCCTCCTCCTCCTGTGGGTGACATGCCTCCATGTTTCCACAGCTGCTCCTCCCGTGGCCTCTCCCTCAACCCTCTGTCCAGAGGGGGGCTGCTCCAGGGGGGCCTGGAGAGCTCTCTCGGCCCTCAGGCACCTCACCTCCTCCTCTAGCAGGGTCACCATCTTGCACCGACGGCAAATGTACCCCTGCCTCTCCTGGGGGAGAAGGGCGAACATGTCGCAGCTCTCGCAGCGGACAGCAACACCCATGACTCCCACCAAGGCCATCTCCTGGCCTGCCATTGAGATCCCTTCTGAGACCCTACCTTGATCCCCTGCCTTGTTTGTCCTGCAGTTCCTCTCACTCTCCCAGTTCTCCCAGACAAAAACCCACTCGTGCGCACACACAAGGATAAAATAAACTTAAATTTATAAAATAAACTTAAACTTAAATTGGAGGAAAAACAAAGCAAAGCACAGCACAGCACCAAAAAA
>NW_025335587.1:14464848-14470615 GCF_004798865.1 Varanus komodoensis
GCCTTATCAGTCCCTCAGGCTGGTGGCCCCGCCCCCTGCTCCCTCCTGGCCCCTCTGGCCTCTCTGGCCCCGCCCCCTTCCTCTCCGCTGCTCCTGGCCCTCTGCTCCCCTGCCCAGCTCCTGCCTTGCCTTCGCCAGTCCCCTGGTCACTCTGCGCTCTCTCCCAGCCTGTGCCTCTGCTGCTCTGCTGCTCTGCCAAGAGGCCAGAGCCAAAAGGGCTGGCAGTGGCTGAGCGCGGCCTTATCCATCATCAGGAAGAACTGCCTGTCTGTCAAGATAGGACAATGAAGTCTATGACCTAGGGAGGTGGTGGGCTCTCCCACATTAGAGACAGTCAAGATGAAGCTGGACAGTCATCTGAGAGGGAAGCTTTAGCTTGGAGTCCTGCACTGAGCAAGATGTTGGACCTGATGGCCCTCTGGCCCCTTCCAACGCTAGTATTCTGATTCTATTCCCAGAACAATGTGTACCATTAGATCATGAAGACACTCTTCAGTTCTTCCAAAGACAGCAGAGTACAAGCACATTCAAAGAGAGAGGTTCTCACCTTCAAATTCTGTCTGACAGTTGCCCGAGTTCTCATTTAAACTCTCCTCTTCATTGATGATAATATTTTCAATGTCTTTCATAGTTAAGTGGTCCCGGAATGCATGATAGAGAATATGTTTCAACTCTTCCAGTGTTATCCGCTGCATATCGAACTGGGGAAGTCAATAAGAGATTGGTTAGCTGCTATCATTTTACTTTGGAGATCAGAAGAACTGGCAATCAGAAATTGGGTCTCCAACTTCCAAGACAGTTTCTTTCACTCATAAACATTTTCCCTTCCTTCAACCAATTTGCATATTTATTTATTATGTTTTAAGAAGGTCTGACAGCTGAAGCTCCACTAAAAAGCCAAATTCTGCATAATGAGATTTCACAGAAAAAGTCACCATGAAGACATTTTCTTCTTTAAGTGCACCCTGTATTAATGAGCTAGCCATATAACTTCACTGAAAATAATTAGCAGTGATTTCCTGAAGCTAGAACAGACTGTATATTTGATCCACAGTAAATGTAATATATTTACGATAATGAAGACATACTACTAAATAATCCAGGCTGGAGTGTGGGTGGAAATAGAGTGTGGAGCTACATGAAGTCCCACCTGAGATCCTGAAATATGAATCTGCTTTGCAAAGGTTAGTATTTCCCAATTTCAGCAAGAAATTGAAGAATTGAGCAAATAATTGTTAAACTGTTCTCCCAATGTCCACAAGAGGTAGCCAAACGCACATTAAAATACTCCTTAGTTTATTAACAGTGGTTGCCATGTATAGCAATGTCTTTATATTCATGTCAGAACAGGAAGGAAGGAAGGAAGGAAGGAAGGAAGGAAGGAAGGAAGGAAGGAAGGAAGGAGGAAGGGAGGGGAAATGCTGCAGATCATCTCATTTCCAAATCTAGGTATACAACATGAAGGTGAAGATGGATATTTCATTATTTTTAGTAGCATTCTCCTAATGCTACTAAAAACTAATTTAGGGATCTGTGGATCCAGCCCCCCTGCTTGCTTACACAACAATTTTGCTTTTTCAACTAGGAAATGGTGAAGAGGATTAATTGGCAATGGGGGTGCAGTGATGGGTTCTAGGAGATCATGAAAGATAAATTCTTCTTTGAACCAGAGGGTTGCTTTCTTTGAGTTGATGGTGGGAAAATGTTGCCCCCTCAAGGCTCTAATTCCCATTAGCCCCTCCTCCACGGGGTGGATGATGGGTACTGCAATCGCACAGCATCCCTACCACACCTTTTAGATCATCTCTGAAGAGGAAGAAAAAGAACATCTTCTGATTGTCTGGCCAACAAGGAAGGGATCCTGGAAATATTTATCTTGTTTGACCTGGAAAGCATGTTCCCCTGTGGGGAGGTCCAGCTCTGGTTTCCTGCCATCCTGGAATGTGTCAGAAAGAATTGCCCATTGCGAGAGCTGAGAATTCTTTTGCATCTGCCATGGCCTTCTCATGCATTCTCAAGACACTTCCGCCACAGTCCAGCATTTAAATTGATGCTCATTCACCTTGCAAGCTCTGGAGTTTTGCCAAGAACTCAAAAAGTAGTCTCCATGCTTTCCCTGCCACTCTGTCTTGGATCTGATTTCCTCAGTCCAGTTATATGTTTATCGATTGCATTTCCCCTCATGGCATTGCTCTCTCTCGCTGTCTCCGGGGTGGTGCTGGTAGAGAGCGTTGCAGAGTGTTTGGTAAGTGGGAATCATGTTTTGCAAGGGATTTTCTCTGAAATAGCTCCTATTCTTTCCATGAATGCTACTCCCATAAAAGGGTTGGTCATTCCCTGACATTTGTGAGTTTCTCAACCCTCTCTTCAAAGCAGGCCTTTTTCTTTCGGCAGGTTCAGGATGGGAACAAAATTAGGTGCACGTTTGTTCAAGTGAGGGCACACGGAGAAGCTGGAGGTTGGTCGCCTCTTGGTATACCTTCTCAGAGGTAAGTTCCTGCCCTTTTTTATGGCTGTTACTTCCACATTGGGAGGCACAAGGCTAGAAAACTCAACCCTTTAGACTTCCACAGACGTTCACTGCCTTTCTTTCTGACCACGTGCTTCCCCCCCCCACACACCCCGGTTTGGTGTGTTGTGGGTGATGTGTGTGTTTGGCTGTGTTGGTTTGGCTTGCTTGATGGGCTGGTTTTGTTTTTATGGGCTGGAAGGAGTTGGGTTGCTAACCAACCAGGAAATGAATCGCCCCTTTAACATGGCATACAGAAATCAGCCAAGGCATTTATATAACACAATATATAATATATATAACACAAGAATCAGTATCACTATGCAGACATTCCTACCTGGCACTGATAGATGAGAGGGAGGAATCCTCATCAAGTAATGGTGGAAGTAGCAGTTGTACTCTCCCATAGGTTCTTGTCTGTGTGTTAAGATCAGGCAAGGAGGGCAAACGCCACCCTTGGATGCATAGCCAGAAGCGTGGCTTCGAGATCGAGGGAGGTGTTACTGCCACTCTATATGGCTCTGGTGCGCCCACAGCTGGAGTCCTGTGTTCAGTTCTGGGCCCCTCATTACAAGAGGGATATAGCAAGGTTAGAATCAGTGCAGCGAAGGGCCACTATGATGGTGGCTGGTTTGCAGGGGAAGCCATATGAGCAGAGACTGAGGGAGCTGGGTCTCTTCAGCCTTGAGAGGAGGAGACTCAGAGGGGACTTGTTAGCGACATATAGGTATGTGAGGGGAAGTCACACAGAGGTGGGTCATTACCTTTTTCTCCTGCAGTGGAGGGCAGGACATTCCAATGGAGCCAAGTTCAGGGAACCAAGGTTCAATTTGGATGCCAGGAAGTGCTTCCTCATGGTTAGGACCCCTAGGGCATGGAATGAGCTTCCATGGAGGTGGCTGAAGCCCACTTGGTGAGGGTGTTCAATGATAGGCTAGACATGCACATGGTAGGCATGTCATGAGTGGAGCTGGCAGGAGCCAGGGGTCAGACTAGATGGCCTGGGAGACCCTTTCTGACTCGCTCTGTTTCTGTTTCTTAAGGAGCCATCTCCCAGGGAGGTGAGGGGGATGGCAGCTAGAAGCAGGGCCTCTTCAGTTGTTGCCCCTTTTCTCCGAAACAGGCTCCCTAGAGAGGTGTACCTGGCACCATCAATTGGTATCATTCTGGCACCAGACAGAATATACCTTTTCTCTGGCTATTTTAATAGCTGATTTTAGTGTCAAATCTTGATTTTAACTTTACTCTATACCTATCTTATAGCTTTAACTTAATTCTAATTTTATCTGAAACATAGAACATAGAAACAGAGCGAGTCAGAAGGGACCTCCTGGGTCATCTAGTCTGACCTTTGGCACCAGTCGGCTCCACTCATGACACGTCTACCATGTGCACGTCCAGCCTATCCTTGAACACCTGCACCGATGGGGCCTCAACAACCTCTCGTTCCACACCCTCGGGGTCCTAACTGTCAGGAAATGCTTCCTGGCATCCAAACGAAACCTTGGCTCTCTGAACTTTGCTCTGTTAGAGCGCATCCTGCCTTCCTCTGCAGGGGAGAACAGGTCTCTACCCATCTCCATGTGAAGTCCCCTCACATACCTGTATGTCGCCAACAAATCCCCTCTGAGTCTCCTCTTCTCCAGGATGAAGAGACCCAGTTCCCTCAGTCTCGCCTCATACCCCATCCCCTGCAAGCCGGCCACCAACCTTGTGGCCCTACGCTGCACTGGCTATATCCTTTCTGTAATGAGGGGCTCAAAACTGAACACAATACTCCAGTTGCGGGTGCACCAGAGTCGTATAGAGTGGTAGTAATACCTCTCTTGATCTAGAAGCCACACTTCTGGCTATGCAACCAAGGGTGGCGTTCGCCCTCTTGGCCACATCACACTGCTGGCTCATGTTCAGCCTGCAGTCAACCAGCACCCCGAGGTCCCTTTCACAAATGCTGCTCTCCAGCCCCTTGTCACCTAACCTGTACTTATGACACCCATTCCTATGCCCCAAGTGCATGACCTTGCACTTATCCTCATTGAATGCCATCCTGTTGTCTCCTGCCCACTTCCATAGTCTATCCAGATCCTTTTGGATCTGGAGTACCTGCTCCTCAGTTGTGGCCACTGCTCCAGTTTTAGTGTCATCTGCGAATTTGATCAGCAGACTGTTCACCCCTTCTTCCATGTCGTTAATGAAAAGATTAACTAGGATCCGCCCCAGGACAGAGCCCTGGGGACCCCGCTTGTCACTGGCCACCATCCCGATTTCCCACTGATGTTTACCTTCTGTTTCTGTCAGTCAACCATGCCCTAATCCACTGGACAGTGCTCTGGTGTATCCCAAAACTCCTCAGTTTCTCCACCAGGATATCATGGGGCACTTTGTCAAACGCCTTGCTGAAATCCAGCTATACCACATCTACTGCATCCTCCCCATCTAGCCATCTCAAAACCTTGTCATAGAATTCCACAAGGTTTGTCTGGCAGGAACTGTTTTTGCGGAAGCCGTGTTGTGTGGCTGTCAGCCTCCCTTCCCTATCTAGCATCACTAGATCTCTCTCTATGATGAGCCTTTCCATTGTTTTTCCTACAATGGACGTAAGGCTAACCGGTCTATAATTCCCCATGTCCTTTCTACTACCCTTTTTGAAAATTGGGACCACTGATGCCACCCTCCAGTCCTCTGGAACTTCACCCGTTCTCCATGAGGTCTCAAAAATGGAGGCCTGCGGGCGTGAGAGAACCCCTGCCAACTCTCTAAGTACTCTCGGGTGTAACCCGTCAGGGCCTGGCACCTTTGTAATGTCCAATGCCCTGAGGAGCCCCTCAACTTCAAGGGGGTGACTCTAATCAGTGCCCCTAAGTCCCCAGCCTCATCTAATCTCCTAAGCGGATATCCCCCATCCTGCTTTGGGAGAACACAGAGGCAAAATTGTCATTTAGCATCTGCGCCTGTTCCCTCATATCAGTCACTGGATCTCCTTCCTCCCTTTTTAGTGGTCCCACCACTTGTCTCCCCTTCCTCTTCCTATTTACATGCTGAAAGAAGCCCTTTTTGTTGCTCTTGATATTCTTGGCAAGCCTCAGCTCGTCATCAGCCTTAGCCTTGCGAAGAATCCTTCTGCAACGGGCCTCCTCCTCCTATACCCTTTTGTCTATTTGCCCCAGTACCCATTTCCTACGGAGGTTCCTCTTTCATCTAATCCCTCTATCCACCTCCTTTCACATCCATGGTGGCACTCTCCTCTGCCTCCCCACC